>NC_133666.1:397226849-397581431 GCF_037893015.1 Macrotis lagotis
AGTCCTGTATTTGAAGATCAAGCTTTCTGTTCAGCTCTGGCTATTTTTAAAAGGAACATTTGAAACTACCCCGGTTCACTGAAATTCCAGCTTTTTCCCTGGAAGAGGATGTTCAATTTTGCTGGGTAGTTGATTCTTGGTTGCATTCTGAGCTCTTTTGCCTTCCGGAATATTATATTCCAAGCCCTATGAGCCTTTAATGTAGTTGCTGCTAAGTCCTGTGTGATCTTTACTGCAGCTCCATGATATTTGAATTATGTCCTTCTGGCTGCTTGTAATATTTTCTCTTTGACTTGGGCGTTCTGGAACTTGGCTATAATATTCCTGGGGGTTGGTTTTTTGGGGGGATCTCTTTCTGGGGGAGATTGGTGGATTCCCTCAATTTCTATTTTGCACCTCTGCTTCTAGGATATTTGGGCAATTTTCCTGTAGGAATCCTTTAAAAATGATGTCAAGGCTCTTTTCCTGATCATGAATTTCAGGTATCCCAATAATTTTTAAATTATCTTTCCTGAATCCTTTTTCCAGATGAGTTGTTTTTTTTTAATGAGATGTTTCACATTTTATTTTAATTTTTCATTCTTTTGCTTTTGAAGTATTGTGTCTTGACTTCTCGTAAAGTCAGCAGCTTCCTTTAGTTGCATTCTACTTCTGAAGGATTTGTTTTCCTCAGAGAGCTTTATTATCTCTTTTTTTTCCATCTGGCCACTTCTGCTTTTTAAAGCATTCTTCTCTTCAATAACTTTTTGAACTGTTTTATCCATTTGACCTATGCTGGTTTTTAACACGTTATTTTCTTCAGCATTTTTTTTTTGGTTTTCCTTGACTAAGCTGCTGACTTTTTTTTCATGTTTTTCCTGCATCTCTCTCATTTCTTTTCCCAAGTTTTATTATAGCTCCCTCACTTGATTTTCAAAATCTTCTTTGAGCTCTGTCATAACCTGAGCCCAATTTCTGTTTTTCTTGGAGTCTTTAGATGCAGGATTTTATACTTCCTCATCTTTGGACTGAGTATTTGGATCCTTCTTGTGATCATAGACATTGTATTTATCAATGGTGCTCCTCTTTTTTCCCTGTTTACTCATTTCCCCAGCCTGTGCCTGGTCTTGGGTGCTTCCTGATCTTTTGAGTATTATTGTGACTCTCCCCCCCACCCCAAGGATCTCAGTGTGTAAGGCTCTGTCTTCCCTCCTGGTCTGTGAATGACCACAAGAGCACCCCTCTGCCATGGGGCTGAGGCGGAGGGGGTCTTGCTGTTCTGTGGGGGACCTAGACTATGATCAGGATCAGAATGTGGTCAGAACCCCTGAGCCCTGTTCCAGGTATAGAGGACAGACCTCAGAAGTATCTCTCCACTTCCCTTCCTTTGGTAAGCTGAACACTCAAGGTTCAGGTGCCTGGGGGCTCCTGCTTACTGGCTCCTCTTGCTTCCATTTCCTAGATCTGAGCTGTCCTGGTCACACTGCTTGCTGAGTACCCTGAGGTCTGGGATTCACGTGTTTGCTCTGGCAGAAGTTCCCCCACTGATCTTGCCAGTTGTGTCCGGTGTACCTGGTGGGGTGTAGGTCAGGAAACTGCCCCCACTGCTGTGAGCCATGGCTCCCAGGTGTCTTGGGTGTGCCTCCAGGAGCCTAAAATTCCTTCAATCTGGCAGTTGTCCCTCTAACCCTGTGGATTGGAGCCTTTCCACTGTTTTCCAGGTTACCTGGGACTGGAGAATTGCATTACTGTATCCCTCTGTGGGTTCTGTCTCCCGAAAATTTAGTTAGAGTCATTATTTTATGACTTTTGAAATATTATAGAGAGCATCTAGAGAGGCTCTTCTCCTGTCACCATCTTGGCTCCGCCCCACCCCCCATGACTTTCTTCTTAACAGGACTCTTAGGATTGTCCTTGATCCCTGAATTACTGAAAGAAGATGATTCCATCAAAGTTGATTTTCTCACAATGTTACTGTCAATGTATACAATGCTTCCTAGTTCTGTTCACTTCATTCAGCATCAGTTCATGCAAGTCTTTCAAGGCTTTTTCTCTAATGATTTCTCATAAAATCATTAACTTCCATTTGCTCAATTCCATCTTTAAAGAATTATTTTCTTCAATTAGTTTGTATAACTTCTTTTCCATTTGGTCAATTCTACTTTTTAAGAATTCTTCTCATGAGTTTTTGGTACCTCTTTTACCATTTAGATTAGTCTGTGGTTTTTTTAAACTGGTTCTTTTAAGGTGTTGACTCGTTTTTCATAATTTTATTTATCACTTTCATTTCTGTTCCCAATTTTTTTCTCTCTCTCTTACTAGATTTCCAAAAAAAAATCTTTTGAGTTCTTCCATAAACTGAGACAAATTCATATTTTTCTTGCAGGCCTTGGATGTAGGAACTTTGACTTTGTTGTCTCTTATGCTGCAATTGTTTCAATCTTCCTTGTTACCATAGTAACTTTCTATGGTAAAGGTTTTTTTCCTAATATTTGCTCATTTTCCCCAGTCAATTACTTGATTGAACTCTGTCAAAGTAGGATTCTGCTTCCATGGTGGAGGGCACCTTGTCCCAAACCTCAGGGGTCTTTTTGCAGTTTTTTTCCCCCAGAGATACCTCTAAGGTCCCACAAATTTTCAGTTCTTCCAAGGTGGCATGATCTAAGGGGACTTGTTTACTTCTCTCCTGGTTTATGCTCTGATCTACACTCTTTTTGACCTGTGAGTTGAGACCTAATCCCCCTGCAGTCACAAGCTCTGGTGAAATAGTGCTCCTCTTCTTCATGGAACTGCCACCTAGGATTATGACCAGCAACTGAGTACAAGCAGAACAACAGAGTTCTGCTCCAGTGCTAACAAGTATCTTTTTCATCAGTTGTCCCCACCTTAACCTTCTATGGTCTGAGGATGCCTCAGATGCAGAGCCTCCCCAGTCCTGCTCCTGGTTTGCTGGGGCCAGGTCTGTGTTACTATGGCCTACATTGGGTTGTGCTCCACTCTCCATGACATGTGGCAGACATTTTCTCCTGATCTTCAAAGTTGTCTTGGGCTTCTGTGGCCTAAGGTATCTGGAAGCTGCCACTGGTATAGTATCTGGAGACCTCCTTCCTGGTTTTCTGGGGCCTGATCTGCACTAGTGCAATGTGTATTGGGCTTCCTTTGTCTCTCACTGTGGTACAACACACCTTTCCTGCAGACTCTAAGTTGTTTGGAGCTGGAAAATTGTATCATTTCCTTTTTTTTGAAGTTTCTGCTGCTCTAGAATTTGTATAAAGTAATAATTTAAAAGTATTTGGAGGAGTTTAGGGAAAAGCTCAGGAGAATACCTGCCTTTCCTCTGCCATCTTGACTCTCCTCCTAACATAGAACTTTTAATTCTTAAAATGTTAATTGTGAGAAATTTATATTGCTAAGTCAACTTTTCCTTTAATAATAATGACAATTCATTGGAAATTAAAACCATTATTGAAAAAACTGCAAATATCTGAACTTAAAAAACAACTCCAGAAACAAATTAGAAGGTTATTAGTGATATCATGAGATTTTCTTAGAGTCTTCTGGTATGAGAGTTGCTGAATCCTTTAATATCCACCTGAACCACCTAACTCTCACCTGGAACTTTTTTTAAGTTCATCTATTTTATTTTTTTAACATTGTTCCTTAAGCATATGTATATTTTTAAGTTGCAAACTTGCCTTCCACCCTCCCTTCCCACCTCCCTCCCCTCAGTGGTGAACAGTCAAATTAACATTGTACTTACATATTTTTGATAAATATGCTTACAGATTAGTCATTTTTTGGTTTGAGGAATTAGGATTAAGGCAAAGAGAAACATGAGACAATTTTTTAGAAAGTGTTCATCAGATTCTGAAGGGTTATTTTTCTGTTTTTGTTTTTGTTTTGTTTTGTTTTTCTACCTCTGGATGGGGATGATATAGCCCAAAGCCATTCAGATACAGTTTTCCTAGCGCTCTGAACTGCTGAGAGAAGCTGCTTCTATCGAGGATGTTGATCTCACAATGTTGTTGTTAATGTGTACAATATTCTTTTGGTTCTGCTCTCTTCATTCAGTTGTCAGATCTTGTAACTCATTCCATGCTTCTCTAGAGTCCAACATTTCATATTTCTTATAGAATAATAATATTCCATAGTATTCATATGCCATAACATGTTTAGCCATTCCCCAATTGATGGACAACCCCCCAATTTCCAATTCTTTGCCACTAAAAAAAGAGCTGCTATGAATATTTTAGAATATTAAGACTTTTCCATTTTTTTATAATTTCTTCTGGATGTAGGCCTAGAATTGGAAATGCTGGGTCAGAGAGATTGATTACTCTTTGGGCATAATTCCATATGGCTCTCCAGAATGATTGGATCCCTTCACAACTCCACCAGCAATGCATCAATGCCCTAATTCTCCCACAACCTCTCCAACATTGGTCATTTTCCCTTTATCTCATCTTAGCCAATCCAATATGTGTTAGGTGATGCCTCATAGCTCTAATAAATAATGATTTGGAGCATTTTTTCAATATGATTATAGAGAATTTTGATATTTCCTTTGAAATCTATCTATTCATTTCCTTTGACCATTTATCAATTGGAGAATGACTTGTAACCTTATAAATATGATGGAGTTCTCTATTTATTTTAGAAATTAGGCCTTTATAAGCCCTCATTAACAAGATTTCTGCTATCTGCTTTCCTTCTAATTTTGGCAGTATTGATTTTATTAGTGCAAAGTCTTTTTAAATTTAATATGATCAAAATCAATCATTTGTCCCTTTTCCAAAGGGGACAAATCTAATAGTTATAGTATTTTTTGATCTATTAATTTATCTATGGTATTAACCTTCATTCCTAAATTTTGCACCTATTTTGACCTTGTTTTGGTATAGTGTGTGAGATGTGAGTCTATGGCAGGGTTTTGCCATACTATTTTCCAGTTTTCCCAACTATTTTTTTCAAATAATTATTATCCCAGAAGCAAATGTATTTGGGTTTGCCAAATAATAGATTGCTATAGTCATTTACTCCAGGTTCTTTTGAATTTATCTTAATCCACTGATCCATTACTCTTAACTAGTACAAGGCAATTTTGATGACTGCCTCTTTATATGATAGTTTTAGATCTTGTAGAGCTAGGTCCCCTTCTATTTTTTTTTTAAATGAGTTTCCTTGCTATCCTTCACCTTTTGTTGCTCCAGATGAATTCTTTTTTTTTTTTTTTACTATTTTTTAGCTCAGTAAAATAGTTATTTGATAGTTTGATTGGTATGGCCATGAATAAGAAATTGTAAATTGTAATTTTTATTATTTTAGTTCTACCTGAACATGAGCAATTGATTTTTTTCATTTATTTAGGTCTCACTTTATTTGAGTGATAATTGCTTTATAATTGTGTTCATAGAATATCTGTGTTTGTCTTGGGAAGTAGATTCCCAAGTACTTAATGTTGCCTATAGTTACTTTAACTGGAATTTCTCTTTCTATTTCTAGCTCTTGGGTTATGTTGTTCATATAAAGAAAAGCTGATGATTTATGTGGGTTTATTTTATATCCTGCTCTTTTGCCAAATTTGTTAATTGTTTCAAAGAGTTTTTTAGATGATTTTCTTTGCTTCTCTAAGTATAACATTGTATCATCTGCAAAGAGTGAAAGCTTAGCTTCCTTATTGCTAACTCTAACTCTTTCAATTTCTTTTTCTTCTCTAATTGCTACAGCTAGCATTTCTAATACTATATTGAATAGCAATGATGATAATGGATATTCTTATTTCACCCATGATTTTGTTTTAAATGCTCCAAGTTTATTCCCATTACATATAATATTTGTTGATGGTTTTAGATAGATGTTATTTATTATTTTAAGGAAAACTCCATTTTGCATAAACTTTCTAGTGGTTTTAATAGGAATGATATTGTATTTTATCAAAGGCTTTTTTCAGCATCTATTGTGATAATCAAATGATTTCTGTTGATTTTACTATTAATATGGTCAATTATGTTGAGTGCTTCCCTAATATGGAACCATTCCTGCTTACCTCATATAAATCCTGATCATTGTGTATTATCCTAGCAATAACTGCTAAAATTTTAGTTAAGATTTCTGCATCAATGGTCATTCTGCAATTAGTCTATAAATTTCTTTGTTTCAATTCTTACAGGTTTAGGTATCAACACCATATTGGTATCATAAAAGGAATTTGGCAGAACTCATTCTTCTTCTATTTTTTAAACATAATCTATGTAGAATAGGAATTAAATTGTTCCTTAAATGTTTTGTAGAATTCACTTGCAAATCCATCTGAACCTGGAGACTTTTTCTTAGGGAGTTTATTGATGATTTCTTCCATTTCTTTTTTTTTTTTCTGAAATAGGGTTAAGTATTTTATTCCCTCTTCTGTTAATCTGTGCAGTTTGTATTTTTGTAAATATTCATCCATTTCACTCAGGTTCACTGGCAAATAGCTTGGCAAAGAAACTCCAAATTATTTCTTTAATTTCTAACTCATTGATGGTCAGTTTACTCTATGATACTGGTAATTTGTTTGTCTTCTTTCTTTTTTTAATCAGATTAAGTAAAACTGTGTATTTTATTGGTTTTCTCATAAAAGGAAATCTAAGTTTTATTTATGGAACAATGATTTTCTTGCTTTCAATTTTATTAATCTCTCCTTTGATTTTCAGAATTTTTAATTTGGTTTTTAATTGGGAATCTTTAATTTTTTTCTCTTTCGAGCTTTTTTAGTTGCATGTCCAATTCAATGATCTCAACTCTTTCTCTAATGTATTCATGTAGGCATTTAGAGATATAAAGTTTCTGCTCAAAACTGCCTTGGCTGCATCCCATAAATTTTGGTATGATGTTACATTTGTATCATTTTCTGGGGTATTATTATTTATTATTTTATTATTTGCTTTTTGATCCTTTATATTTAAGATTGCTATTTAGTTTCCAATTAGTTTTTGGTTTATCTTTTCATGGCCCTTTATAACATGTAATATTTATTGCATCATAGTCTGAGAAGTGTGCATTTATTATTTTTCTGCCTTTCCATATTTAATTTTATGGTTTTAGTGCCCTAGTACATGATAAATTTTGGTGCATTGTCCTGCTGAGATACCACTAGGTGCATATATGTTTAATAATCATATGACTTCATTACAAATGGGGTCTTTTAAGAAGATGTAGCTTCCTTATTTATCCCTTTTAATGAGATTGATTTTTGCTTTTGCTTTGTCTGAGATCAGGATCTCTACCCCTGATTTTTTTTTTAATTTGCCTGAAACATAATATATTTTGCTCCATCCTTTTACCTTTACCCTGTGTGTTTCTCTCTGCTTCAAAAGTGGGTTTTTTGGTAAATAACATATTGTAGGATTCTGGTTTTTAGTCTATTCTGCTCTTCACTTCCATTTCATAAGACATATATCCCATTTGCATTTACCTATTTACAGTTAGGATTACTAATTCTATATTTCTCTCCATGCTATATTTCTCCATTTATATTTTTCTCTTTCCTTCCTTTTTATTTCTTCTCAGCAAAGTTTTACTCCCATTTCCCTTTAACTTTTCTTTTAAAATTTTATTTTTAGTTTATTTTCACTTATACTTTTGTCTTCCCATTTATCAGTCCCTTCTTTCAGTATCTTTCCCTTTCCCTAGTTGATTAAGATAAATTTTTTTAATTAAATATTTTATTTTTTTGAGTTTTACAATTTTCCCCCAATCTTACTCCCCCCCCACAGAAAGCAATTTGTCAGTCTTGACATTGGTTCCATGTTGTACATTGATCCAAATTGAGTGTGATGAGAGAGAAATCATATGCTTAAAGAAGAAACATAAAATATAAGAGATAACATGATTAGACAATAAGATATCAGTTTTTTCCCTAAATTAAAGGTAATAGTCCTTGAAATTTGTTCAAACTCCACAGTTCCTTCTCTGGATACAGACAGCCCCAAATTGTCCCTGATTGTTGAACTGATGAAATGTGCATGTCCATCAAGGTTGATCATCACCCCCATGTTGCTGATAGGGTGTACAGTGTATTTTCTGGTTCTGCCCATCTCACTTAGCATCAGTTCATGCAAATGCCTCCAAGCTTTCCAGAATTCCCATCTCTCCTGGTTTCTAATAGAACAATAGTGTTCCATGACATACATATAGCACAGTTTGCTAAGCCATTCCCCAACTGAAGGACATTTGCTTGATTTCCAAATCTTTGCCAATACAAACAGAGCTTCTATGAATATTTTTGTACAAGTGATGCTTTTACCTTTTTTCATCATCTCCTCAAGGTATATATAGATCCATTAGTGGAATTACTAGGTCAAAGGGTACGCACATTTTTGTTGCCCTTTGAGCATAGTTCCAAATTTCTCTCCAGAAAGGTTGGATGAGTTCACAGCTCCAATAACAATGAAACAGTGTCACAGATTTCCCACAACCCTTCCAACAAAGATCTTTAACCTTTCTGGCCAGTCTGAGAGGTGTGAGGTAGTACCTCAGAGAAACTTTAATTTGCATTTCTCTAATAAGTAATGATTTAGAGCAGTTTTTCATGTGATTATGGATTGCTCTGATCTCCTCATCTGTAAATTGCTTTTGCATATCCTTTGACCATTTGTCAACTGGGGAATGGCTTTTGTTAAAACAAATATGAATCAGTTCTCTGTATATTTTAGAAATGATTCCTTTGTCAGAAAGATTAGTTGTAAAGATTGTTTCCCAGTTTACTACATTTCTTTTGATCTTGGTTACAGTGGTTTTATTTGTGCAAAAGCTTTTTAATTTAATGTCAGCAAAATCATTTGTTTTTAGTGATTTTCTCCATCTCTTCCTTAGTCATAAATTGCTTCCCTTTTCATAGATCTGACATATAAACTAGTACTTGATCTTCTAATTTGCTTGTAGTTTTGTTTTATGTCTAAATCCTGTATCATTTGGATTTTATCTTGGTATAGGGTATGAGAGGTTGGTATAATCTAAGTTTCTTCCATATTAACTTGCAATTTTCCCAGAAAATTTATCAAAGAGAGAGTTTGTATCACAATAGCTGAACTCTTTGGGTTTATCAAGCAGCAGATTACTATAATTGTTTCCTGCTATCACACCTAGTCTATTCCACTGGTCCACCAATCTATTTCTTAGCCAATAGCTGACAGTTTTGATGACTTATGCTTTATAATATAATTTTAGATTGGTAAGGGCTAAGCCCCCTTCTTTTGCACTTTTTTCATTAAATCTCTGGAAATTCTTGACTTTTTATTTCTCCATATGAATTTACATACAACTTTTTCTAACTCATTAAAGTATTTTTTTTGGAATTTTGATTGCTAGGGCACTAAACAGGTAGTTTAGTTTTGGTTGAATTATAATTTTTATTATATTAGCTCTACCTATCCCTGAGCAGTTGATATTTGCCCCGTTATTTAAACATGATTTAATTTGTGTGAGAAGTGTTTTATAATTGTTTTCTAAAAGTTTATGAGTCTGCCTTGGCAAATAGACTCCCAGGTATTTTATATTGTCTGAGGTTACTTTGAATGGCATTTCTCTTTCTAGTTCTTCCTGCTGTATCTTGCTAGTTATTTACTGAAAATTTGAGGATTTATGAGGGCTTATTTTACATCCTGCAAATTTGCTAAAATTGCTAATTGTTTCCAGTAATGTTTTGGATGTTTTCTTGGGATTCTCTAGGTACACCATCATGTCATCTACAAAGAGTGAGAGGTTTGTCTCTTTCTTCCCAATTCTAATTCCTTCAATTACTTTTTTTCTCTAATTGCTGAAGCTAACATTTCTAATATGATATTGAATAGTAGTGGTTATAAATAGATACTGCTTATTATTCTAAGAAAAAGTCCATTTAATCCTATACTCTCTAGTGTTTTTAGTAGGAATTTGTACTGTATTTTGTGAAAAGCTATTTCAGCACTTATTGATATGATCATATAATTTCTGATAGTTTTGTTGTTGATATAATCAATTATACTTACAGTTTTCCTAATATTGAACCAACCCTGCATTCCTGGAATAAATCCTACTTGATCATGATATATTATCCCAGTGATAACTTGTTGTAATTGTTTTGCTAAGATTTTATTTAAGATTTTTGCATCTATATTCAGATTAAGATAGATTTTTAAGTCCAAGTATGTTATTCCCTCTGTGGACCAAATCTATGGAATATAATTTACTCAGTGTTCACATTCAACCTTCTTTCCCTCTAAAATTATCAGTCTTTGGGCCCCTTCACCTGTTGCTATTTATTGCTCAAGATAAATCAGGTATCATCAATCACAGTTTGATTATTTGATTGCTTGATAAAGCATATTTTTTATCAAATTATCTTCACAGATTGATTGCTTGATTGCTTGATAGGCAGCATTGTATCAAATTACATCAAATTGGAATTATAATAACTTTTTACCTTACCCCCTTTTTAAGTACCCTCCAAAAACACTATCCTCCTCATGAGCCAAAGTATCTTCCAAAGCCAAATCATTTCTTGAAGTAATTGTGCCCCTCCCAAAGTCTATTTTCTATCACACCTTATCCCCCCTTTCCATCCAAGGTACTTAACCCTTTGTTAAGTGAAGAACAGATTAAATCAAGCCATCATCTACTTAACTACAAGAATCTAAGCACTGGGAGACTTTGGACTTCGTGACCTTTACAAATGATTATAAGTTATGGGAGACACTGACTCATGAATGCCCAATTTATGATGCTCTCATCAGACAAAGTACTAAGCTTTGTCTGCACAGCACAGTTAAATTAGATCAAAGGATATTGAGACGCTTAATTTTAAAGTTAACCCCCTTACTTTTCATCAGGGTTTTTTGTTTCAATCAGTGAAGTCTTCTTGGACCTCTTCAATGGAGAGATAAGACCCAACTATACTCATATCCTTTAAGTCCAGTCTCATCAATTAGATTTGACCCTTTAATCCTAAGAGAAGTAAAGTTCTCAAGAATTAGAAGTGTTATATCTTTTCTTTTTGGGTTGGATGAAATTTGCTGGTCTTGTCCAACATTTGTTTTCTTTTGTTTTTCCTTCTCCTTTTCATTTACCTTTTTTCATGCAACTCTTGAGCTGTGTATTTGTTCAGTTCCGGTCTTTTTGTCAGGAAATTCTGGAAGTCCTGTATCTCATTGAACATGCATCTTTTTTCCCTCACTGTATATACTGAATTTTGCAGCATAATAAATTCTGGGTTGTAATCCCAGGTCCTTTGGCCTTTGATATATGGTATTCCACGTCCTGTGATTGTCTGATTGTGTTTCCTTTGTATTTGCATTTTTTTCTTTTTGCTGTTTGCAGTCTTGTTTCATGTATTTGAGAGTTCTAAAATTTGGCTTTAACAGCCCTTGCAGTTTTTATCCTGGGGTCACTTTCTGTAGGGTTTCTGTGAATTCATTCAGTGGTTATATTGTTTTCTTGTTCTAGCACATTTGAACAGTTTTCTCTAATAGTTTCCTACATGATATTTTCCAGGTTTTTTGTTTTTAATCTATGATTTCTGGGAGTCTGATGATTTATGGATTGTCTCTTCTGGATCTATTTTCCAGGTTATTTGTTTTCCCTAAAATGTACTTTATGTTTTCTTCAATTTGTTTCATCCTTTTTATTTTCTTTAATGGAATCTTGTAGTCTTGCAGATTCATTGGTTTCTAGTTGTTCAATTCTAATTTTTAGAATTTTATTTTCTTCAATTACCTTTTTGCTTCCTTTTTAAAGTGTTGAATTCTCTGGTCAATTTTTCATAATTTTCCTGCATTACTATCATTTATTTTTTCCCATTTTTCTTCTGCCTCTCTTCTTTAGTTTTTAATTTTTTTTAATGAGTTTTTGGATTTGCATCCGTTTCATAGTCTGTTTTTGGACTTCCCCTGTGAGTGATTTTTTACTGTTTTCTTCTTCAGACATGGCATTGTTATCACCTTTGTCTGTAAAATAGTTTTCTAGAATGATCACTCTTAGCTTTTTTGCACACCTTTGTTGTTTTAGCTCTTCTCCAGTGGTATAGGGAGTATAGATTCAAGGTTTTTTTTTTTTTTTGTTTGTTTGTTTTTTTTGCTGGAACTGGGTCTGTCTTGTCTGGCTTCTCACTGGCCATGACATTGCCTATGCAGTCCAGGCCTTCCCTTTGCAGAGGTTTGTTTCCTCCTTTATGTCAAGGCTTTGACTTAGAAGTGGTTTGTTCCCAACCCATTCCTATCTTTTGCCCCAGTGTTTTCAGGGTTCAGACTTTATTTGGGGTTGGAATCCTCCATGCTGACTTGCTATCTAGCTGCCAGGATCTCTGCTGTTGTCAAGCTGTTAGGACCTGGATTTCACTGTGGCTAAAAGCCTCCAACTGTCTTTCCCATTCTTCTGCTTCCTGGACTTTACTTCCCCTTTTCCCTCAAAGAGCCAGACCTTCACTGAAGATCTTCTGTGATGTCCACCATTGCAATCTTCTTTGAATTTTCTCCTTTTCTTGGGGGGATCCTTGAATGTAAGAATAGAAGCTTCATTTATCTTTGGTGGGAAACATGTTAGCTTCCCCCCTGGATGTCTCACATCTGTGATTTCAAGAAGTAGTAGCATGCACAATGACCACATCACAGTAAACGGTTTTGACAGATAGGCTAAACACTTTTGAGGGTAACTGAGCAGTCTCATATCCATCAGTGAGTTGGGGGAATTATCTGTCCTAAACATTTGAAGTCTTCCACTGGCGTATATGCAGATGTAAACAATTCATTCTAACAAACATGAAAGCAGGTGTTGTATGGTGCTTAGAGCTTGGTTAGATGTTGAATACACCAAGGTCATTCACTGACTCTAGAGCCATCACCTGTTGTCTTGATTCTCTAGTCACTGGGAAATATAAGAGGCAAGTTGGACGGGGGAGTTAGACCAATTGCTTCATACAAATGTGCCTCACTTAAACTCAGTTCACACACAAATTAAAGGCCATAACCCATGCTAAGTTACCATTCCTATCTCAAGAGTCCTGTGGCAACAGAAGAATAATAAAACAGCATTTGTGGATACATTGGGAGCTGTAGTCACAACCCAGCATCCAGGCCACCCTGGTCTTATAACCATGGCAGCCAGGGGTCCATGTGCTCAAAACATAAAAATTGTACAAAAAAACCTTCTTTAAAGAACATTCCACTCACCATCACTGCATGGAATATGTGCACATTCATAGATGAATCAAGATCCAATAGAAAGCTCTTGGTGCAAGAGAACTCAGTAGGTACCATATCCAAATAGCAACCCTAAGTGAAACAAAACTGGCAAATGATGGCCAGCTTATTAAAGTCAGACTAGATAGATATATATATTTTTTTTCCAGAAAGGCTACAGTGAAGGAGATCACTGTAAAGCTGAGGTAAATTTTGCAATCAATACTATATGTTTCTTCCTTAAGGATATGATTTTTCTCTCATTACATTCAACTTAGATCAATGCATACTATGGGAATGATGTAAAAACTGAATAAAACCTTTCTAAAATTAAAAAAAAATCTAGTCAGCAATCTTGATCAACATTTATTCAAGAAACTTGAATGTCTACCAAAAACTGTGAATGACAGGATCATGACAATAAGATTCCTACTGCCTTCATCTCTGATGAAGTCAAAGAAACATTTTATGAAAAAACTGGAGGTCCTTATCATCAATATATCAAAGTGGAAAATCTTATCATTCTGGGTGACTCTAATGCTATATTAGACTCAGATTACCAGACATGACAGGGAATCTTTGGGAGGAATGGAGTTGGAAACAGGAACAGCATGGTCATCTATACTTGCACATCTCAGGATCTTCTCATCTCAAACACCATCTTTCATTTACCTAAATGCAATAAAACTTTCTGGTTGCATCCTTGTAGCAAAAATTGGCATCTAATAAAGTATTTGATTGAAAGGAGAAGAGAAAGACAGAATGTGAGAGTGAGGAGGGCAATGTGTGATGCAGAGTACTGGGCCGATCACATCCTCTCCAAGCTATTATTCACATTCAAACAAAATGGTGGCTAAAGGTGAAGTACCTTTCAGAAGAAATAATGTCAAGAGATTAGAGTGCTTCTCTGAGTGGTAACAGTTTGTTGCTAACTTGGAGGGAAAGCTGAGCCAACATACAGTTGGAAACAGTGAGTGAAAAAGGACTGGGGAGTTTTCAGAAATCTAATGTACAGCAATTTTCTAATCTGGGTAAGAACATTTTTTTATATTTTTGCAAGGCAAACAGGGTTAAGTGGCTTGCCCAAGGCCATACAGCTAGGTAATTATTAAGTGTCTGAGACCGGATTTGAACCCAGGTACTCCTGACTCCAGGACCGGTGCTTTATCCACTATGCCCCCTGCCACCCCTGGGTAAGAACAGTTTTAAACATCAAGACTGGTTTGATGAAAATGATGGGGAAATACAGGGTTTACCAACAGGATAGCTTATCCATTTCTAATAAGGCAGGATTTAATTCCATCAGAAGTAAAGTACAAGTGAATATAGCGAGATACAGTGCTCTTGACTCAGTGAGAAGACAAATGAAATTCATTTTTATGTAGATAGTAATAATCCAAAGTTCTTTTATGATTCCTTGAAGGCTATTTATGAGCCAAATATATATGGTTTATCTCAACTACTCAGTACTGATGGATCCACATTGTTCAGTGATCCTAGAGAGATAGACTGAAACCTTCCAGTTTCTGTAACAGACTGTCATCAATCAATGAAGATGCTATTGCCTATTTACCTCAAGTTTAAGTCAATCTGCCCCTAGTTAAATGTCAAACTGAAGAAGAGGGTTTGAATGCTATTGGGCTCCTTTTCTGTGTCAAAGTGCCTGGTATTAAATCTATTCTGGCAAAGATCTATAAGGTAGGTGCTCATCCAAAACCTGACTGAAGTTCCTTTGTTTCCAATGACATGAAGAGGTTATTCCCCATGAATTCAAAGATGCCTCTATTGTCTATCTGTATTAGTTAACGGGAATATATTGTCCTATGAAAATCACTGAGATGTTTTTCTTTCAGTCATTGCAGGTAAGATTTTTGCCAGAGTACTTCTCAATAGATTGATCTTTCACCTGGTAGATGATCATCGCCATTTGAGTCAGTGTGGCTTCAGAAAAGGTTGCAAAACACTCGATATAGTATTTGCAAATTTTGACATAATTTTCCATAAACCCTCATGATGGATAATGTCAAAGGCCTTGGTCAGATCTACAATTGTTGTACAGAGTCTTCCATTCTGCTCCTGGCATTTTCCCCAGAATTCTCAAGCTGTATGTCATTTTCATCATGGCATTCTTGCCCAGGTTCTGGAAAGTGGAGTATGCTCCAGTAATTTTCTGGCCACCAATGGAGTGAAACAAATCTGTTTTCATGCTCCCATGCTTTTAAGCATGATGTTTACATTCATGTTATCAAACATCTTCACTGAGGATGAATCAAGGTCAGTTACCACATTAATAGCAAATTCTTTATCTTGAAAAGGCTGCAAGCCAAGACCAAAGTGGAGGGAGTGCTGCTGCATGATCTGTTTGCAGATGATTTTGTACTCAGTGTAGTCACTGAAACTGAGATGCAACAAAGTATGGATTGATTCTCTGCTCTTATACCAATTTTGACCTAACAATTAACACTAAGAATACACAGGTGCTTCATCAGCTAGCACCACTCTATCCATATGTGGATCCAATGATTACAGAAAATGGAGAAGCTTTGAATATTGTGGATAGGTTCACTTATCTTGACATTGTCCTTTACAGGGAGATACACATTGACGTCGAAAGCCAGCTCAGTGTTTGGGAGACTCCAAATGAAAGTATGTGAGAGAAGAGAAATTACATTGGCAACCAAACTGAAGATTGTTATGCTTACCTCATTGCTGCATGACTGTGAAAACTGAACAATCTACTAGCACTATGCTTGGAACTTAAATAACTTCCATTTAAATTGTCTTAGGAAAATCTGAAGATTACATAATAGGAGAAGATATTGGACACTGAGGACCTTTCTCTAACTAAACTGCCAAACATTCAAACATTACTTCAGAGAGGACATGGGTCATGTTGTTTTAATGTCAAGTTTATGCTTGCCAAAAAGACTATTTTATGGAGAACTCATGCAGGACAAGTGCTCACATGGGAGCCATAAGAAGCAGCTCCAGGATACCCTGAAGTTCTCTCCTAAGAACTTTGGAATGGGAGCATGGGAGACAATGACACAGCACCTGGTGTGTCCTCATCAGAGGGCAGAATAGAAACAGTTCAAAAGAAATGTGAGATATATTAATATGGAGTAACCACCCCAGGTACTCACATGGACTACTTGTGCCTGATCTGTGGTAGAGCATTCCAAAATTCCAATGTCATTTTGGACTTCTTCAACAATGAAAGGCAAGAACTGGAAAAAAAATTTTCCTTCATTTATTGCATACAGCAAGTGTCTCTCCACATTTATTGATTAATAAATCAGAAAACAATCACCTGAAAAATATCATATATTAATTTAGTCAATTGTATGCTTTTAAATTCATGTTAGTTCATTTTACAGTTCACTTTATCATTTTGTAGATAGTAGTACAGATGTGAAAATTATGAAAGGTTAGTTTTGTTAGAGATGAGTTTCAATCAAAATGCAGGAAAAAATAAAGATGTAATGAAAAAGTTAAAATTTTCTTTTAGTGAAATAAAAAACTGGTGAATTTTAATTCATACAAGGAGGAAAAAAATTCTTAACCTTTTTGTTCAAACATTATGCCAATATTCTATAATAATTATATATGTCTTTGGAGTCATTTGATTCTCTGCATGTAGTTCTATTATGGCATCTGTTCTCTAAACTAGGACACTTCCAAAGCTTTCACCTAATTGTAGCATGCTATCAAGGTGTGTTAAGATTTTCAGGAAACAAAAATAATTTAAATCATATAAGGATTTTCAAAGCATATTGCTTCACAAAGTATGTTCTGATGATGTATCTGCCATTTCAATCAATCAGGGAACTTATTACATACTCACTATTTTCCAAGCATTAAGTTTAATGCTAGGGATATCAATGGAAAAAAAGCAATTTTAAAAGAAATTTATATTAAAACAGGTGAATAATTAGTACATATATAACTATATATCAAAGAAATCTAAAAAGGATAAATAATTACTATTTAATATAAAGCAGCTAGGAAGAGTGGAGGATAGCAGTTGGGAGTGTTAAGAAAGGTTTCACAGATAAAGTTACATTTGAGCTTCAATGTAGGGGAACAGAGAGAGATTCTACAATGTGAAGAAGAGGGAGTTATATATCAGGCAAGGAGGAAGGCTCATGAAAGTTACATTTGAGCTTCAATGTAGGGGAACAGAGAGAGACTCCACAATGTGAAGAAGAGGGAGTTATATATCAGGCAAGGAGGAAGGCTCATATAAAGGCCCATAGTTAAGAGAAGGAGGATTCTATGTGAAGCAAAGAGAGAAGGCTAGTCTGGTTATTTTGCATGGTGCAGTTCAGGAAGGAGAATAATATCTATTGAGTCTATACACAAATATACAAATACAAATATATGTGCATATGTATGCCATATTTCCCCATGTATAAGATGTACTTGTTTTCAAAAAAATTGGGGTCTACAAACTGGGAGTGTCTTCTACAGTGGTTGTACATTTTTTTACTTGAATTTCTGCCTTTTCGTGCTTGTCTTTGAGTTCATTGTTTCTCATTTGTTACCCATATATTAGGTTATGTTTTGCCATTTTCTGCCCAGTAATGGCTCAGAAAGATTTTCATATAGTGCTGAATTCAAGTTCAAAGTGATCCATTTTGCAAAAGTTGATGGAAATTGTGCTGCTGAATGTCAGTTTGGTCCTCCTCCAACTGAGAAAACAATCAGAGACTCACTACAGGAAGAAGAAACCCTTACTGAAAATTCCCCAGCAGAAGAAGACCATGAGAGGCAAGTCAGCCAAATGGTCTTATCTAGAGAGGGAATTGAAGGGATGGATTGAAGAGCAAAGGGCAAATGGAATTCCTGTGTCCACAAAGATGGTTCAGCATGAGGCAAGAAGAATTGCTGATGAAAAGAACTGACTTATTTCAAGTCTGGTGCTTGTGGTCAAATCCAAACTAGAGCATGGACAGGAGAGCAGTCAGAGCCTCTCCTAAGACAGTGATTTGTCATCAAATACAGATGAGGTTGACCTAATGGAATGGGAGTTTTGACTGAAGAGGAGCTGTATGAATTTGATGATGAATAAGATAACTTCATGTAATACTTTTTTTCAAATTTCAGGCACCAAAATTTAGATGCATCTTATACATGAGGAAATATGGTATATATATATATATATATATATATATATATATATATATATATATATATATATGTATGTATATATATATTCACATATATATTTTTTAAATTTTAATTTATTAACTTTTTCTTGTTGTAGAATGTACACATTATAGGATCACAGAGCTAAAAGGTAGTCTGAGAGTTTGTAAGGACCATTCTTCTATTTACAAATAGGACTCAGGGGTTAATCTGAAAATTTAAAGTACATAGAAATTCTGTGTCTTCATGCTAATGCCCATTGATCATTCCTGTATAATAATAACATTATAATAAATTTCAGGTTAAATATTGTTTAATAGATCACCTTTTGGGATTCAATTCATCCTGCTTTTAGCATTACCCTAATATATTTTCATTTTCTAAATAACTGTAGTCTATTCTACAAGTATTTAGTATGAAATAGAAACAATTCTGGTTGATTTTTATTAGCTACATTGAACCTGAAATGGTGTGGATAGGAAAAATGCTATTATCCATAAACTGTGCAAACATGACATAGAAATCAGAGGGAGTGTGGGGAGCACATATAAGACTAACATATCTTTTTTTCTTTCTTGCAAGCTATACAATATCACCAGAGGGACATTGGAAATAAGAGCTTTCAAAGTTTTGGGGTCACTCTATAGCACTTACATTTAAAGCTAGCAATTAACTACAGAAATTATGGATAGAATACAATTGGAAGTGAAAATCTAAAAAGTCTGCCCTGATCTGAGAAGACAGGCTGATGCAAGGCATCATCTCCCAAAGGCCCTTCTGTCTACCTAGTTTTGAAACATACACTGAACCAGCTGCCAAACAGGGCTTTCAAATGAAGGCTAGGGAAAAAGGAAGGAAAAAAAGGTGTTTTGCATTTTCAGTACATGCTATTTCACAAAAGGGAAAATACATTGCCTGGATGCCAACTAGGCAAAGCAGAATGAGTTTGAAAATGATTAGAATAATGACACTGGAAAGGATTAACCACATTATCCAAATATAAAGCAATAAATAGTCCAACTAATCTCCTAGTAAGAAGTGAAGAAAACAAATGTGAGCAGGGACATAGGGATACCCAACCAGATTTTCCAGTAAACTTGTTGGATCTAACATCTACACTCTAACACAATGTGGAATAATATACAAAAGGAGACTGAAGAGTTTGAAAAGATCAAGACCTTGCACTGTAGCATGTTTCTCTGTCTCATCCCCTCCCTCCTTCCTTCCTTCCTTCTTTTATTTTAATTATATTTTGTAATCTTTCCATATAGAAATCAAGGAATGCTACAGGTGCATTATATACTTATCTATTTCCTTATAATGGATTCAGGTAGAAGAGAAAAGTAATGAGTTTTCCATTATTTATATTATTTTTAACATTCTCTCAATTAGTTATCTCAAATAAATAGTCTTATAGAAAATGTGTACAAAACATTTTCTCTTTTCTCTTTCTTACTTAGAATATGGATTACTTTTTAAATTTCCATTTGCCATTAAATGCTTAGGCATTTTTCTTACTTTTAGGACTAATTGTTGTCAGCATTACTTCTAAAAATAAAAATAAGAAAAAGAACAAATGAAAAATGGCATCTATTTATTGGAAATTCCATATGAAATACATCTCTGCTCATTAAAGCTAGTGTTGTGTGTGTGTGTGTGTGTGTGTGTGTGTGTGTGTGTGTGTATGATGAGAGTGGGAGTGGGCAGAATGTCCTATAGTTTACTGCATGTTTGTCTTTACTTCAAGGGACATGAAGCTTCTTGTTTCAATGCATTCTGATAAGTCTGTGTGGGCAGCTGACTTTTGGAATAGTTTATCAGTTGAGGAGGAAGAGCAATTGTCTATTTTTAACCAAAGATATATTGGGAATTTTTTTTGTGGCAAATTAGACATGTGAATTGTGTTTATTGTTTCCCATAATGAAGTGTTTAAATTTCTATTCCCCTAAAATTTGATTTCCAGTGAAGGAAATAAAAAAAAGTTCATAGAGGGCAGAGCTTTAGAAATCTAAAATTATTAAATTTTCTCCCAATTTATTACCTCATTGTGAATTGCAGATAGATAGAAATATATTTCTACATATAGAAATATTTGAAAGGAATACTTGATTAATAGAAGCATTCTGAAACTATATATGCTTCAATTCATTTCTACAAGATTGTATATTTAGAATACGTTTAGTTACTGAAATATAATTGCTTTTCCTCCTTTGTGGGCAAGAGTTGCATTTTTTTATATATATTTTGTGCATGTAGCAAGATAGTGTATTGTAAATAATAAATATATCTAATTCATCTCTTAAATTCACCTTTTCCAGAATCTTTAGCCCTTCTTAGTTACTTGCCATGATTTCTTGAAAGTGACAAAACTATTTGCTGAACTGTTTTTTAATTTACATTTTTATAACTGCTTCACCTAAGTATACCTCAACATTACTAAAGTAGTAACCTATGTAATTTTTTTAAAAAAATTGTCCTTTGATAATATTGAATAATATCTAAGTAATGTGTGCTTATCCTTCTCTTTAACTATGTTATAGTTTTCAGTCTTAAAAGCAGAGCATAGTCATAGTGTCTTCCAAAATCCATTAAAGATTGAGAAAGATCACTATTGATTCACATTTTAGCTTTTACTTTTTGAAAAGTTGTTTTAGGGAAGTATTAGAAAATAAGTCTAACATCACTTAGAGAGAAATCATTGCAATGTATTTTTTAAAAATCCCTTTGCTATTCAGTTCTCAATGATATTTCTATACCTATTGCACATATAGTATTTGTAGATATAGTGCCTTTGGAATACTTTGTGCATCATGCCTATTGGGGCAAAATGGACAAGAGTACAAAGAAGAGATCAATGTAAATAGTGCTAAGGACAATATTTGGCCAAGTCTTCTTAAGATATGAATGACATCTAATAGACACGAATGGCTATTAAATAATTTATATCCACTAACATTTGAGTACACATTTTACATGTACATTGTGTACTGAACAAATGTAAACTATTAAAACATAAATAAAGACAACTCTATGTTACTTCCCCTTAAAAATATCTTAAGTATTTGGGAACATATGTTTCTATTGATAAGATTTTCCTTATACATCGCATTATTTCTAAACCTTAATTTGCTTCTTTTTCTGATTAAACAAAGAGTTGATAATCAAAATAATCATTTGATAGTTTTGAGATGATATTCCTGTTAAATAAGACAATTATTCAGAGATTAAAGTGGTGAGAGACCCTGAGAAGCATCCTGATATGTCAAGGAAGTATCTTAATATAGAGTTTATTAAAAATAAAGGGAATTGAGTAAAGATGGGGAGTCTGGAGATCTTGATTATGGAAAGAAATTACCTGTATATAAAGGAAAATTTCCTCATAAAGTTCAAGTTAATATTTAAAATCACATATATGTATACACATACAAATTTAACTTGAAGCAATCTTGTGATCAGCTATAATTGCTTTCTATATTTCAGGAACAATGCTTTAAGAGGCGGAAAGTAAGGTAAAGACACAGATCCTCAAAATAATAATAATTATATATATATATATGTATATATACATATATATATATATCTTTGCAAGGCAATGGGATTAAGTGGCTTGCCCAAGGCCACACAGCTAGGTAATTATTAAGTGTCTGAGACCGGATTTGAACCCAGGTACTCCTGACACCAGGGCTGGTGCTTTATCCACTGTGCCACCTAGCCACCACTGAATTAATAATATTTTAATGGAGGAGTTCACCTTCTAATGATTTGTGGGGGGAAACTGAAGCTAATAGCCATTAGGCTTGTTATTCATTCATTTTTCAGTTGCTTCTTACTCTTTGTGATACCATTTGGGGTTTTCATGGCAAATGTACTAAGGTTATTTGCCACTTTCCTTGCCAACTCATTTTACAGGTGAGCAACTGAGGCAAATGAGGTTAAGTAATTTACCAAGTGTCACACAGCTAATAAGTATCTGGGGTCAGATTTGTCCTCAGGAAGATGAATCTTCCTGAAACCAGGCTGAGCACTTTCCTCTACTACACCATCTAGTTGCCAGACATTAGGCAACTTGCCCCAAATCAGAATCATAGTAATTAACTGAGCCAGGACTAAATCCCAGGATTTCTAAAACTTAATTCAGTGAGTAAACATTTGACTCTACCACATCGATTTCCATTGATGAAGATTGCAAAAATAGCATTGTTAAAAGTTACAATACAGATTGAGAAGTTTCCTAATCCAAATCTGCAATGACATGTTATTTTAATCTATATAGCATGCTCTCAAGGCTATCTCAGGAAGAAAAATAGATAGTTTAAATACAAAACATATCAACAAAAGGCTATAAACTCCTGAAGGCAAGAACTCTGGCTTAAGTTAACATATTATTCTGCCCAGAAAGAAAGGGGGTGCAGACTGTGTTCAAGGAAGGCTAGTACCTTGGTGTGAGGGCTTCTTTCCACTTTTAATGTCCACCTGAGTCACCTAACTCTCATCTGTGGTTCCAAGAAGTTGTAGCATTAACAGTGGTACACCCCAGTAAATCTTTTCAGTAAGTTGAGGGTAACTGAGGGAGTCTCAAAACTCATCTCTGAGTAGTGGGGGGTGTCTACCACAAGCATGTGATGAAATTCTACTGGTGTAATGGACAAAAGAGAACAATACATTCCAATGGTCACAAAGTCTGCTGAAGCAGGGACTATGGAGCACTTAGAGCTTGGTTAGACATTGAAGACACCAAGGTCATCCACTGCATCTAGAGACATCACCAGTTCTCTTAACTCTGTCTTGTCATGCTGGATCATGATGACTTTGGAAGAGAGAGTGAAGCAGATGACTTCATGAAGTCCTGCCTCACTGAAATCCAATTTATGCATGAAACAAAAGCCATCACTCATAGTCATCCTTCAAAGTCCTGTGATGACAGGCAAGTGATGAAGCAGCAGGTGTGGATACACTGGGAATGTGGTCCAACCTGTGGTAGAGCATTTCGAGTTCACATTGGGCTGATCAACCACTGTTGAACACACTGTAATTTGTCTCTAACATAGTGATATCATTTTAGTCTGCAATAATGAACAAGAGCCAATCATCATGCTTAAGAAACGTTGACGTGATAACATTATTTAGATTGGTCAGCATATTCCTTTCCTGAGTTTCCTAGACTGAGCAACTTGAAAAAGCTGAAACTTCAGTCTAGAGGGATTAATTCACCTCTCCTGGAAATCATCAGGTTGCTTGGTCTCAGCAAAACTGCAGTTGGGTGACACATGACTCTGTCCTTGTGGGGGCTTTCCTACATGCTTTGTGTACTTTGATAATAAATTATTATAACTGAAAGAGAGTTTTGGGTTTGAAGTAAGGAATATTTGCCTAAAATTAGTTGCATGATTCTGTTTATATTATGCATTTTCTTCCTTTGTTCTTT
Organism: Macrotis lagotis; assembly: GCF_037893015.1. Lineage (NCBI taxonomy): Eukaryota > Metazoa > Chordata > Mammalia > Peramelemorphia > Peramelidae > Macrotis > Macrotis lagotis. Next base: position 397,250,592 of record NC_133666.1, read on the forward strand.
CCTTTTCATTTCCTTTCTACAACAAAGCCTAAAGAAACAATAAATATTGGGAACATACTCTCTCTGAAGCATTATGGGAGAGTTTTATTTCCTTTCCTTTCTTACCCTTTGTGTGGTGAGAGGTCAGCTGATGGCAAGGTAGAATTGACTTTCCTCTTCTGTTGTGGCTTATCTGATATGCAGACTGTTTGAAGTTTCTGGAGGAATTTTTTCTCAAATAGGAGAGAATACTCGAGAGGAGAGGTCTTGGAGGAGCATCCAAGTGGGAATGTAGTTTTCCTTCTTGAACTCAAAGGGAAGACAATATGTCTGACTAACTTTCCAATACTACCAAACAAAAGGCAACAGAGCAACCCACCAAATCTTGGAGATGGTTAATAGTATAAATAAAAGGATTTGGATGAAGAAACTTACTGTTTGTGATGTTCTTTTTTAGCCATGTGGCCATGAGAGAGGAGGTAAACATGGTTGTGACTGTCTGGAATTTGAAAAGGAGACGTTGAAACACTCTTTTGTCTAAGCCAAGAATTATGTTTTTTCATCTACATTTTTTTCAAATTCATTCAAGTAATTCCAATATTTTGTTAGATAGTCTTTATACAGTGAAGTGAAGGGTAAAAAGTGTTTGTCCATGATTTCAATGAATTAATTGGATCCAAGACATTCAGTGATGAGATAGTAGTATAAGATATTCAGGATAGAAGAAAATAGCACCTTTCAAAAATAAATTATTGTGGAAATGAACCATAGTGACAAAATATTTTTGAGATATCTCTTTCAGGAATATAAATATAGTTATAAACTGACCATTTCTAGCTATTCTTAGTAGTCCATTGTACATGAAGTAAACATCAGGGAAGAGATATAAATTAATCGTAGATCAATGAATGAGAGTTTATGTATATCTTTGGATGTGACCATGATTTCATTGTGATAGGGAAATTTTTTATTTTCTTTTTTAGTTTTTTGCAAGGCAAATAGGGTTAAGTGGCTTGCCCAAGGCCACACATATAGGTAATTCAGTGTCTGAGGCTGGATTTGAACTCAGGTACTCCTGACTCCAGGGCTAGTACTCTATCCACTGAGCCACCTAGCCGCCCATGACAGGGAAATTCTAATGAAGGAACTCCCTCCGCCAGTGCAGATTGGTGCCATAGGGTCACAGTCAATATATGGCAGAGGTGGAATTAGAATCTAGTTCTTTCTCACTTGGAAACATTGGCTCTCTTCCACTAAGCACAAGTGTTTATCACATAGGTGTGTGTGAGCACACATCTATATATTCACAAAATACACTAAAAATGTGCATCACACATGCAAAAAAGAAGAGAGTTTCCTCACTTGGAGTTCCCTATATCAATGAAATCATAAATCCATTTCCATATATACAGGGTGCCCCAATAGTCTTAGTGCAGGTATGTAAACTTTCACTAAGACTCTTGGAATACCCAGCATTTTTTCAGTCTCTTTGTAGATTTGTATTAGGCTGTCTACTTCTGTCTCCCTTTATCTCTGTTTTTGTGTCTTTTTGTTTCTTTGTATTTCTCTTCCTTTGTCTCCCTTTCTATCTCTGTGTCTCTTTATATCTATGTAATCTGTCTCTGTCTCTCCCCTCTTCCCATCTCCTCAGTTCTATGTGCATAAAATGCTAAAACTAACAAAACAAATGTTTCAACTTGGTATTTATTAACTTTTATAAAAGGAATTGTAAGCATATGCTGTCCCTATGATATGATGGAATAAAACTCATCAAATGTGTGTCACTTTCATTACTGAATCTAAATGATCCATTTTGAGATCACTTCAGGTTTTTTTAAAATAAATTTTATATAGCATAGAGTCTGTTAGAAGGCATGAAGAGAACTCTGTGTGTGTGTGTGTGTGTGTATCTGTGTGTGTAAGAGCAATGGTAGCTTTCATGTTAAAGACTCCATGACATTTGAAGAGTGCTAACTAAAGTTTTATGCACTAAGCGTGAAATAGGAAATGCAGTGCTCATAGCCAACGGTTAAGATCCTCTTATCTCACTGCAGAGAGAAACTGAACCCTGTGTGTTGCTGTGGCTGCAGAGACAGCCTACTATGTTTATCACAAATGTGGAAAAAGCTCCAAAGAAGGATTTTCTCCTCCTGTGGCTTCTCATGATCATTGTTGTCACCCAATATTATTTATTAAGCTCACATGCATTTGGTTTCTATCAATGGAAGGTTAATTGAAGTCAACCAAAAAGTCAAGTAGTAGGGATGCTATCCATAGCATTCTTCATTGTGATCTTTAAGTGTTTTGTGTATATGCAATATTTGTCACTTACTCACTTTTCCTATGACCAAAAAATTCTGCAATTTTAGCAAGCTACAAACCTTGGGAAAAACAAACAAGCAAACAAAAAAGATGTTTGATTCAGTTCAACTTATTGATACACTTGATATTTCAATGACGCACTCAATTCCTTTGAGGTCTTTAGCCAGCGTTAACTCACTTCAGACTGTAGTGAAGTAAATCTGCTGTGATAAAGTAAATCTGCTTTCATCATGTCCTTTGTCTTAACTCTCCAGAAAATGCTTAATAAGTTCTCTATCTTTCTGGAAGCAAAATCATGACAAATTTTGTTTTCCTTCAAGATCACAGTTGCCCCTTTAGGATTGTTGTAAAAATACAACATTATTTTAAAATACTTTGGAAATATTAAAGCACCATCTAAGATATATATTTGTGTGTATATATACATATTTAAGTATATATATATATTTATATAGTTTCATGTTCATGTATATATTTCTATATGTATAGATAAAATGTTTCAAATTATATGTATCTATGTACATTATATATATATATAATCTTTAAATTTACATCCATAATTCCTATATATCTTGAGCCAAACCTAAGCTTTCTCTGATGAAACCAAACCCAAACTGCTTAAGAGACTTCTTCAATGCTTTTCAAAATATGTATCATCCTCAGTTAAAGGGAGACCTTATAGATACTTTGCAGTTTAAGGCTTTCTTTAGACCAGTAAGCTAATGTGAAACATTCCCAATGAGCTCCCAATTGTAAGTCCTAAGCCAGTCCATGCAGCACTTAAAGTTGATCATCATTTCAGCCACAGCTGTTGCTAACTCAGGATGCTCTTAACTTGTGGGTCCAAAGTGCTGCTGCATCTTTTAAAACCTAAGGAAAAAAGTCGAAGTGTCATAGAACATTAAATGTGATTTAACATACCTGAAATCTATGACCCAGATGTAAGAGTTCTCAGAGATAACAGAAAGCATTTGGAAGTGGTAGCTTTTATTTTAAACATCTGCACAAGTCATGAGATACATTTAAAAAGGCTATGACTATGTTTCAGATAAGCAAAAAGGAAGAAATGGAAAATTTAGAAGTACAGTAAATGGTGATCCCTATTAGAGACTGGAAAAAAAATGAGCCTTCCTGCTACTCTAAATTATCTCTTATTTTCACAGATGAAAAATTAATCAAAATATTGGAGAAATCAAGTAGTTTGGTGATTTAAAAATATTGGGGTAACATTTTTAACATTAAATTTCTGTTAAAAAAAAAACAACAAAATTACAACAAATAAAGAAAGTTCCAGAAATTTGAGATCTTGTTCCCAGGAAATTTGTATTTTTGACCTTACAGATTTAGAGCTCTGATATGCTCCAAATAGTACTCTGAATTTTCTGATATACATCCAAGCTTGTGGATATCACATGCTCAAATTATAATTCAGCACACTACATCACCAGGTCATTTCAGATTTTGACCAAATCTCCCTGGCAAGGCTTATGGTCCAAGAACAGAAGGTACAATGCTTCTGAGGAAAAGAGGAAAATAATCCAAAGGCAAGGGGAAGAGTCAGCATTTCTTGGTAAATGAAAAGGGCTAGGAAACTGAGAATTTTAAAACACAGATTCTCTTCATGGAACATAGGTATTGGGGATAGATTAAAGATTTACTCAGGTATATTTTAAGTTCTTTTATCCTATTACTTTTACCTCTATTATTCTCCATAATATTAATCAATTGTTTATAGATTTGCCCAGGTAAGAAGGTTCTATTTAGTCATCTACTCCCTTAAGCAACAATGACTTTGGTACCACCATCAATGGACAAGGAAATAGTCCTGAAGGTAGCAGGGTTCCCACCCCTTACATACCCAGACAGCCAGCTCTAATTCCTGCATCATTCCTCATAGCCATAGTCTCAGAAGCAACTTCTGCAGACAAGGGGCTGGCTCCATCAACCAGGCAAATCAACCTAGCTTTAAACATTCAGATGCTTGAGGGAAGGACAAGTAGATTAGGTAAATAAAAACAAACAGCCCATTGATCAGCATTTCCCCTTAGAACCTGATGGATGTGGTCCAGTAAATATGTGTGTCAGACTACTTTTGTCTTCCAGAGTTATCCAAGTTGAATGGGAAGACAAATATATATCTGTTCAGTCATTCAGTCATTTCCAACTCTTCATGACCCTGTGAACCATCCTGTCCAGGATGTTTTCTAGTCAAAGATAACTGAGTGGTTTGTCCTTTAGTCTGTACCAAAGACCCTTTTGAAAAACAATGCTTTCAGGCAAGGTGAGGCTACAATTGAAACAAAAATTCAAATAAAGAAAAACAAAGGTCACAACTAAAGTTTAATGTGCATTATAAACATTTTCTTAAATCCAGACATTCAGCAAAATAATCAACTAAGCCCTGATTCCTAGCAGCAAAATTTAACAATCAGGTTTACTGAACTAGTGGTTTGAACTGATGGCAATATAACCTGTTTCCAGTCTACCTTTAAATAGTGCAACATTTGAAAATGATATTCTTTTACCAGTGGAAATGACATTAAAAAGAAGTATTTTCATCTGCATTGGTACTGTATCTTAAGGATATTTCCTTGTGACTCTCAGCTGAAATCTTCCATATGGATCATTTTCCCTGGTAGAATAGGAGCTCCTAGACAGAAGGGACTGCATTACTTTTTTTTTCTGTTTGTATTCCCAGAGGTTAGCACATAGTAAGTGCTTGATAAATGACTTATTCATTCATTCATTTGTATATTCTTTCAAAGCCAAGTGTTCTATCTTGCCTCTGTTTAACTCATTGCCTTAAGGAAACAAATTAACACAATATAGACAGTAATTATTTAGGACTAAGATTTAAAAATGTCTAGTGAATGCTTTTATTAGCTTGTAACTTATCATTCCCATGTTTCTCACTCTCTGAGATACAGTCTAGAAAAAAGTAACTCCATTATTCTCAGCTTGGTATATATGACTTTCTCTTTTTTTCTGTAGAGGTAATGTGGAATTCTAAGAGTGATTTCTTGTACATACTATTACATAGTAATATGATACTTCATGATGATGAGGAAAATGAGGATGATGATTTCTTTGGTCTAAACCCATGATTTAATACATGAAGAATCTCCCTTCATTTATTCAGTCAGTCAACTAGCATTTATAAAATATTTATTTTTTGCCACCCAGTGTGGTAAATACACAAAAAAGGTTTTAAAAAAGGCTCATGATCTCTGGGAACTCACAGTCTTATGGGGAGATTATAGTTTTTTGGTTCCTTTGTTTCAAACAAAACCAATGACATCACAGGTGATGTATTGCTTTGAGTGTGAATTCAGTTTAAATGAAGCAGAGATGAGTAAAGCTGTCAGACTACGTTCTCTTCCAAAGTCATCCAAGTCAAATGGGAAGACAAAATTCAGAATGATTGACGATGGCTTAAGATGAAGTGAATGACCTTGGTTTCTTCAATACCTGACCAAACTCTAAATACTCTACAATGACTTCTTTAGCCACCTTTATGGTCATTGAACAAATTATTCTCATTCACCCATTTCACTAAGGGATGTTGTCACATGTTTGGGATACATCTGTATGTGAGAAGCATCAGTTACCCTCAACCCGATGGAAATAACTATGCATAAATGAGATCCTTAGAGGATGCATTGAGTATAGTCTCTGAAGGAAGGCAGTAGTACAACAGGGATCAGGAAAGTCTTCTTAAAGAATGTGAGCCTTTAACTAAGACTTGAAGGAAGCCAGTAAAGTCTTGAGCCAGAGATGATTCTAGGAATGGAAGAAGCCAGAGAAAATGATGAGTTTAGAGATGGAGTATTCTATACAAGTACCAGCAAGGAGACTAGGGTCCTTAGTTTGCTAAGGATGTGGAGGGAATTAAAATAAAGAAGACTGGAAAAGCAAGGCAGGGTCAGGTTATTTTGTGTGTGTGTGTGTGTGTGGGGGGGTGTTTTCAAAGCCAAATGGAAGATTTTATATTTGATTACAGAGGTAATAAGCACCACAGGGGTTGACAGGCCTTGGGGATAATTTGGTTAAATGTATATTTAAGGATGATCACTGATGACTCTGGATGCTGAACTAAATATGAGACTGTGACACCAATCAGTAGGTAACTCAAATAATTCAGGTGTAATGACAGAAGCAGCTCAGTAGACAGAATATCAGGCTTGGAGTCAGGAAGACATCTTCTTGGGTTCAAATCTGACCTAAACATTTACCAGCTGTCTGACCCTGAGCAAATCACTCAGTTTTCTTATCTGTAAAATTAGCAGAAGATGGAAGTGGCAAACCACTCCAGTATCTATGCCAAGAAAACTCCAAATTGCATCATTAATGATCAATCACAACAGAAACAACTGAAGAGCAAGAGATGGTGAGGCCCTGCACAAAGTAGTGGCAATATAAGAGGATAGAAAGGAACATATGAGAAATCTTAAGGTTTGGACAGGATGAGATCTAAGGACCTCTTCAAGTAAAAATCGAAGAACTCCATGACCTCATAAGAGCAATTATTCAGAGAGGACCCCACTCTCAAAAAGATTATATCTTTCACGAAGAAAGCCATTGCTGATAGAATGAGCCTTGAATATCAGAGTGACTCAAACTTGAAGAAAAATATTAGTATGGCTAATCTAAACTGGCACACTTAATTTTAGAGTTGAGGAGAATTTTATCCAGAGTGGGTATGGAATATCTTCATATTATTGTGTCACCTAGGATGATTGTATTGATTGGATAAAATCAACCTTGGTCCATAGATCAAGTAGGCAGCATGGGATAGTTAATAGGGTTCTAAACTCAGAAACACAAGATAAGAGTTCTAATCCAGTGGTACTTTATACAAATCACTTAACTTCTCAGCATCTAAATTTTCACATTAGTAATATGTTGATATTGAACTAGATGAGTCATCTTAAAGTCAAATAGGAAAAAGGCTACTATATACACATTAGTTGCAAATTGGAAGTTTAAAAATGAAATGGTATCTATGTTTATAAATTTGCATTTATTATTCCAATTATATTTTAATTTGGTTTAGATAGCATCAGGGAGTGTTGTGGGTCACATGTAATTCAAGGCCCCTTCTAGCTACTGACCTACAAGCCTATGAAGTCTTTTTCTCTCTTGAGATTTGTTTGAAATCAGAATTCAGTAGAAACCCCAGTTTAGATAAGAATATGGGGACAAAATAATTTTCTTTTTAACTGTCCAATCTTAGTCACTTATTGCTTTCCAACAACAGCCACAACAAAAAAAACCTGCTGTTGACAAAACATTGAATTTCATAATACATTTGGAACTGAAAGAAACCTTAGATTTCACTACATCTAACTCTCTTCATTTATAGATAATGGCCTAGAGAAGTTAGGAAACATGCTGAAAATCACATAGGTAAAGAACAGAAGTTGAAATTTGACTCCGACATTCAGGGCATTGTACCATTCTGCATCCATAATGATACTTTATCCACTGATAGTTTATCAGTAGATAAACACCAGGTCTCGTAAATAAACTCAAATTTATGCCCAGACTTTACTTGCATTAAACCTGAACTATCACTGCTTAATTTACTGTTCCTTTGATTTTGAGCTAACTCATCTACCAGGAGACTATTGAATCTATGAAGATGACTTCTGTCTTAAAAATTTCAGTCTATATGTTGCTTCAGAGAGCCAGGTCTCCATCTGACTGACATCTCAAATTCAGTATGCCCCCAAATTAAATGTATATTTATCTAAAGCTTTGCTCTTACAATACCTTTACCATTCACATTTAATAAGATAGCAATCTATGTTCTCTATAATTGTGCTCTTAGATATTGGAATGTAAACTCCTTAAGGGCACATATCCCCAGAACAATTTCTTGGACATAGTAAATTCTTAGTGTTTTTAATTAATTAATTAACTTTATATCGTCTTAGTTTTAATCAAACAAGACTGTTCATCACCTACTGAGTAGTTATTCTTAATCATGTCTTCTTACAATACTCATGTTCTACGTCTTTCAGGACGCATTGTCTTTCAACCTATTAAATTGATATCCACAATTTCAAGCCAAATTCAACAGCCACATCCTCCAAGTTCCTTAGAAGGACAGGAATATTGAATTCTGCCAAGTCTATTCCAGAATAGCATAGTATTTGTAGAAATTCATTGGCAGTATTTTCATAGATAAATGCAAAATAGAGAGGCAAAATTCCAAGAAACATATTCCAAAAGGGAAAAAAAAGGAATCTGATATTTATGCCAGGCAAAATATTGCTTGGATCATGATGATCTAGTTCTCCTATGTTGAAAAATAGGCATAATTATTAAAATTCCTAAATATTTAAAAAATTAGATGCCCTTAATATAGCAATCTCCTTGTGAGGGACAGGAAAGGAGGCCTCATAGCTGCTCCATATTAAGTCTAGATATTAATTATTGAAGATCAGATTGTAGGCAGTTGTATAATTTAAATTTTATTGACTTTGCTTTCTTTCTGAAACTTCCTTCTCTTACTCTTGAGCCTCAAAAGATAAGGAAGCCAAAAAAGTGACTGAAGAAGGCAAAGCAGAATGATGCATAAAGTCCAAGTCATTTTTTCTCATCCATGCTTTTTAATGAAATTGGTTTGTACAGTTGCTTGAATTCATCAAAAATTTGAAGACCAGTGAAACCAGTGTCATGATCATTGAACTCCTGGAAATTAGAAATATTGTTTAGTCCCTTCTCTCCGAGGAGAGTGAAGTAAACCCAGAGAGAAATAGAGTAGGTAAGGACTCTTATAGTACCTACCATGTAGCAGATACTGCAATTGACATATATTTCAGTATTTAATTCACACAAGAACATTATTACCAAAATTCTACAGTTGAGGAAATTGAAACAGACAGAAATTTTAAGTATCTCCATTGATTTTGGATTTAGTTCTTCCTGACTCCAGAACAGCAGTCTATCCACTATCCCACCTATCTGCCTCACAGATAGAGTCACTTGTTCATGTTTAATGGGAAGATTCCAATCTTGGTTCTTAACTTACAAGGGGAAAAGTACATAACAGATATCTATTGTCTGAAGAAGGTTACATCTGGGCAACATTCTAGGGTGTGCCTATCACCTAGAATTGCAAAATCTTCTATCTTTAATGCAGTTTAGACTTTTCGAATTTTTGAAGGAACTACCACCTGGAATGGAATTCAACAAGTTTGGAGACTGTATAAACAAAATTTGTTGAGTAGAATTATTTATAAGCCATTTTTCCTTATACTTTGCATATACTACTATATACTTCTACATATTCTACTTTTTATCAATATAAATAATCTGTTTTTTTTTAAATTTGCCTATTTTGGTTTATTTGCTCTTTTTCCTCTAGCAACCCTGAAGACAAACTGCTGATAGATAAGCATATCTGCCTATTTCAGATCCAGATACTGGGACCAAGCAACAAAAAAATAAAGGAATATATGTTCTTATATTTAAAATTTTCATTTTAAAGAAATAGTTATACAGCCAACAATTTACTATGTATAAGGCAGGCAGCTAAGTGGTGCAGTGGATAGAGTGCTGAGTCAGGATCTCCTGGGTTCCGATATCGTCTCAGACACTTACTAGCTGTGCAAGTCACTTAATACTTTCCACCCCTCAAGTCCTAATCTATAAAATGAACTGGAGAAAGAAATGGAAAACCACTCTAGTATCTTTGCCAAGAAAACCCCAAATGGGGTCATGAAGAGTAGCTCAGAACTTAAACAAATGAAGAACTAGTATACCAGACTCTGTGCTAAGCACTGGAAAAATATGTGTGTATAAATATATAACATATATATTTACACACACACACACAAACACACACACACACACACACACACACACACACACCATATTTCCCCATGTATAAGATGAATCTTAATTTTGGGGCCTGAAATTTGAAAATAGTGTATTACATAAAGTTATTGAACTCAAGTTTCATTTATCATGAAATCCAAGGACCTTCTGCTCAAAGCTTTCAGGCATCTTATGAGCAAGTCTGGTGCAGGGACACATGCTTAGTCCATTAGGTTTCATGAACCTGAAGCATCAGTTATGTCCTCCTTTGAAATCAATCACTTCTTTTCATCAGCAATTTTTCTTGCCTCATGCTGAACCATCTTTGTGGACACAGGAATTCCACTTGCCCTTTCCTCTTCAATCCATCTCTTCAATTCCCTCTCTAGATCAGACCATCTGGCTGACTTGCCTTTCATGGTCTTCTTCTGCTGGGGAGTTTTCAGTAGGGTTTCTTCCTGTAGTCAGTCTTCGATTGTTTTCTCAGTTGGAGGAGGACCAAACTGACGTTCAGCAGCATGATTTCCATCAATTTTTGCAAACTGTATCACTTTTAACAGCACCATGCAAAAAATCTTTAATGAGCTATTTCTGGGCAGAACATGGCAAAACATAACTTAATATACTGGTAACAAATGTGAAAAAATAAGCACAAAGACACAAACAAAAATGGGAAATCAAGTAAAGAAATCTACAACCATTTTATAAGATGCTTTACAATTTTTTCAAAAAAGGGTGCACCTTATACATGGGGAAATATACATATTACAAAAAAGATGAATTTCTAATAGATGAAGACAGTTCATAAAAGGAAGCTAAAAGTGGGGTGAATGAGGTAAAGTGGAAAGACACTAGAGGACCATGGTAAAAGAGTGAGCAGTGCAGCATATAGAGGAGTGAAAATATTGATCTTGTTTTCCTTTGGTTCGAAATTTACTGACTGATGAACTAGCCTTGGACAGAAAGAACTTCCAATGTACAAAGTAGTGTAGGTGTGGCTTTAGTTTCCATTCAATAAAATATTCAATAATACCTACAATAAACCAGGAGTTATTTTCAGGACTTGGGACACAAAGCAAGGTAAAATGTGGAAGCAGTCCTCAACAAGTTTATAATCTAATGTGGGTAGGCAGGTACAAAGGAAGCTGAAAAGTAGATAGAGGATGTGTATAGCTTTGGGGGGGGAAGGTATTGGGGAAGTTGGGAAGTGGTAGCCAAAGTCCTAGAGAGAGAATTCTACAGAGAAGTTACAATTATATGCATAGCACAATATCCAGATCAGTTTCTTAAAATGAAATTTATAGTCATAAAAGAATTTTCTGTAAGTCATGGGTCTATCTCCTAGCAAATAAAGGTCTTATCTCTCTCACAAGATTAACCACTTACATGGTGCTCTTTGAGTTGAATCACATAAAATCATCCTTTTTTCTTTTGTTCTAATTTAGCTGAGATCAATTCTCTTTAGATGAATAATTATAATTATACACAAATCTAAACAATGCAAATTTAAAAATATCCTCTATAGAAACCAAATTGCTTTGCAATCCTTTGTATTCACACAAGGTACCCTGTGATAAAAGTGCATGATATAAATTCCATATGCAGAGAAATCATGGACCAGGAAACTTTCTTGTGATTGTACAATGTTCAAGAAGTCATTGTTGGAGGGATGATTCTATGCAGACTCATCAACATTGTACTGGTTTTGATGCTGGTGATAGGAAAAAGCACTGGACTTGAATCCAAAAACCTGATGTATAGTTCTAGATGTGACATTTCTTGTGTACCTTTGGTGAGTCATTTAATCTCAGTTTCTTATCTTTAAAATGCAGTTAGCAATATTTGTACTTGACTAAGCCATAGGCTCATGGGGTGTTGCAAATGACAATACTAAGGTTAGAGAAGGGAACTGGGATCTCATTGAGAAAGGGAAATCCTGAATGAAGACTCATCCCCTACAAGTAAAGACAAATGTTAATATTTATCATCTGAAATAAAATGAAACTGAGGACAAAGTAACTGAGCCAGCTATGATTTAATTTATATCATTAACATTTGCGTATCATAATTAGGTCACCTGGCTCTTCAGAGGGGTGATTTACAGAGCTGATTTTTATAATTGAAAAGAATTTTAAAATGACAGAAACTTGTTTCAAATGTAGTTTGATTGGAAAAGGCGGATCATCTGACTACTTAGCTTCTCCCAGTTTTTCTTAATCCTACCTGGAAGTCCTTTCCTTATAGTTGGTACCTTTTATAATCCAAAAAGGTACTGGCAAAGAAGAACTTGTCAGAAGTTAGCAGTCTCTACATAATACCTCCCCTCTCCGCCCCCGCCCCTGCCATTTTTCCTTAGGAAGAGTCCATTACTCAATTTGACTCTGGCTCAAGAAAAAAAAGGAACTTGTCCATTAACACTGGAAAGAGGAACCTAAGGGGTGGCTAGGTGGCATAGTGGATAAAGCACTGGCCCTGGAGTCAGGAGTACCTGGGTTCAAATCCAGTCTCAGACACTTAATAATTACCTAGCTGTGTGGCCTTGGGCAAGTCACTGAACCCTGTTTGCCTTGCAAAAACATAAAAAATAAAGAGGAACCTAACCTCTGGCTAACATTCCTCTACCTTGGAGAAAGGGAAACTTAGCCTTTGGTAACTTCCCAACTTTCTGTCAGAAAAATAAGCCTAATTCTTTAAAAGAGTATTCCTATGATTATTTTGCTATATTTTATATTAAATCACCTGCTATTAAATGAAGAGATCTTCTCAATATATTTACTTCCTATAGGATTGAAGTGACTGTCTATATTAGTCTATATTAGCTGTTAGGGCTAGCTTTTCCCTTAAGAAAGAAGTTCAATCTTACAATCAAACTAAATGTAAATCAAAGTAATCAAAATTAATTGATTTCTTTTTCAAAGGCAGTACCTTTAATTCATAACTTTAGAAGGTTGCTCAGAGCAGTGATGTCAAACTCACAAAGAAATGAGGACCAACAAACTACATAAGGATTCCTATAGGCCATATTGACTTAGAAAACCACATATTGATGTCATCTATGTATTACTGTATTTTTATTTTTCTTTCCCAATTTTATTTTAATCTGTCTCCTGCTACACTTAGGTGTGCTGCTAAAGCTCAGAGTATATCGCTAATTCTACTGAATGATGGCTAGACCATGATAATTATTGCTGCATAGAGGATGGAATTAACCTCCAAGCCAGGAAGTTGGGGATTCAAGTTCTTTCCCTGACAGATCCTGGCTGGGAAATTTATTTCATGTCACTGTGCTTTCAGCCAAAAATATCACTGCTAGCAACATTACTGAGTATATCAAGAATCAGATTAAAGTATAATGAGAACATATTGCAATTAAAATACATTGAATTACAATATATATACACAATATATGCATTTATGACTGAATATATATGTATATACATATATGTATATACATATATATTCAGAGATATATGACAAATAGATTAGATCAGATTAGATAGATTAGAATCAAGGATACATGGATGGATGACTACAAAAATAATGTAAAAGATATTTTGGTGATCAAATTTTTATATCTTAAAATGACTGATCAGTGTGATTGATACTAGTAGGCTGTGAAGCAGTTTTGTTTTTACCAGATTCCTTTATCTTCCTTTTTGTTTGTCCTCCCTCTAATGCTTTCTCTAACCTAAATGATTACCCTTTCTCATTTTCATAGGACCTCTCAGGTACATGTCAGTCTCTAAGAGCCAAAAGAGTGAAATTCTAAAAGTGGATAGTCAAACATTTGTGACAGATCCCAAAATAAACTATCTTAGAACCTTTCACATCCTCTTCCAAGGACTACTAATTCTAGCACTATATTTTAAATAGCAAGATAAGTTGAAGGAAGAATTTCCTGAAAATGGAGTCTCTGAATTCTTGGAATGATTGTTGAAGGCTGCTATAGATTCTCCTCAAAAATATCTTTAGAATGGAATTATTTTGATTGACTCATAAATGACTAGTGTTCGGTTCTCCCTGTAAGAAAACTAGTCAGCTCCAAAAACAAAACAAAACAAAAAAGTATTTGTTGACTAGAAGTTTCATTGAGTTGTACACAAAGAAACTCCCTAAATTGCCTATCAGCATCATAGAAATTTTTTGATTTGAAACTGGAGGGGATATTTGTGTCTTAGTTTCTCATTTCTGATATGTAACTGAGGTCCACAAATATTGAGTAACTTTTCCAAGATCACATAGCTAGGACGCCTAAGATTCAGGGTTTCAACATAGTTCTGATTCCAATTCCAGTATCATTTATACTGTACCCACTGCATTTTCAGCACTACAGTTCTGTGAATCTGTGATGGTATCATTTTGATTATGACCAGGTAATTAAAAAATAAAAAAAAGAAAACAATGTATATGTGTGTGTGTGTATAGAGAGGAGGTAATGAAAAGAAAACAAAGACTTTTTCAGCTACTCAGAGGTCAAATGTCACATATACATACACATCTAGTCTCAGGGTAGGTGCTGGAAAATGAAAGAATAATATATAATTATGAAATTTTGCCAGAAAACAGGAACAATAAAAGCAATAGAAGAAAAGACACAGAGAATTTATTGTATGGATGTTAGTAGGGGAAGACAAACTCTAAAATGAATTTAACTATCCTGAAAAGTGGAAATGCTTTTCAACCTTTTAGTTCAAGAGTCCTGATGTTCACTTAACCAGAATGAAATGACTAAGGTTGGGAGGATCATTAGGACCAAATTTTGACTGCTGTTCATTGGCCCTGACTGAGGCAAAGGTTATATATTCTCCCCCTTGGTGATATTTCCTGCCAGTTTTCTCCTGATAACATGAGACATTTTATCCATTATACTTTCGGTAGGGACTCCCTACAGGAGTTTAGCATGTTGTCCCCGGCCTCCTCCCTCCTTTCTGCTCCCTTGCCCTCTCTGAAGCCCTCTCTTGATGCTTTAAAGAAGCCGAGGAGCATCAACTTATGACACTCAGCCTGCTGAACTGTACCTGTGATTGTTAAATTGTCCTTCAGAATCTGAGCAGCCTGACTTAAGGCTGTCAGTTTTTGTAAGGGCTACCTGTTACAATGCACCTAATTAGCTTACTTGCTACTTGGAAACAGCCCCAAAGTCTGTTTTATCATCCAGTCTTATTAAGTGAGTGTTACTGAGGCGAATAGGTTCTTTATAATGACGAGGCCCCCTTTACCCTTATTAGTCCTTATAGCAAGCTACTTCTAAAAGAACAAAGTTGCCTCTTTTATCCACTCTTTTTTTTTAAACTAACACTGGGAACAAGTAAAGCTACTTCTCTCTCTCTCTCTCTCTCTCTCTCTCTCTCTCTCTCTCTCTCTGTGTTTGTGTGTGCTAAAGTATTTTATTAAAAGTTTCAGTGGCAGCACTGAGTAAGGTGTCTGTGCCTTTAATCATTTTCATTTTTAAAACAGAACCTTATATTTCCACATCTTCAGCTGTCCCAGAGGGCAGCTAGGCCATCTTTAACAACATTAATTTCTCTTTATGACAGGACTAGTGCTGCCCCAGGTCTTCAGAACTGCCTAAAATGTCTGGAAAAGTAGATAATGAAGAGGATATTAGAATTGTAAACAAGAACAATTTGGTAATAAAAACCATATATTTTCTCCATAGGACTTTTGGTTTAATACTGCGGCAGCAAAAGTGTCATGGGTAGTAATTTGTTGATGGCTACTGAACATTAGTTTCTGTGGAAACATGTACATAAAGGGCATGTCCTCTTGGCATGGCATTAAGGAAGAGCCAAGATGAATCATTCTAATTTAACTGTTCTGATGCATCTTTCTTATTTCTTTATGTTTTTCTTGGTGTATAACCTGATGAAAGCTTCTCTTGTGTTGATAACTTCCTGAACTTATGCCATGGATAGCCAGCCCCTGAGGCAGAGAAGCTATGCCCAAGTCAAAAGACTTCTTCATCAGTCAACTAGAAGGTATCACCCCACTTAACAGATGTGCAAGCTGGCCTCAGTCTGACCACTTGCTGCACTAATCAGGACCAGGATGTTTGAATGGGAAAGAGAAAAAGAGAAGGAAAACAGGTTCCTCTTGGTTGGGGTACATTTTACTAGCAAACCACCCCTGCCTCTGTCTACCCATATATTTCTCTTGCTGACAAGGTTTATGAGTGTAATATATTGGAGTAAGAAGCAGCAGTAGATTTTCCCCAAGAAACAGAGGATTGCTCTTTGTTAGCCACCAGTGAATGTGGAAAGAAAGTTTATCTTCTAAGCCTCAGAGTGTGTTGAAGTCATAAACCGGATTAGTTTCTTGTCTTGAAGTAAACAGCCACTGAGAAAGTTAATTCTATACTTAATCTAGTGTCTTAATCTGATTTTTAGTTAATCTGCATTAGATTGATGGAATTTGAAAACAGAGTCCTAAAATGTATGGTAATTCTGAGTCCTAGTGTTTTCTGTGAAATTCCCTTTTGCTTTTATGAATGTACTCAAGTAGCCTGTAATTCAGAATTACAAAGGTAAACACTACCTTTATTTTATTTAGACTACAAAAATGTTTTGCCTTTACAGATATTTTGTATCCTGCTGTTTATTTATATTTTTGACTAGCTAACAAGAATCTTTCCCCACTCACCCAATCCACCTCAGGTTGATCATTAAGTGATCCAAAGGAAGCCATCATTAGTTATTAAATTGGAATTTGGTTCAAAATCATTTTTACTTTATTGTTATTTTGTTTATTTGGAAGAAAGGGGTTGAATTAGCATGTTTGATGAAATTCTTTTCAGAACATTTTTATTTTTTAGCTTCTAATTACAGGAAAAAAAAAACACAAGCACTTTTTGGTTACAATGAGCTTTCAAATGCCACCCTAGCACTTAGTGTCTGCATCTCATCACTTCCTTGTTCCAGCCCCCACAGTGGGCTCAGGAGTGGGGGCTTGGGTCTCTCCGATGTGCTGCTGTTACTGCTAGGATCAATCCTGAGACAGGGCTCACTCAGCCTTGATATGAACTGAAAGGCTAAAATGAACCCTCTTCTATTATTTAGGCACCTGTCCAGAGGTTGGAAGAAATCCTACTTGTGTAGATTTAGCCAAAGAAGGCATAGATAACCACCTTGCCTTCTGTGTCTAATAAGATGTGAAAGGGGCAGAAATAATGAGTATTACAGTGTATTTTTCATGTAAAAGGCCCAGGAAACAAAACAGTCAGGACTCTACCAGTGATTCCAGTCATTTTCAAATGAAAAGGGCTATTTGTTTCCAAATGACACCAGCCACTGGAATGCATGCATGCATACCGGGCTCAGAAATCCTTGTTTTGTGAAGTAAAATTACCTCTCAGTAATTTAGTCACTGCAGGCTCTCTCCTGCTGACTGGTCAGAAGCTATCAGATAGCTTGCAGCTGCAGCCCGAAGCCTGACCATTTTTTTTTCTCTCTTCAGGACAGGCAGTTAGTTAGTAGAGCCATCAGTGTGGCATCTGTCATCCTGCTAGGCCCAAATTGTTTTCTATGATGGATGTCACAGTCTGTATGATCAAAATAGGAGCCCTGCTGCTTTTAATTGCAAAATTGGAGTACTTGCACATTTGTTATTATGCCAGGCTTATTACCTCACACAAAATGAATTAACAGGTGAAAATAATTGATGAGAGGAGTCGAGGGATTTTTAGCCTCTTCAAAGAGTCTTGGTAATTACGGCCGAATGAATGTTCTGAGACATATCTGTGGGGGGCAGCATGAGACCACCAAAGATCTCCTTAGATAGATGATAAATTCTCCTGAATTCGACTGTAATACTGCTTAAATTTACTTAGCAATTAGTTTAATAGGTCTACATGATTCATGATAACGTAGTGAGAATTTTTAAATAAGTTTGTTCCATCCATCTATAAATTAAGCCGCTTACCTCGGCTCTCTTCCAAAGGGGATAGAAGATGGTCACTAATCAGACTTTCTGGGAAAAAAATGATGTTGGACAGGGATTGGGTTCCAGGAATACAGGTCTCCTTAAATGCCTTTCTCTTGGCATCTCAAACAATTTTCATTCTCTTTTTCTTTATCTTTCAGTCTCTGTCTTTTTTCTGTCAGTGTCTCTTCTATTCCTATCCCCAAATTTTGTTGAAATATCCTGTTGAATTGCCTAGAAAATGAAGACTCTTCTATTATCCTATGAAGTATGTCACCCAAGAATTTTGTAAGCTAAAGTAATTGTTCCTGTATTTTTGACCACTATTCCATTCAAACTTGGTCATGTTTCAAATTTATCCAGTGCTTGAATGCAACCAGAGTGATGGCTTAGTCCATCTTCCCCTTTTTCTCTCAATATCCTGCAACTGCAAAAGGGGATGTATGTCAGCTTGAATTCATTTCCAAAAATGCAAAATGGTATCTATGTCACCCTCCTAGGTGAATGGGGGTTGGGTAAAGAAAGAGCAGGAAATCTGACTTTATTTTATTTAAGTTCAGGTGAAAAATTAGGGAAAAATTGTTTTTCTATTAAGTATCTAATATGTGAAAAGAAATTAAAAATTATTAAATAGCCATTAGGACAAAATATTCATAAAAACTATAAATATCAGCCTAAAAATAATGAACAAATCCCACATGCTGCACAAACAAATATTCTCTACTCCTTAGTCAAAAATACATATGTCATTGTCACAGGGATACATTCATTCAGCTTGTGGTAATTCATTAAATTTTTGATAAATGATTAATAAGTTTAAATCAAGTTTAATTTTGGTTAATATTACAGAACATAGGAGGGGCATAGAGTAAATCTTAAAATTGGTCTTTATATTCAGTAGTTGAAAGTAGATAAAGAATAAAGAAAGTAAAAATATTTCTAATTAATTAGAAACCCACAAACTGGTCATTCATGTGTTTGTTATTTACTTAATCTTAGGGAATATTGATAAAGATTTAAACCACTTTAACTTATCTCTCCTCTATTATTAAAAAACACCCGTTATTATTTTATTTCTTAATCCATAAGGCATAAAAAGCCATATGTCTCTTGCCTAACAAGTAAGTTACAGTTTTGTGAAAAATTTCATTTCAACAAAATAATGATTTTTAAAGATTCTCTTACTGTCGCATGAATTATCTTTTCAAAGTAAAATGATATGTATCTTTGGATAAAAAAGTTAATATTAAGTTAATTATTTTTAAGTTCTCTTTACTTTTTTGGATTTTCTTTCACTCTTACTGCCTTCCCAATCTATAAACATTTGTTGTGGTTTTCTTTTCATTCTTTCTCTTCACTTTATTTTATAATAGGTTATTTCTTCTTCCTCTCCACATGTTTTCTTTTCATATATACTGTCGACATTTGGTATTTAAAAGTATATAATATCAAATTGCCTCAGAAGTACAAAGGAAAAATACATAGGAAGAAAACATAATAAATGCAAGACAAGTAGTGGATTGCCCCACATGTGAAGCGGACTGTGGTAACTCATATCAGGCTGCATGTCACTTGCTGAGACATTTTTCATAAACCTTCAGATGCCTGCATTTATCTTCAGTATAAACCCCAAGATGAATTCGCCAAAGACATTAACAATAGATAAATGCTTATTAAACAAAATAGTCTATTTGAAAAATATGTTGCCAGGACTGGAAGATGTTATAAAATTACAGTTAAATTGTGTTGCATAGCTTGATACTGTTCTATGATATTGCTTCATTGTTTGACCATAACTTAAATGTAAAGCAAAAGGCTACTCAAAACCAGAGTTTAATGTTGTAAGTCATTGCTACCCGTTGGTCTCGAAATATATTTGAATTGTTTTAACAACATTCTATGCAAAGCATTCTGGCTACTCTAAATCAAGCAAGAAATACAATAACAAAATATTTTGGTTAATAAAGAATGGATAGAAAAGATTTCATATTAATGGAGTTGCAGTATTGTTTCTAAAATTCTATTATTAAAAACATTCTCAAAGACTGCTTGCAACTTAAACCAGAGAGCAACAGATTATATAATTTAAATCTCAGGGGACTCAATACAAATACAAATCTGTATGTCTTATACAAAAATTAAGAACAGAGGAATTCTGCGTCCATTATGATAGCTTTATGACAAATGACACTTGTGTAGTATGCTGGATAACTGACTGGAAAGCAAATGCAACTATTTCTTTTCATTTGTTCTTTTTATCCTATACAATATGTACAGTAGTACAAACATTTATATGGTGTGTAGTATATCTAAACAAAGAACATCAGATCCAGTGTCATAACCAAAAAAAACCCCCACAACATTTCTGGTGAACATATCTGATTTTTGTGTGTATTTTTTAAAATGGCTGTGTAATGTAATGTGGTGGGAATTAGGGGATAAGGGAAGCTATTTATTTATTTATAGATCATTGTCAAAGAATTTTTGCATGCTTTATATCTATTTATTTGTTGTGAATGTTGTGGGAGGTGGAGGAATGAAGTTTGAAATCTGTCTTCCTAGGGAGAACCATTTCTAGAAAATAGAAAATTTCATTGATAATCTAATGAGGATGCAAATAATTTCTCTGAGTGAATCTGGAACTTCCATAGCTAAGGAACATTCTCCTGCTTACATACCATAATTAAATGGAATTGGATTCTGGACCTAGTCTTCTGTAGATGGCACCAATTTCTGAGTAACACACCATACACACACCTCATCCTGATGTATTGCATTAATAGATCATCAGAAACAGTTGTCATTGGAATGATATATTAGTGTAATACATGAGAATGAGTCTCACTGATGATGTATTTAGTACTCACAAGATGGCACTGTCCTAAGAAGAAAGGACCCAGTAAAGGATTCATTATAATTACAACACAAAATTGGTTAATGCACTTAACAACATT
Source organism: Macrotis lagotis (assembly GCF_037893015.1). NCBI lineage: Eukaryota > Metazoa > Chordata > Mammalia > Peramelemorphia > Peramelidae > Macrotis > Macrotis lagotis. The sequence continues at coordinate 397,271,588 of NC_133666.1, forward strand.
CAGTAAGTATCAGTAAGTATAAGGCTATCTTTCTGAAATCAGGTTGCTATGTTGATCCTAAAGCTATTTCCCCCTGGTATTGTATCTGGTGCCATGATTTAAAAAAAAAAGTTCGACCCTTGGAATAATAACCATGGAATGAAGACAAAATAGACAAAACATCTCTTTTGCTTCTCTTGGATTGTTTGACTTTGGTAGCTAATAATGGTTGTTGAGAACAACATGGGCAGGACTTTCAGAGAGATTTCTCTTTTCAATAGTGATTCAACCACAGGAAATTTTGAAGAGTTAATTTCTGAAAGGGAGAAAGATGTTGCCAATTGGTGTTTCCATATACTATCAGTCCTGGGCACAACTTCCAGCATTAATTAAAAAGGTAGATATTTTAAGTGAAATGTTAAACTTGGACCTCCCTGTAATATATTTTTATTTAAAGAACTTACATTTACAATGTGTAGATGAATTAGAGATTCACAAGTGACCTCTACCTTCTGCTGTTTTTTTTTTTTGTAATGGATAAAAATGAAACTTTTAAATGTTTACAAGGCGCTAAAAAAGGTTTTTCTTTTTTCTTTTTATGCCAAATGGAGAAGCAGTTACTGTTCACCTTCCTCCAGTAGTTGATTGCATCATAAATAAAACAGTAGGGTGAGTTGCCCAGCTGGAGGATGGATGTGTTGAGATATCAGTCAGAAGGCCTGGCTGAGAAATAGAGAGTTATGTGACTAAGCAAGCCCCTGGGCTACTGAAATCTGAATATAAAGTGAAAGGATATTTTAGTTTGCACATTCAAGGAGGATAGAAGAAAGAGAAAAAAAAGGGAGTGACAAAAAGCTAATGAAACTGTTTTATGTAAAAGGAATAGTGACCCTCTAACCCAGTTACTGAGGCATTTATTTCCTGTTTATTTGGTTATAAGCCCAGAGTCAAATCACAGCACAATGATGAACTAGAGGCAAGGAGTTTAAAATACCATAATTTCATCAGTGCCTCTACAATCTAATTTAATCTTAGAGAGCTAACAGAGGCACCAATAGGTTAAGTGACATGTTCAGAATCACATATCCAGTATCACAAGCAGGATTTGATCCCAGATCCTTCTGATCTCATTAGAGCTCTCTCTCCTCTATACTGAAGTTCCTCACAGGACCAGAAATGTTAAGACCCTGAATCTTTTAAATTTCTTGATGGCTGCTCCAAAAAATCTCATGTTTTAGTCGATGTAAAAAACAGAAAAATGCTAATATACGCCGAAGAGGAAAGTGACAGTCGTTTTACTGTCATTCCCCCCCCACACACACTTAACAACTACCATTTCTGTGAGTAGAGAATACAAAAATATAATATGATTTGTGGGTGATTAATATGAATCACATCAAAAGACTGCATGAAGCATAGATGGTTCCTCTGAAGACTTTAAAAAAATTAACTTAGAAGAATGCCCTTAGTCCATTTCAAAGCAACATGACAAATTATTTTGAAAAGGCTAAGATGTTCTTCTGGTATCCCATACATTTATTAAGAAGAATCATTTCTAAGTCAGTTAGGCAAATGTCCAATTAGGGTGCAGAAGATCCAAAATGTCTTTTGATTTCTGCAACTAGCATTTCCTGATTCCTAGTTATATTTTCATGCTTGTTAATAAGGTCATGAGCTATTTTCACCCCTCGCTGTAAGGTCCCTTAAGATACATGAAAAATTTGAAATAAAGGTTTGGTAGGTATATAGAATTAAAGCTGTGCTTCCACAGTGCTGTGTTCCCGAGCAGGAACATTTTTTTAAAGTGTCCAGCAATACCAATAAGAAGCATATTTAAGAGTCATGATTGTGAATAATAAGAGCTTTCTGGCTAGTTACTAATGAGATTTTTAATGTACTATTTTACCAGGATTTTCTATTCTGTAGATTCATTTTTCCATATATAAATATCTTGGTTTTACCTCAGACCTGTTTGCATATAAACAGATTTAATTCATTGTCTAGAGAATTCAAAGTTCTTGATTGTTTGAAAAACATTGTGTCAATTCAGTAAACATTTGATTATAGGCTTTTAAATTATTAAGATATTTGCATTAACTGATTCTATATTGTTAAAGAACAATTTCAAAACAAATTGTTCTGAAGATTTGTTTTGATCTAACTATAGGAAATGAGATACAACTTCTACCCAAAACTATATTTTTTGTGTAGTTCCATATTAGTTGTTTACATATTTTAGATTAAAGAAAAAATATGTATATGTAAATTTATATATATATATATATATATATGTGTGTATATATGAAGAGTTAGTGTTAAAGTGTTAGTCAGAGGGAGGGGGAGATTAAATTCATAAGAAAGTACAGTGTCACCACAATGCTGTGACAATCATGAATCAATTATTCACCCAGTGAATGGTGATCTTTCTAAAATGATATACAGTAGCAAAGAAATGTTAAAGATTTTTTCATGGTGATGGTATGATTTTTCTATATAAATGCATAAACAATAGTGAAAGAGGGAAATAGATTGAGTAGTCATGAGGGCAAGATCTGATGGGGAAATTGACAACTGGAAAGTTATACTATTATAGGAAATACATAGGAGGAGGGAAAAAGAGAATATGTAGGATGAAAGGAGAAAATGCTCAACTCAGCTATTTAAACTGAGAGTTCCTGGTATTTTGAAACTACTACCCTAATAAGATAAGCAAATTTACTTAAAAGATATAAATAATAGTTTGATAGATCTTTGAAAGGAAAAGTATTGATGTACTTTCAATAATGTAAATAAATAGTAAGAGATGGCAAATTATAACAGGAAAATGAATTCTGACTTAACTAAAATATAATGTTTCCATAAACATCACAGACAGCATTATAACTGGGCTACATATGTGTGCATGTGGATAGATATTATGCTTCCTTAGAAGTACTAAATTTAGGAAAAATTATAATTTTCACAAATATATCAAGAGGTGTTTATAAATCTAATTCCTTCAGAACATATTCCCCACTATTTACAATGCATAAAATGTAGCTTTAATATGTGAAATAAGTTCCACCTAATGTTCTTCTCCTTTTTGTTAAATTAAAAAATTCTATGATCCTTAATTCCAAATTTTAATGCCTTTTCGTATAAAAGGGATTTGCATTCAAAGGTCATGTTTCTTTTTGAAATCACTTTTGCATCCATTGGTGGTACACCTTAAAATCTGATTTTTTAACCCATGGCAAAGCTGTTATTTCCCTCTACAGAAATCCTTTCACAGATGGAATGAACATTTAGAGAATTTGCCAAAATTTCAGGCATTGAAGTTACAGACTGTGTTTGATGGCACTGTTCTCTATTTAAATATGCTCCTTCTGACTTTTTTCCCCACTGATTTTTTTCTGCTACTAAAAAAAACACCTGTGAAATCCTTCAGCTTACTATAGATTCCACAGGATATATATATATGTATATATATATACATATATATATATATATACATATATATATATATACATATATATATATATATATATACATATATATATTACAATTCAATAATTTGCATTAGTCATTTTCTTCTCTCTCTCTCTCTCTCTCTCTCCCTCTCTCTCTTTCTCTCTCTCTCTCTCCTGCTCTGCCCTCTCCTTTTCTCTCCTCTCCTTTTCTCTCTTCTCTGCCTCTCTGTTTATCCTCCTAACACTATTTTTTTTTTATCAAGAAACATTTTCCTCTCCTTTCAGCCACAAAAAATTGATGGAAATTCATCTCATCTTCTTTCCCATCTTTTTTAGACTGTCTGATCTTCTCATTTTAGGAATGATTATTTCTTCTACTTTTTATACTAGGAGTTATTTTCCCCATTATGAGCCTTCACCTTCACAGATATAAAAACCTAATTGCTCACTGTGGTACAAATGAAATCCCCAAATTATCAAGTGCAAAATTAGCATTAAAAAATCATAAGACAACAAACAATAGGGCTTTTATGTGATTTTTGTAATTGCATGAAACTAGTTACTTTGGCAATAATTGTTTGTGCTTCATTAACATGCAAAATGGTTTTATAGACTAACCCGCACACAAAAGAAACCATTTGTGACAAGAACTGTGCTTTGTTTAATGTTAGACACCATTGTATTTGCTTTCCTAATATAACAGTTCTAATTAGTACCTAGCACTCATCCTGAGTTTTTCAGCTTGAACAAGCTGAAGGTGACAATCGAGTCACAATTCCATGGCACTCTTTGTCAGTACCTGTCAAAATATAGCTAAGCCTTTAGGAGTTGTGATCTAAATACTGAAGAAAAAAAGTTAATAGTCCAGAAACAATATGCCTCTAGGTAATTAAAAAAAAATAAAATTGTACATTAGCCTCTTGCTTAAAAGCATAATACCATTAAGGCTACACCATTAAGAATGGCCTTGACAGAACTAGATTTGTCCTAATAATTTCTTCACATTGTTTTTTATTATCTTACCTTTATCTGTTTGTCCAATTCATTTAATTTCATTGCCTTCATGAAATAGCACAGGTGCATTATCGAAAAAATTTGGAATCAGTCAATCAGCCGTGCAAACTTTTCAGGGGTGATTAGTTGTTCATCATTGAAGCAAAGAAAACACATTTCCAGGGCAATGAAAAAAGAAAAAGAAAGATTTCATGACTCTACAATTCTCTGACCCTAACTTCATCAATATTTTAAAGGGAAGATGTCTGAAGGTTTCTGCTTTGAATTTGTCTTTACTTATTACAGGATGTAGAATCAAAGACTTCCAATGGTCATCATTGAATCCCTCCCCATTTCCAGACCAAAATCAATCCAAAAGTTACCATATTTGTGACTACACATGAGAATAAGCCAATGAGAAAATCTCTCAGTGGTCTATGCTTTGATGTGAACATTCCAAATCCTAGTCATACTGTTGTCAGGTCCAAAAAGCATATGAAAAAAAATTGCCTAAGGGCTCTAGGAATATGTCTGGGGTTTTGTGCTTTGTTAATCTAACCGTATAGATCACAGGTCAGGTGTACTTCAACCAACAATTTGAGTTTAATATTACTTTAGTTAGTCAACCTTAAGGAACTCCAAGGGCTTTTACTAAAGTGGTAGAGAAATAATAGCTGTGAAACACTGCCAACTCCAACAGTAGCAGCAATAAAAAGCTCATGACACAGTTTTCCTTGAGTACTTTTTGAGTACAATGAATCATGGGCTTGAGCTTACAAAGTACATGGGGTAAAGGGATAACTCATACTTTTTGATTCCCAGTTCTTAATTTGCTTTGTTTTCTTTCTTGTTCCATGTAGGTTATTGTAAAATATTCTTTTGGGCTCTGTAGAACTGTGAATTAGCATTCATTCTTTTCTTGGTTCATTCATTCATTCTTGCAGATATGACCATCAACTCTATAAAAGTTAGTAGGATGTGCAAATGGGCAAAGCTGCAATGTCTTTAGGCACTTTGAAGTTTATTGGTTATACCTCTGATAAATTATCAGAAGAGAAGATACTAGAAGAGAAGATGAAGGCATCCATTCCCACCCTAAGCCTATCAAGTAATTTTTAGTGTATTTAGCAGCAACGTCCTCTTTCCTTCACAACTCAATGGAATCTCTAAGACTTAGCTTGAAATGGTCTGCTATTTTTCTTAAGAACATCACTCAGGCAAGATAAAGTTGACCCACACAGTCAAACCACACCTCCTGGGTAATTTCATTCTAGTTCATCTGATTAATTATCATAGACATATTAAAATATTAAGTCTTGTTAGAACTTAGAATGAATTTGATTGAGTTATTTTAACAAATTTACTTACTCAGATGATTCAGGTAGGATGGGGTAGCATTTTTTCTATTACTTACTTTAGGAGGATTGTGATAATTTGATCAACTCCTTTCTTACCTATCTAAAGTAAAATACACAACATGAGATACATGTGTGTAAAATGTTTAAATACTGCTATTTATTCTCTACTTAGTTCTCAAGGAGATGAAGGCAAAGTATTCTTCAAGTAGAATTTTCATCTAAAAGCAATGGAAAGAATGCTGTCTGAATCTAAAGTTAATAAATCTTGGAGTCCAATCCTGGCTATGCTATCTACTTCCTGAGAAACCATGGATATTTCATTTGGCTTGTTTTGTTTTCAGTTTCTTCACCTGCAAAGTGAGAGATCTGGGTTAAATGACTTTTAAGGTATCTCTTAGATGTAAATCTATGATTCTATGGTTGTAAAGGTGTTAATAAAATGTTCTTTGCAAGAATTATTTTTGCCTATGTGGATGGCATCCAAATCTCATTGCCTATACCTGATACTTCCCAATTTGCTTCTTGTTAGCTTAAATTTCATAAAATTAAATAAATTCCTTAAAATTATCTTTTCTACCTTCATTTCTCTCACTTCTTTCACATCAGAACTCTAACCTCCACTCAGATTCCTACCAGTGTATTTCAGACACCTAATAAACTTTTGCTTAGATTCTTGCAATTGATCTCCCTGAATCAACTTTCTTTCCACTTCAGGACATCCCACACATTGTTACCTAAATGTTTTTCCTTAATTGTAGATCTGATCACATTTAAAATCCATTAAAATCTATTTTCAGACTAGTTTTCTAAACTGGCTCTCTTTTATTTAAACTCTTTGCGAAATATTATTTCTCCTTATCCAACTAAACTGGACTTATATCTGCGCATCCCACATGATACTTTACCTTCCATTCCCAAGCTTTTGCACTGGCTTTCCTTTTTGTCTGAAATGGATTCTGCCCATAACTCTATCTTCTAGGATCTCTCTCTCTCTCTCTCTCTCTCTCTCTCTCTCTCTCTCTCTCTCTCTCAACAGAAAGCACCCAATTTTACAGGATTTTTCGATGCCCATAACTGCTTATGCTCTCCTAAAATGTGCCTTATATTTAACTACTTTTATTAACCTTCTTGGATTATCTATATATTTATTCTGTATTTGTGAGTGCGTGTACTTATGTTCCTCATTATACTCTGAGCTTCTTCTGAGTAGAGATTATTTCATTCTCTGTCCTTTTTCTCTGTTGCCTAACACATTTTCTGGCAAAGAGTAGACTTAATAAATGGTTATTTATGATTCTTAAAGGTTTTCACAATATATGATACATAGAATTAAATATGGAACTCTAGTTGTAGTACCCAAGCTTTAGGAACTGAGTCATATAACAGTCTTAGTGCTAATTAAGAAAGTTTATGTGTCTCTTTTATGAGGCTGTTTATTCTTTTAATTCTTGACAATTCTTATTTGTTTTTCCATTCCACATCTTTTATATACATGTCTGTGTATATATGTATTTATATATAAACATTCCTTTATAGAGAAGTTGGCTGTAGTATGCAAACAAATGCTTCTCAAAAGAAAGATTGCAAAATCTTAACAAACATTTGAATTTGAAAGCATTCTTTTCTGACCTTTCATTCCATATCCAGACAATTGATAAAGATGACAAAAGAAAGGAGTAATCAATGTTAGAAAAGTGTAAAGTTGTGAGAGGGGGATGTTAATTAGTAGCATTCTGGAAAACAATTGATTTCAGAAATAAAAATAAGTAATATTTATTAAGTGCTTATCTATGTGGTAGACAATGCCATTAGCTATTTACACTTATATCATTTGAGTCAAACAGCAACCTCGAGAGATAGTTATTGTTATTATTATTATTATTATTATTATTATTATCTTCATTTTACAGATGAGAAAACCAAAGCAATCAGAGGTTGAATGATTTGCCTAGATTCACACATCTGGCTAGTATCTGAGACTGTATTTGATGTCAGTTTTTTTGTTTGTTTGTTTGTTTGTTTTTTACTATAGGATTGATTTTTTATCTATTGAGTCAGCTCCCTTACCCAATATATATTTTTTTCAAAAAAGTGGTTAAAACATCTATAATATTTGATTCAGAACATCCAGACCTAGAGATATGCCCTAATGATACAACTGACAAAAAGAAGGTCCCTATATAAGCAAAAATATGTCTGTGTGTGGTAGCAATGACCTGGAAATCAAATAGATTCCCACCATCTGGAAAATTGCAAAACAAATTGTGACATTAGAATGTAATGGAATATCATTATTCTATAAGATGTGATGAATATGATGACTACAGAGAAGCATGGAAGGTAGATTAATTAATATCAAAAAAACAAGATAAAATGGTTCCAAAGAAAATAATAAAAAGAATTAACAAGCAAAATTCCATAATCACAAAGTTTTGTAAATTGGCCTCAAATAATATATTCATATATATATATATATATATATATATATATATATATACACATACATACATACATACATGAATCAGAATTTCTCCTCCCCTTGTTGCCTTTCTCCTGTTATCTTTGTGGGGAGTTCAAATATGTGTAGCAATGAATGCTTCATTATCTGTAATTTTACATTTTTCCCCCTAAAGAGTGATTTCTCTTTTTTCTTCTCTTACTATTTTTAAATTTTCTTTAAAAGAAATTGGTCTAAGAAGTGATTTTTCTGAAAGACAGAAGGGGAAGAGATGGTAGATATGGGAGAAATGAAAGAGATATAAAAAGAAAAAAGATAAAATGGAAAAGAATGTAGTGGGACAAGGAAGAGTAAGAAATAATTAGATGAAGGAGGCAGAGACAACAATGAAAGAGAGAGAGAAACACACAGAGAGTCAGAGAGAGAGAGAGGAAGAGATTTTGGATATATAAGGGAAAAATCTATCAAAAATCCAAGAGTATAATCCTAAGAGTGCAATTTGTCCCCCCCCCCCCAAAAAAATGCCTTTTTCACTGAAGGCCCTCAAACAGAGGTCAGATGACATCTCTCAGTTGATGCTATAGAAGACTTTTTTTTTAGTTATATAGATTGGAATAGATGATATTGAAATCTCTTCCAAATTAGAGATACTGACTTTCTGTGATAGAATTGCATACCTTGTTATTAATAGAAAAGGAAACATTTTGTTTTTTCAACTTCTCAAAAAATCTAAATATGTTATTTAAGATTCTAAATGATATTGCCCCATAAACTGGTGAAAAACAGAGGACTTTCTTGTATTTTTTCCAACTGCATACATAATGAATTACTATTTAGGATTGGTAAAATGAAATGACTTAGGTGAAGTGTTCCTTTAAATATTTCATTGTTAAAATATCAAAGAACAATTTTATTTAATTTTACTTTTTTTAAGGGACAAAAGCTATTTGCATGAGACATTTTTTACTAGATTCACCCACTACATTAGATGAAAGACCACTCCATCCTAATTACCAAAAAGAGAGGTCCTAGCCTATATTTGCCAAGATATTGATATTCTGACCCTTTGTTTATTAATAGGTCTATCTAAATTTGTGTATACATGATTATACTTAAGTGTATACAAATTACATGTTAAACAATTTTTAACATTTGCCTTCTTTGTTTTGAGTCCCAAATTCTTTTCTTCTTCCCTCCTTTCCCTATCCTCTCCCTGAGATAAAAAAAAAACATCAAAAATAGATTATACATGTAAAATCATGTAAAGCAGGGCTGTCTAACCTTACTTTTAAAAGTTTTTATTGAAGCAATAGACAATATAATTTGATTTGCCATTTTAGTGAGAGCTCTGCAATAGCTCAGCTTCATTTTCTAAAGCATTAGTAATTCCACAGGTGAGCTGCATAAAATCACACTGCCAGAAGATTGCAGCCCATGGGCCACATTTTGGACAGCCCTAATGTAAAGCATTCCTATATGTCATTTTGCTTAAGAAGATTCACAAAGGGGCGGTTAGGTGGCTCAGTGGACTGGTCTCAGACATTTACTAATTACCTAACTGTGTGGCCTTGGGCAAGCCACTTAATGCCATTTGCCTTGCAAAAACCTTAAAAAAAAAAGAAGATTCACATAGAAGAAAAACAATGAAAGAAATTAAGTGAAAAATGGCATGCTTCAGTCTGTATTCAAACTATCTGTTCTTTTTTTGGAGGCTGATAGTATGCTTCATTATTAGTTCTTTGGGATTGTCTTAGATCATTGTATTGCTGAGAATAGGTACCTCATTCATAATTCTTCATCGTACAATAGTGCTGTGTACATTGTTCTCCTGGTTCTACGCTCTTCACTTTGTATCAGTTCATGTGAGTTCCAATTCATTTTACATATGGACATCAAAATGAAATTTCTAAAATATACTATGCCACTCCTAGTCTCTAAATTTCAGTAGGTTTTCCCAAATATCTCAAAGGAAATATAAATCTATTTGTTGTCATTTAAAACTGCACAATCTTGTCACTTATCTTCATGCTTGGTTCCTTTTCATATTTACTATATGGCTCAGGCATATTGGCTTACTTTATGTTCCTATCAAATAATGTCCCAATACCTATTTACATGACTTTTCATGGGTTTTCTTCTTTGTCTGGAATGATTTCTTTCAACAAATCTTCATTTCAGAATCCCTTCCTTCTTTAATACTTAGTCCAGATGTTTCCTTATAGATACTTGTTGCCAAAATGAATGCCTGAATATCTAGCACCAAGCTCCATGCATTTATTCCAATAAAAAAAACTAAAAATTGCTGCTAAGTAATGACCAAGAATTCTGATGAGTAAAAATAGTAAGTGGTTCTCTTCCCTTCAGATTTGTATGGAAAGTTTATCAGAAGTCTATAGATTTTATGAAAGGAATTTAAATTTAAAGTTCAATATTGACATATGCAAAAAACTATAGATTCTCAGAATAATAAAAATCATTTCATAGATAAATATGGTATGCAAGACTTTTTACTGGAAGGCAACTTTAATGAAGCTCTCAATCACTAGAAAGGTTCAGGGTAGTCAGCACTAAAGATTAGGATCCTTTGGGTCCTCAGGAAGTGATGCATATTGGAACACCCCAGTCTAAGGGTTCTGAAGTCCTTAGCATTCTGACTTTAGATACTGAGAGAATGCTGAAGATCTCACACTTAAGATCTTTTGAATTGAAGATCTTCAAAAATTCAACAGGACCCAATTCAGAGAGGTAGAGGTCAGTGCAGAAATAGAGGTAACTCAAGTTGAGATCACATAGGGCAGTCCACCTTAATGGAAAGCACAACAGGAGGAATTATCTGATCCTATAACAAACTCTTTGAAGAACTAACCTTGGAGTATTGAATAAACTTGCAAGACATAAATCAAATAATAGATCATGAGATATTGTAAATTTTTCCTAGAAGGGAAAAAAATAACTACTCTATAACAATGGTAAGTGAAAATTGAAAAGAAAAAATATTTTATGAAAGTAAAACTGGCATAGCTAAAAATAAAAAGGAAGAGATAAATTACAGTAATCAACAGTTTAGTAAAGTTATCAGAAAAACACATAGTTTAAAACAGAATTTAGCAAATATTACCTAAATTACAGACTTTTTAAAATTAGGTTGCATGCACGTGTGTTTGTGTGTGTGTGTGTCAGAGAGAGAGAGAGAGAGAGAGAGAGAGAGAGAGAGAGAGAGAGAGAGAGAGAAGATATGACAGAACTGACTGGCACTGGCACTTAAACATTCAAACTCTTTATGCAATTCAATTCAATGATATATGAAATGGCTTAAGAAATTTTATCATGAAATGAAATAAAATATTGGGTCTATCATTTATATTCTCACTATAAATGCCCACTACTTTCCAGATATTTTGCAAGGTTCCAGGAATACAAAGACATTAAATGATAGTCAATGCAATTTACATAGTTTATTAAATATTGCTGTTGATAAGGGAAACATCAATGTTCCACATGTTTATTATGATAATATATGACTTGGACATATTTAGTGATAAAATATGTATTAATTTTATTTTGTTAATATAAAATTGTAAGTATTGCTATATTAAAGCAACATATTATGAGTTAATGAAAAAGATAAGAGATATTTTTTGATTTTCTTTTCCTAAAAGATTCCCTTTGGCAAGTAAGACTACTTTTTAAACCTTCAAGAGTTATGTAAATGTAAATTATTTATATTGCAAACTGCTTCATTGAAGCTGATAGGCCACATAGCTACCTTCATAAATTTTGTAATATAATGAGAAGCCTGATGAGGGAGACTTTGCTTTGAGCACTGCCCTTTGGGTGGGATATTATGTTTCATTCAACAAATTCAACAGGAAGAGTAATTTTAATTAATAGACAAGTCTGACAGTTGACTGTTGGATGAATATTTAGGTGGATATTGCCTCTAGAGCTTTGGCTTTGGTTAAATTATTCTTATCTAAAGGAAAGAATTAGTTTGTGGCTGTGTTATCCAAACAACACGACAGCCCATCACAAAGCAATTATTTCAGAAATTATAACACTTCAGAGCATGATACCTTCCTGACCCAGAAAGATATGGAATTGGTGTGTGAAGTACTATAAATAAACAAAACAGAAAGAAGCAATGAGAGATAAGAATTCCATACCCGATCAGAAGGGATTCTTTATTGAATACTATTGCACTATATATTTAAAATATATATTTAAAATGTGGTTGAATCAAGTTTGTTGAATGAAAGGATCTGTGATACAAAAGGTGACATCACAACTAAGAACATATCCTAGCTGCTTCGAAGTAAGGACACACACAAGTATAAACTGGTTGATTTTCCTCCTTCTTCATAAAATACAAATAACATTCTCATGAATAAAAAAAAGAATAGAAATAAAAAATTATTTGAAGATCTTAGTTTTCCTTATGAATTCTTCTTTCCTAGTTGGGTTCCTTTCTCCCAACTGTTTCATTGAAATTAACTATTTTCACACTGTAATTCTGAATATTAATGGGATTGAATCTGTCTAGAATGCCAGAGTAAGACTAGTTTGAAAAAAAAAAAAAACTGTGGGTTTTAGTAGACTATAAGTTCCATATGAATCAGTGGGAGATGAGAGTGAAAAAGATAACTTGATCTTCACTAAGAGTCAAGCCTTATAGCTATAAGCAAGTGATATATTTTCTATATTCTGTACCTTTCAGAGTAATCTGGAGTTTTGAATTAAATTTAGAGCACCACAGTTTTATGGATACTGATGAGCAGGAAAGCATCTTGAGGAATGCAACCATAATGATCAGGAAAGTAAAAAGGTTTGAGACCAGGCCATATAAAGAATGGTTGAAGGAACTGCAGTTATTTAGTTTCTATAAGAAAATTCCCAAGCAACTACTTTCAATAATATGAAGTACTATCATGTTGAAGAGACATTAGCTTTTAGATTTGCTTTGTTCATTTCCAGAAAGCAGAATCAGGAGCAATGGGAAGAATTTAGAATGGATGTCAAGAAAAAAAATCAGAATAAAGTAAAACTTATTAAGAGCATTAGTAGGAGCAGCCTTAAGAGTCATCTTCTATCCTCTGCATCAGGAAAGGCATGAATTCTCTTTACCTACAAGTGATGACAACATGTTGATACATTTTTATACATCATTTATATATATAGGCATTATTTAATGACTATATTTTGAATTAATTGCATCCTATGATGGGGATGAAATGAAGCCAAAACCTTGTAAACTATAGTTTTGGGAGTATTACTACTCAAAAAAACTTTTTTTTTTATATTTGAGGCAGTTAACTGCAGGGGACCCACTATGCAAATTGCAGTGGTGTTCTACTAGGAACTGTAGAATCATATAACAATAGAGTTGTAAGGGATTTTAGCAAACACTTAATCCAAGTTTATTTTAGAAATGTGTCAACTATGCCAGAAAAGTTAAGTGTCATATAGTTAGTGAGACCTTTAATCAGTTTATAATAATTTATTAAGAGTCTGCCATGTGCCAGTCACTGTATTAAGTACTAGGGATTCAAAGAAACATATAAAAAGAAAGTTCCTGTTCTCAAGGAGCTCACAATATGATGGGAGAGATAACCTGTAAATGACTCTGCACAATAAAACTATCAAAAGAATAAAATATGAAATAATTCAGAGAGGGAAGACATTAATTAGTATAGAGGTAACAGTAATCTTCTTGGGATAAGAAATGTGAGGAATAAAATATATGTAGAAGAGTAGAATTCAAGAAGATTCAAGACTAGAATTAACCCTTGATATCAATTCATTTCAGTTACTCTACTTTTGTTAGAAAGCAACAAATACAACCAGATATGAATTTAAGTGACACAACTATGATAGAAGGTTTTTTTCAGTTTCATGGAATAAGTTCAAGTATAGAAAGTAATGTGTAATTGAGTGTGCAGTATTTCCAATGAATAAATGACATTAGAAGTATGGTAAATCACAAGTATTCTTGTTTAGAATTATAGTCTGAGAATTAGGAAATACAGTAGATGTCAATTAGTCTGATCAACCATTTGGAATTAAAAATCACTCCATAGTATCCCAGGCAGTATCCTGTTTTTGGATATTCATAATGAAGGGGAAATTATTGATTTAAGATTGAGCTCATTTCATCATTTGGGGGGAGTGGCTTTTATCATTTGGAAGTTCCTCCTATTCAAATAATCTAATTCCCTAAAATTTGCATGTATTTTTTATTTAGGGAGATAGAAAATGGGGTTAAGTGGCTTGCCCAAGGTTACACAGCTAGGTAATTATTAAGAGTCTGAGGTCAGATTTGAACTCAGGTATTCCTGACTCCAGGACCACTGCTCTATCCACTGCGCCAATTAGCCACCCGTCTTCTCTCAAATTTAATACTCTTCCTTATTCTACTCCCCCTAGAATTTGATCCTCTCTTCCTCTAGGCTATAAACTCCATTTTCCTTTCCTCATGTGAGATGGTTTCTATAACAATGACCATCCTGGTTGCTTGCTTCAGTTAATACCAATAATAATAAGAAGAAACAGCACTTTTAGGTTTATAAAGTTCTGTGTTATCTCATTTTATTCTGATAACATCCCTGGGAGAGAAAGTTATTCTAATTTTCTTTATTTTCATATTTTTTTATTCTATTTAACTTTTTCCAATTAAATGTAAACAAAAATTTCAACATTCATTTTGTTTGTAAGATTTTAAGTTCCACAGTTTCTCCCTCTCTTCTTTCCCTCCCTCTTCCCTTTTCAACAACTAGTCTGATATTGGTTATACATGTGCAAAATATGTATATACATACACACACACACACACACACACACACACACACACATATATATATATATATATATATATATATAGAGAGAGAGAGAGAGAGAGAGAGAGAGAGCAAAAGGAAAAAAAATAAAAATTTAAAAGGGATAATAATATACTTTTATATACTTTTCTTTCTCTGGTTATGGATAATATTTTTCATCAAAACTATTTTTAAATTGTCTTTGAACACTGTTCTGATAATTACAGTCTATCTTAGCTAATAATCACATAATGTATTAATAATCACATAATGCTGTTCATGTGTACAATGTCCTCCTGTTTCTACTTACTTTAATTAGCATCAATTCATGCAAGTCTTTCCAGGCTTTTCTGAAGTCTATCCACTCATGGTTTCTTACAGAACAAATTCATTTATCATAATTTGCCAAGTCATTCCCCAGGTGAAGGACATCCTCTGTTACCAATTCTTTACCATTATACGAAGAACTGCTATAAATATTCTTATATGCCTGAGTCTTTCCTCCTTTTTTATGATTGCTATGGGACACAGAGCTATTAGTGGGATTGCTGAATCAAAAGGTATGCACGATCTTTTGCCCTTTGGACATAGTTCCTACTTGCTTTCCAGTATTGGCGGATCAACTCACAACTCCACCAACAATGCATTAGAGCCCCAATTTTCTCATTTCCCTGCCAATATTGATCATTTCCCTTTTTTGGCATTTTGGTCAGTCTGATAGTGTGAAGTAGTACCTCAGAATTGTTATAATTTGCATTTCACTAATCAGTGATTTAGAACATTTTTTTTCTGTGACTCTAGATGGCTTTACTTTATCTAAAAATTCTTTTTTTCTTCATCTACTTAGACCATGTCAATTGGGGAATGACTTGTATTCTTCTAAATTTGACTCATTTCTCTGCATATTTTAGAAATAAATCCTTTATCAGAAATACTGTGAAAATTCTTTGCAAGCTTGTAGTAATCTTTCTAGTCTTTGGTTGCATTGGTTTTATTTGTGCAAAATCTTTTTTTAATTTGATGTAATGAAAATGATCCATTTTGCATTTTATAATGTTCTACATTTCTTGTTCAGTAATAAGCCCTTCCTCTCTCCACAGATTTCAAAGATAAATTCTTCTTTCTCCTAATTAGCCTATAGTGTCATCATTTCTGTCTAAATTCTAAACACATATTGACCTTATATTGCTATAAGATGTGAGATATGGGTCTCTGCCTAGTTTTCTATAGTTTTCAAAATGATGATCCACCACTCTATTTATTAGCTAGTATCAATCAGCTTTTATGACTGATGCCTTATAACATAGTTCTATAAAGTTCCCCTGCTTTGAATTACTTTTTTCATCAATCCTTTGATTTTTGTGAACTTTTGTTCTTACAGATGAATTTTGTTACTATTTTTTATTATATGATTTCTTGGGAGACTGATGGGTATGGAACTGAATGAATAATTTAATTAAATAGAATTGTCATTTTGATTGTATTTGCCCATTCTACACATTAGCAATTGAACTTTTCTAATTGTTTAGATATAACTTTATTTGTGTGAGAATTATTTTGTAATTGTGTTCCTATTAGTTTTAGTTTTATCTTGGTAAGTATACTACCAAGTATTTGATATTCTCTAAAATTACTTCAGAAAGTATTTCTCATTTTTATCTCTAGTTGGTCAGCTTTTATGGTAATGTATAGAAATTATGATGATTTATATGGTTTTACTTTATATCCTGCTGCTTTGATAAAGTTAATTGTTTTATTTTATTTGATTTTCTAGGATTCTTTAATTGTACCATCATATTATCTACAAAGTGTCAGAGTTTTATTTCCTTTGACTATTCCAATTCTTTCATTTCTTTTTCTTCTCTTATTAGAGAAAGTTAGCATTTCTAGTATAATACTGAATAATAGAGGTGAAAATGGGCAAACTTATTTCAGCCCTGATCTTATTGGGAACTCTTCTAGCTTATTTCCATTACATATAATGCTTGTTGATAATTTTAGATGGATACTGTTTATCTCCTTAAAGAAAACTTCATTCATTCCTATGATCTCTTTTAGTTTTAGGAATGGGTGGTGCATTTTGTCAAAAACTTTTTCAGCATTTGTTGAGATCATCATATGACTTCTTTTAGTTTTGTTATTGTCATGGTCAATTATGTTGATTGATATAATAATATTAATCTATCCCTACATTCTTGATACAAATCCCACCTAATCATACTGATTTATTCTAATAATAACTTGCTATAATCCCTTTGCTAATGTTTTATTTAAATTTTTTATATCAGTATTCATTAGGGAGATTGATCTATAATTTTCTGTGTCTGTTTTGGTTAGTTCTGGTTTAGGTATAAGCACCATATTGTTGGCAAAGAAGAATTTTGGTAGAATTCCTCCTTCATCTATTTTTTCAAATGGTTTGTATAGAATTGAAATTAATTGTTCTTTAAATTCACTTGTGATTCTGTTTGGCTCTAGAGATTTTAGTATCTCCTTTTCTATCAGGTCAATTGTGCTTTTTAGGGCATTCTTCTCCTCATTAGCCTTGTGGACTGCTTTTGATCTAAACTGATTTTAAGATATTTTTTCAATTTTTTTTTGTATTTCCTTCACCAAGCTGCTCATTTGGTTTTTATGATTTTTCTGCTTTATTCTCATGTCTCTTACCAGTTTTGGCTCTACATCCCTTACTTGATTTACAAAATCTTTTTTTGAGTTCTTCCATGGCTGTGGCCAATTCATAATTTCCTTGGAGTCTTTAGATATAAAAGCTTTGATTTTGTTATGTTCTGAGTATTTTGAATCTCCAAGGGACCAAAGTTATTGTCTATGGTCGGAATAATTTTTTTCTATTGTTTGCTCATTTCTCCAGCCTATGACTTGATTTTAACTCTGTGTTAAGGTGAAGTTCTGCTTCCAGAGTAGAGGACACATTCCCAAGCTTTTGAGGGTTTTTGTTACCTTTTTTCAGAGCAGCCTCCAGGGACCTCAATTTCCTCAAGATCTTATGAGAACCTCTGACTGCTCTCCTGGCCTGTTCTCTGATTTGTGGATGACCATGATCACTCCCCTCTGCCCAGACTTATGGGGAGGATCCTTGCTCTGCTATAGCAGTGAATCTCCTTTTCCTAAGAGAGGGGCTCAGATTGTGACCTAGATATGAATATGGGCAAAGCATAAGAGTCCTGCCTCAGAGCTAGAGGGGGGGGGAAATAAAAACAAAACATAACCTCTGTAACTTCTCCCTAACCCCTTACTATCTTTTGGCTGAGTACTCTGGAAGCAACAGCTGGATGACTCCACAGACCTACTCCTGGTTCCCAGGGTTGGGATTGCACTGAGAGCTCTGTTGGCCTAGTCTCTATTCTCACCCTGGTGCAGCAGAGTTTTCCCACTGACCTTCCATATTGTACTTAGCAATCCCTGAACTAAAAGGTCTAGAAACCACTCCTGCTGCCACTGATCTAGGTCCCCCACAGGCTGTTCCAGAATGGCTGGAGCTGGTTTGCTCTGATGTCTAACATGACTTGGGCTGTGTGATAGGGCCCTCTCTATCCAGGGCATAATAGATCTTTCCAGGATCTTCGAAATTGTCTTGGGTTAGAAAATGATTTCATTCAGTCTTTCTGTGAGTCCTGCCATGCTACAAATTATTTAGAGTCATTATTTATAGGTATTTTAAGTGTTCTGGGGGAGAGCTGCTGGGATTTCCTGCCTTCACTATGCCATCTTAATTCTGTTCCCCATTATTCCCACTTTGAGTCAAATCTGATGAACAAGAGTCAAACAATTCTCAACCCCCTCCTTTCTTCCCTATATTATAATAGGTCCTTTATGCTGCTTCATGTGATATAATTTACACTATTCTACCTCCTCTCCTTTCTTTTCCCATTATGATCCTTTTTTATAGCTCAATCAAATTTTTATATAATTTTATACAATTTTTATATAATTTTAATACAACTTATGCTGCTACTCTCTATCCAAGTATGTTTTTTTCTAAAAGATTTATAGTTCTTAGAAGTTGCAAGTATTGGGAGACTCAGTGGGGCAAAGGATAGATCACCAGCCCTAGAATCAGGGGTACCTGAATTCAAATCTGGCCTCAAACACTTAATCATTACCTAGCTGTGTGGCCTTGGGCAAGCCACTTAACCCCATTTGCCTTGCAAAACCCTAAAAAAAAAGAAGTTGAAAGTATTATCTTCCTATATAGAAATGTAAAAAAAAATAATTTTATTAAATAACATTTTTTAAATTTCCTGTTTACTTTTTTATTTATCTCTTGAGTTGTATTTGAAAATGTTGTTCAGCACTGGTGTATTCAAGGGAAAGTTTGAAAGTCCTCTATTTTATTAAATATTCATCTTTTCCTCTTGAATAAATATTTTCACTTTTGTAAGGAAGTTGTTTCTTTATTGTGATCTAAGCTTCTTTGCCCTCCAGATTATAATATTGCTGGCCTTGTAGTCCTTAAATGTTGAAGCTGCCAAGTCCTGTGTAATTCTGACTGTAGCTTCATGGGATTTGAATTCTTTTTTCCTGGTTTCCTGCAGTATTTTCTCCTGACCTGAAAATTCTGGAATGTGGCTACATAATTCCTTGGATTTTGTATTTTGGTATATCTTTTAGGATTTGAGGAGAATTTAGGAGAATTCATTCAATGACTATTTAATCTCTGGTTCTATTCCATAAGGGAAATTTTGGGGGGATGATTTTTTTAAAGGATGTCATCCAGGCTCCTTGTTTTTTTTCCCTTCATGACTTTTGGATAGTTCAATAATTCATAAATTTATATTTCCTCATTTATTTTCCAGGTCAGTTGTTTTTTTCCCAAAGAGTTATCTTCCTTTTTTTCTGTTTTTTAATTTTTTTTTTTAATCTTGCTTGAGTGATTCTTGATGTCTCATAAAATCATTAGTTTCTCCTAGGGCCATCTTATTTTTCAAAGAATTATTTTCTTCAGTTAGCTTTTGTATCCCCTTTTCCATTTGGCAAATTATGTTTTTAAAGGAGTTTTTTTTTTCTATTTCCCCAATTGCATTTTTCAAGGAGCTGTTTACTTTCCCCATTTTCCCAATTCTATTTTTTAAGCATTGTTTTCTTTGTCTATTTGCTGAATTATATTTTTAAAGTAGCTGTTTTCTTCAGTCAATTTTTGTGTTTACTTTAGCAAGTTGATGAATCTTTTTTGCATATCTGTCATTTCGTTTTCCAGTTCTACTTGATTTTTAAAAACCTCTTTGGTATGTTTGGTGAAGATTATTTTGGGCTATAAATCAATTCAGATTCCTTTCTGGGTTTCACATCTGGATCTTTTTTTCCCATTGTCATCTTTTGCTGTTTTGATCTTCCTTATTGTCACTGTAGCTTTCTGTTGTTAGGGCTTTCCTCTGTTGCTTACTTATGTTGAGCCTAGTGTGTGGCTTTTTAAGGTAGAGATCTGCTCTTGGGCACTGGCTACAACTTGGGGTCAGAGGCCTGCTCACTGAGCTTTTATGTGTTGGGCCCTCAGGTGTTAGCAGCTCCTGCATTGTGCTTGGGTTACCTGATCTAGTTTGCACACATTGTACTGGGATTCTGGGACTCACAGTTTTCCTTCTATGCTTGGTCTGGAGTCCTCTCAGTTTGTCTGTTGTGTCACTGACCTGTTGAATCAAAACTTAAGAGTCTTGGTAGATGAGTTGGGCTGCAGTTGAAGGATAGCTCTGTCCTGTAGTTCTTCCAAGATACCTTAATTTCAGGGTTTTTTTGTGGATTCTGTAGCTTCAGAATTCATTTAAAAATTTGATTAGGGGGCAGCTAGGTGGCACAGTGGATAGAGCACTGGCCCTGGAGTCAGGAGTACCTGAGTTCAAATCTGACCTCAGACACTTAATAATCACCCAGCTGTGGGGCCTTGGGCAAGCCACTTAACCCCATTGCCTTGCAAAAACAAAAAAACAAAGAGGAAACAAAAAAAAGATCTGATTGGCATTGTTTCTGAGGGAAACTTGAAAGAGTTCCTGGTTTCCATAAACCATCTTGACTCTGGTCTTCTGCTCATGATTTCTTTCAGAACAATAATATTCCATGAAATTCTTATACCATAAATTTTTCACTGTTCCCCAAATGATATGTATCCCCTCAATTTCCAATTTTTTGCCACTAGAAAAAGAGTTGATATAAATATTCTTGTATATGATTACTTTGGGATGCAAATCTAGTAGTAGTATAATGGGATCAGAGGGTATGCATAGTTTTATAACCTTTTTGACAAAAATCTAAATTGTTCTCCAGATGGTTGGATCAGTTCACAATTCCACCAACAGTGAATTAATGACCCAATTTTCTCACATTCCCTTAAACATTTATCATTTTCCGTTTTTGTCATTTTAGACAATCTTATACGCATGAGATGGCACCTCAGAATTGTTGTAATTTATATTTCTCTAATCAATAAAGATTTAGAGCAATTTGTTCAAATGACTAGATAGCTTTAATTTCTTCATATGAAAACTGCTTGTTCATATCATTTATCAATTGGAGAAGGACTTGTGTTCTTTTTTTATAATTTTTTTTTTGGCTAGGGAATGGTGTTAAGTGATTTGCCCAAGGTCACTCCAGGGCCTTGCTTTATCCACTGTGCCACCTAGCTGCCCATAATGTGTATTCTTATAAATTTGACCCAGATTGCTTTAGATTTTAGAAATGAATCCTTTATCAGAAACACTAACCATGAAAACTGCTTCCCAGGTTTCAACACTCTTTCTAAACTTTGCTGCATTGGTCTCTTTTATTTTTTAGGATTTTGCAAGGCAATGCGGTTAAGTGACTTGCCCAAGGCCACACAGCTGGGTGATTATTAAGTGTCTGAGGTCAGATTTGAACTCAGGTACTCCTGACTCCAGGGCCAGTGCTCTATCCACTGCACCACCTAGCTGTCCCCATTGGTCTCATTTTGCAAAACCTTTTAAATCACTGTAATGAGAATTATTCTTTTTCATTTTATAATGTTTTCTATCTCTTTGGTGATAAACTCCTCCCCTCTCAATAGATATGACAGAAAAATTATTCCCTCTTCTCCTAATTGACTTATAATTATCACTTTTATTTTGAAATCATGTACTCATTTTGCTTTTATCTTGGTATATGCTGTGAGGTGTTGGTAAATACCTAGTTTCTACCATTTTCCTTTTTTCCCCAGCAGTTTTTTCAAATAGTTAAAGTTCTTAGCCCATAACTAGAGTCTTTGAGTTTATCAAGCAGCAAATTACTATGGTCAGTTACTATTATTTTTATTGTAGCTAAATTATTCCAGTGATCCATCTTCTATTTATTAGCCAGTATCAAACAGTTTTGATGACAATTGCTTTATAATATAGTTTTAGAATCTGGTATAACTAGACTTTGTACTTTTTTTCATGAATTTTCTTGATATTCTTGACTATTTTTCCCTCCAGAAAAATGTTGTTGCTATTTTTTCTAGCTTAGTAATGTAGTTGTTTTTGGTAGTTTGATATCAATAAGTAATTTAATTCAGGAATAATTATCAATTTTTATTTTATTATTTTGGCCTAAACTTGAGTAATTGACATTGTCCAATTGTTTGAATCTGACTTTATTTGTAGGAAAGCTTTCTCTAATTGTAGTCATATAGTTCTTGGAAGGTAGACTTCCAAGTATTGTATGTTGTCTTTAATTACTTTTTTTAATTAAAAATATTTTATTTACTTAAAAGTATGCATAATATCTACAATACAGCTGAAACATTTTTTTGCAATTACAGGGCTATTCAGTTAACAGAACAATTATTTTGTATGCTGTAACAAAGACAACTGAAGATGAAAATGAAGTATATCCCCATAACTAACTAATTTGTTCTGAGCACCAACAAGAAACTGCCTTAACTTTCCATGCCTATTTACAGCTCCCAAATCATACCAGGCAAGGATAGTGGCTATTGAAAATACCACTAAAGGATAAGGTTATCTAAAGTGATATTCAGTAGTGTGTTAACTATACAAAAAAACTCACTGTACAGTTTAAAAGCAATCCTACACAGTCTTGTGTTTCATTTTTTTCTTTAAAAGGATTGAGTTGGCATAAGGGGGTTAAATGTTTTATAGACAAGGAAAAAACTATTCTAGACCAAACCATCCTCCTCCTCATCTTCCTCATAATACTCCTCATCTTCTTTATCTCTCTCAACTTCTTCCTCCCCCATCTTTTTCTTTATATTCTCAGCCTTAACTATTACTCCTTTTTACCCACATCAGGTTTTCCTTTAGCTTGGTATGCAGTGATATCCTTTTCATATTTTTCCTTGAGTTGCTTTCTTTTCAGAAGATTGCTTGAATCTGTAGCAGTCTTATTCCATATGTCTCCCAATTTTTTGGCCTCATCTCCAATGGAAAGTTCAGGATGTTCCCCTTTGACTTTTGAATGATAGAACAGAATAAGAAAAATGCCAAAGAAGATCTCTTTAGTGCATTGGTATCCTTAAACTTTTTTTGTTTCTCATTTAGGTGGTATGTAGAGTTTGTCATTTATTCCCTGAAAGACGTTGGAAAATTAGCAACCTCTCTATGCATCCATTTCATTATTAATAAAATTAAAGGGCAGAATGAGATGACCTCTGAGGTTCCTCCCATCTCTAAATTTATATTTCTATGCCTGACAGTTCAATCATCACCTCCTATATATAATGCTCTTAAAATAAGTTGCCCTAGGGCAAAGGTCCAGAATCTTTAGCCTTGATAGTTCTGTCTTATCAAAAAAGACATACAGTCTTTCACCCAGAAGGAGCTCAATTTTGAAGACTTTTCCAGAAGTTGTCTTTCATACATACAGTCGTTCACAACACATAAGATTTAACTCATTATTATTATTCATTAGAATAAGACTTATATGGATTTAGTAGGCTTTGAAAAAATATGTCATCTGCAATTAAACATTATCTTCCCGAAGTTGTCTGACCAGATGAGATAGAATACAAAATACAATCATCTCTTTTGATGTAAACCCATGTTGTCTCATATTAAACTTTTGACTCACACTGAACTTGCATTCAATTTCTGTTCCTTGAATAAGTGCTGCTATTAAATAATATCTATTTGCTTTGTCCTTATGAATCTTCTTTCCTGATTTCAAACTCAGGATTCAATATTGTTCTTACTAACTTTGGCATTGTTTTTTTAGAGCAGTATTTTGCTTCATATAATTTTTTATTTTTCATTTTCTTTCATTAAATATATCCCATTCCAATTTTGAACTACTTAAAGAACAATTGTTTTTGTTAAGCTAATAAATTCATCTGAAAGTTTAAAACAGGGTATATCTCTGAAGTATCAAGGGGAATCCAAGAGGAGGAGGTATCTTTTGAAATAATAGGAAAAATAAAGAATTTAGGTACTAGAAAAATGATCACAAATGTATTCTTCGTCCCAAAGTTATTCTTGATTGAGAACTATACAAAATGGTACTTTCAATTCTGTATATTAAAATATTTTTAATCTTGTATATGTGAAAGCTAGGGTTTGTCTTAAGCGTTTTAAATAATTTCAAGCAATGTCCTAGGAATTTTTTAGGGCAAGGCATTTCACTAGAAACAATTCTGGGCTTTTGTGAAGAAAAGTTGAGTTGGAATAATAGTCATGATACATTTTACATACAATATATTCTAATACCTTCAAGTAGAAAAATTTCTCATATATTTTGGAGGTGATGGTATATGCCTGTAATCACTGGTACCAGCCTAATTTCTGCTACTAGGAATGCTGAAACTGGAGAATTTCTTTAGAGTTCAAGAGTTCTGAAGTATAGTAGTAATAAAGCTGATTCCAGAATTTCTGAAATTTGGCAGCACAAGGGCAATTATGGATAAATGAAATAGCTCAGATTGAAAATGAACAATTCCAAGATCTTGTGTTGTTTAACAAATTGTCCACTGCATGGCTGCTTTGGTCACAATGTACTTGGAGAAGTAGGAGGAAAGAAGAAGGAAGAAAAAAGGAAAAGGAGAAGAAATAGAAGTAAAAGAAGGGGGAAGAAGGGAATAAGGAGAAGGGGATCAGGAGGAGAAGAGAAATAGGGATGAAGAGAAAGTGGAAGAGGAGGAGAAGAATGTAAAAGAAATGAGAAGAGAACAAGAAGAGGAAAAATGGCAAAGAGAATGAGGATGAGGAGGGAGAAATGAGGAAAGAAAATGAAGAAAACATAGAGGATGAATAGAAGTGGGGAAGGAACGGATAAAGAGAAGAGAAGGAAAAGGATGAGGAGAAAAAAATTTAAGGTGATTAAATAGGAATCCAAAGGATAAAATGAAATTATATCTGTTGGCAGTGTTATGTGGTAGAGTAGAATGCCCAACCTAGACATCATCTTTAATAATTTGAAATTGGGTCTCCGTAATTTATAAGTTGCATTACTCTAGACAAGTCATTCAACTTTGTTTACCTCACTATCCTCTTCTGTAAAATAAGTTGGGAAGAAAATGGCTAAATACTACAGGTTTTCTTTGCTAGGAAAAACCCTCTAAATGATGGAACATGACTGAAAAACTACTGAAAAGCATGATGGAAAAAATAGGTAGCAAGGAGATTCCCAGAGATCTAAGTATCTCCTCACCAAAATCCATAAAAGTACTTTTACATTCCTCTTGCCCAAAGAGTTCAGAGCTGAGGAGTTTACTAATCCACCTGTGACCAAAATTAACTGTCCTAGATATACAAGACTATTTTGTGGCTCTCATACTCCCAGTTAGTGGTGGTGGTGGTGGTGTTGTTGTTTTGTATGTGTGTGTGTGTGTGTGTGTGTGTGTGTGTGTGTGTGTGTGTGTGTGTGTGTAGATGACCCCAATATGCAAAAACTGTCAGAATTCTATAGGAACCAAAACCCAACCCTAGTAGGGGAAGTTAAGTATTCACAGTGAGTATTTTAGTTATTATTAAAAATCTAGTCACAGCTCTTGGTTCTGTCTTCTGGGACCAAGCCAAATAACACTAATTTGTCTTTCACATGACAACTTTTCAAATACATAAATTTTTCGTCTCCCATCTCTTCTCCAGACTAAACATCCCAAATCACACTGGATTTTTTCCAATATCAAATATTAAAAATATTTTCCCTTCCTCAAATTTCTAGTAGGAGTTCTAACTGAGAAATGAACCTAGAAGAAAAAGGGATTTATAGAGTTTATAGATATAGACCATCGATTATAGCAAATGGAGAAGTTTTGAGAACTGCAGACAAGTTAACTTATCTTGGCAGTGTCCTTTCCATGTAGGTACACATTGACAGTGAGGTCGATACTTGCATTTTCAGTTAGCTCAGTATTTGGGAGGCTCCAAAAGAAAGTATGTCAGAGAAGAGGTATTAGACTGAATACCAAACTGAAGGTCTACAGAGCTGTTGGGCTGACCTCATTGCTGCATGCCTGTGAAACTTAGACAGTCTACCTGTGCCCAGTCAGGAAACTGAATTGCTTCCATTTAAATTTTCTTAGGAAGATTCTGAAGCTCAGTCCTTCCTCAAGCCAAACTGCCTAGCATTCCAGCATTTCTACAAAGAATGCAAATATGATGGACTGAACTTGTTAGAATTCCAGAGGAATGTTGTTAAAAAGAATATTTTTATGGAGAACTCACATAGGGCAAGTACTTACAAGGGGATCAGAAGATGTGCTACTAGGAAACCCAGAAAGTCCCATTGAAGATGTAGAATTGAGTGTACAGCATGGAAGATACTGGCACAAGACTGCCTACCATGGTGTGTCCTCATTAGAGAGGGTGCTGTATGCACTTTATGAAAAGAGCAGAATTGAAGCAACTCAAAGGAAACGTGACATATGTAAGTTTAGAGTAACTACCCCAAGGTAGTTACCTGGCCTATTTGTACCCAACCTCTGGTAGAGCATTCCAAGTTCCTATTGGTTTGATCAGTTATAGTCAGGCATGCTATAATTTGTCTCAAACATAATGATGTCAATTTGGTCTTCTTGGTTAATGAAGGACAAGAATCAGATATGGTCAGATGTCTCCTATAATAATCATTCACAGATATCCATCCTTAATTCCTAGAGGTTTGATTCAAGCATTCTTCTCCTGTATAAATAAAAATTAATATCTCAGTAAAGAAAGCACTTCTTCAATAATAACTGGTATTTATAAAGCATTTTAAAGTTTTCAAGGTATTTTACATATCTTGTCTCATTTGAGTCTTGCAATAAACCACTTAGGTAGGTGCTTCAAGTATTGTTATTTCTTTTCTACAGAAGAGAAAACAGAGACTACATGAACTGAAGTGTATTGCTTGGGTTTCTATAGCTAGAAATGTAAGACTGTGAGAATTGAATTATAGCAGGTTTGGGGATTCTAAATGGTCATTACCATATTAACTTGCTTTTTTATATTGATATTCACTTGTCAATTATATCCAATTCTTCTTAACCTCATTTGGGGTTTTCTTTTCAAAGACACTAGAGTCTTTTACTATTTCTTCCTTCTGCTTATTTTACAAATGAGAAAATTGAGGATAAAAGGGTTAAATGACTTATCTAAGATCACAAAGCTAAGTGTTGGAGACTGGATTTGACTGATTCCAGACAAGATGCACTATCCATTATGCTATCTGCCCCGCATAATGCTTGGAGCAAAATTAGGAAATATTACTTTGACTTCACATGCTATATCACACATCATCTATTTGATGATACATAGGAACTTGTAAAATTAATAGTTTGAAAGTATATAACACTTTATTTTTTTAAAAATGTACCATATTGAACCTCAAGACAAATTTGAAAGGGTTTATTCACCTTTAACAGACTATCTGGATTAATAATATAATCAAATTTAACATTGTGAAATGCCTATACTTTTGAGTCATTGAAGTAGTCATGAAAGCATACAATATTCTACAACACTGAGATGAAAATGAAAATCAGGGTGTCTTCAATCTATGAGCCAAAAGAAAATCCAGAGGTAGACAAATTGTTAGCAGGTTTATTTTTTTACCCAATTTAATTACTGAAATATCAGATTCACCTGTGAGGTAGTTGGGCCTTTTCCTCTGAAAAAGGACCAAAATAGCACAATTATGAGGAAGTCAAGGTACAATGTATTTGACTGGCTTCTCAAATCAATATGAGCTTTTAAGTCTTTAACACAGATCAGGCATAAAAAATCCCTATGGACACTTGAAGTGGAGATATTTCTAATTTAGGTATCTTATGCTTCCTTTGATCTATTGTAATTCTATTTAACTCAAAAAGCACTCAAAAAGCCCAAGTCATTCTTTGATGCAGGCATGTCATTATAGTACTTTGTCATATCTCCCATGTCCTGCAATTGATTCTAAAAATTCTTCAGAGGAAATTTTGGGAGTGTCCTTGTATCACTTCTCATCATTCCATGAGTGCCTGCCTTGCATGACTTCTTTTAAACAATCACATATTAAGCATTCAAACAACATGGCCACTCAATCAGAGATGCAATCTCTTTAGTAGAGTTGGTCATTTTGTTAGAGATGGGACCTTAGGTCCATTACCTTATTTTTCCAGGTAATCTTCAGAATCTTCCTAAGACAATTCAAACAGAAGCAATTCAGTTTTTGGCATAGCATTGGCATATTGTCTCCATTTCATAAACTTACAACAATGAGGTCATCACAATGATTTTATTGACCTTCAATTTGGTAGGCAGTCTAATGCCTTTTCCCCCTCCCACATTTTTCCCATGGAACTTCCCAAACACTGAGATAATTCTGCTAATGTGTGTATCAACCTCATCATCTTGAAAATATACTTTCAGGATCAATGATCATATTTACCGTATTCAAAATTTCTTCATTTGTTATTACCAATGGTTTTTATAAATGGATGGTGTGGTGCCAGTTGCTGGAGAACCTACATTCTTGATATTGTTAGGTAAAGGCCCAAATAACAGATAATCAATCCATATACACTGTTTCATCTCAACCTTAGAGACTGCATAGAAAGCACAGTCATCTGCAAATAAAAAAAAATCATACCCCAATTCTCTTTCCAGTTTAGTCTTAGCTGTAATATTTTCAAGATAAATTACTGTCAGTGTGATAGTTGACCTTGATGTCATTTTCATCTTCTTTTAAAGAATTTGCTGAAAACATCACCCTCAAAAACATAGAAGCAAACACACAACTTTGTTTCATTCCATTGGTGACTGGAAAAGCATTACATTATCATCTCTCATCTATGATCCAAGAAAGAAAGGTGAGCACAGTCAATGAAATTGATGAACTTCTTTAGACAGTCACATTTTGATGTAATTTTTCACAAACCCTCATTACTGACAGCATCATAGACCTATTCAGAATGATGAATATGGTTCTACTCTTGATATTTCTGTTGGAGTTGTTCAGCAGTAACTGCTGTATTGACTGTTCTTTGGCTCTTTCTGATGCCAAAGTAGCTCTTAGGTAGAAGACCATATTCCAAGAATAGTCCATTGAACAGGACTTCAGCAAGAATCTTGCCAGAACTAAGAAACATTTCCTCACCCATGTTTCTCACAGGACAAGTTATTTCTTTTACCTTTATAGAGATGGATAATGGAGGCATCCTTGAATTCCTGGGGGGGGGAGCAAGATCCTCTTACCACATATGGAAAATTTAAGTGAGAATTTTTATAAGAAGTAGATCCCTGCCTTGTAAATTTCATTTGGAATAGAATCAGCACAAAAATGTTTTGCCACAGGAGAGAAGCTTAGTGGTATTTTTAAAAATCTCTTCTTCAGTTGGAAGTTTGTATAGAGAGGTATTGACTTCAACCTTAAGTATATGATTAATGACTTCAGCATTAATTGATGACAATCTGTTAAGAAGTGCTCAACATGTTTCCTCAGGATCATGCCCTTATCACTAGTCAATATGGTTCCATCAACACTGAATGGTTGAGATGCATGATAGGTCTTTGGACAATTTAGGAATTTATGAATTCTTTAGGAATCACAAAAGTTCTGTGGGTTGTTGTATCACTTGTAAAACTGAATTTCATCTGCTTGCTTACTTAGTCAAGAGTTCTGCATAGCATTGGCATATTGGCTTTGGTTATACTTATTAAATCCTGCCTTCTTGGAGATGGTTGAACTATCCTATTGGAGTTCCTGTGGAGTTCTCATTTTTTTTTTGTTTGGGAGCATGTGAAATTCATATTTTTTTTCCAAAAAAGTCTATGATTTTTTTTTTAGGTTTTTGCAAGACAATGAGGTTAAGTCACTTGCCCAAGGCCACACAGCTAGGTAATTGTTAAGTGTTTGAGGATGGATTTGAACTCAAGTACTCCTGACTCCAGGGCCAGTGCTCTATTCACTGTGCCACCTAGCTGCCCTGAAGTCTATGATTTTTGTTAGTGTTTTGGCCTACTTGCGTAAATGCAAGTCTATTCACCAAATCCCTATATCTGTCCAGTCCTTTTCTGCTCCAATCTTGCTAATGGTTTGGTCAGTTTTCTCTACAAGTTAGCAATGAACTGTTCCCACAGCAAGAATTACGCTATTCTGTCTTGCCTTGAAACTACATTTTTTTTGTTAAATTCTAATATTTAGTTTGAAAAGATTATGTCTATGATCTGCCCGATCCTGTTCCACTCATCGCCTTCATCACTTTCACATCCTAGCTGTCTCTTTTCATTAAAATGGCATCTTTTTAATGCCAGTCTTTGCTGTGAGGCTGCAACCCTAAAGTTTTATTATATTTTAGTTAAATGGAAAGAGTGTTGGTGATGAGGTCATGAGAAGCACAAATCTTCAGTAGTAACCACTACTATTGCTATTTCCAATTACATTCACTCCAAGTACTTGCCTATTCTTGTATTAAAGTCCACCAAAATTATGTTTGCTGTCATTTGGCACAGTGATGAAGAGGATAATTTTTTTTCTTTGATCTCATCAGATTTCATCATGGTGGTAGCCTATGCACTGATGATGGTGGTGTGATTCTTTCCTATGACTATCACATTGTCATGAATATGTCATTCAGTCTTTTTGTTAAGCATACAAACTTGTTGACTGGATTGGTTTTGATTACCAAACCTACTCCAGCTTCACATTACTCTCCCCTTCACTGAAGTCACTTCAGAAAAAGCATATATCTAGCTCTTACATTTCTATGCTGTCTTCTTTACAGCTCTAAATTGTCAACCTTGGTTTACACAGGGGTGCTATTTGAATGTGATAGCTGCTAAATTCTCTGTCAACAAGAGCTACCTACCTTTCAGGTATGCTGAGTTTTATTGCTCAAAAATGTGTGAGCAATTATATAAATCGTGAGCAGAATCAATTTTGTGAAGTATATATATGTATATATATATATGTATGTGTGTGCATATATGTGTGAATATATGTATATAAATATATATGATATGTATAATATGTATAATATTTTGACCTCATGTGGTATCCCCCGTGTAATCAGGCCAAGGTTGAGTGAAGATAATTTTTTTCTTTTTTAAATTGTTTTTTTATTTATAATTTTCCTCCCAATCTTGCCTTCCTCCTCCCCACCTGAAACAGAAGGCAATATAATAGTCTTTACATTGTTTCCATGCTAAACACTGATCAAAATTTAATTTGTTGAGAGAGAAATCATATCCTTAAGGGGGGAAAAATATATATGAGATAGCAAAATTGCATAATAAGACACTTTTAAAAAAATAAATTAAAGGTAATTGTCTTTGGTCTTTGTTTAAACTCCACAATTCTTTCTTTGGATATAAATGATATTCTCCATTTCAAATACGCTAAAAGTCTCCCTGATTGTTGCACTGATGAAATGAGCAAGTCCATTAAGGTTGATCATCACCCTCATGTAGCTGTTAGGGTGTACACTGTTCTGGTTCTGTTCATCTTGCTCAGCATCAGTTCATGTAAATCCTTCCAACTTCTATAAATTCCCATCCCTCCTGGTTTCTTAAAGGAACCATAATGTTCCATAACATACATATATCACAATTTGTTCAGCCATTCCCCAATTGATAGACATTCACTCTATTTCCAAATTTTTGCCAATACAAACAGGGTTGCTATGAATATTTTTGTAAAAGTGATGTTTTTACCCATTTTCTTGATCTTTTCAGGGTATAGAGACCGTAGTGGTATTGCTGGTATGCACATTTTTATTGGCCTTTGCACATAATTCCAAATTTCTCTACAGAAAGACTGGAGGAGTTCACAACTCCACCAACAATGCATTAGTGTTCCAGATTTCCCACATCCCTTCCAATATTGATCATTGTCCTTACTAGCCATATTAGACAGTCTGAGAGGTGTGAAGTGGTACCTTAGAGATGCTTTAATTTGCATTTCTCTAATCAGTAATGATTTAGAGCAATTTTTCATGATGATGGATCACTTTGATTTCCTCATCTGTAAATTGTCTCTGTATATCCTATGGCTATTTGTCAATTGGAGAATGGCTTAGTTTTTGTTATTATAAATTTGACTCAGTTCTCTATATATTTTAGAAATGAATCCTCTGTCAGAAATGCTACTTGTAAAAATTGTTTCCCAATTTACTACATTTCTTTTGATTTTGCTTACAGTGATTTCATTTCTGAAAAAGCTTTTTAATTTAATGTAGTCAAAATTGTCTATTTTGTTTTAATGGTGTTCTCCATCTCTTCCTTGGTCATAGACTGGTTCCCTTTCCATAGATCTGACAGGTAAACTATTCCTTGATCTCTTAGTTTGCTTATAATATTGTCTTTTTATGTCTAGATCCTGTACTTGTTTTGATCTTATCTTGTTATAGGGTGTGAGGTGTTGGTCTAAATCCAAGGTTCTGCCATACTAACTTGCAATTTTCCCAACAGTTTTTATCAAAGAGAGAATTTTTATCCCAGAAGCTGAACTCTTTGGGTTTATCAAACAGCAGATTACTATAATCATTTCCTGCTATCTCTTTTGTACCCAATCGATTCCACTGATCCACTGCTCTATTTTTTAACCAATACCAGACAGTTTTGATGACTGATGCTTTATAATAATTTCAGATCTGGTAGGGCTAAACCACCTTCTTTTGCCCCTTTTTTCATTAAATTTCTGAAAATTCTTGACTTTTTATTTCTTCATATTAATTTATTTAACTTTTTTCTAAGTCATTAAGGTAATCATTTGGAATTTTGATTGGAGGGGAACTAAATAAGTAATTTAGTTTAGGTAGAACTGTCAATACCTTGGCCTATCCATGAGCAGTTGATATTGCCCAGTTTTTAAATCTGATTTTATTTGTGAGAGAAGTCTTTTGTACTTGTTTTCATAGAGTTTCTGAGTCTGCCTTGCAGAAAGATGTGCAAATATTATATATATTGTGTGACACTTCTTTGAGTGGGATTTTTACTCCTAGCTCTTGCTGCTGTAACTTGCTAGTAATATATAGAAATGCTGAAATATTTATGAGGGTTCATTTTATATCCTGTAACTTTGCTAATGTTGCTAATTGTTTCTAGTAGTTTTTAGAGGATTTTTTTTTTTTAGGGTTCTCTAGGTATACCATCATGTCATCTGCAAAGACTGAGAGTTTTGTTTCTTCCTTCCCAATTCTAATTCCCTCAATTTCTTTTTAATCTCATATTGTTGAAGTTAATGTTTTTAACACAATATTGAATAGTAGATAAGGAGCATCCTTGTTTCAACCATGACCTTATTGGGAATGTCTCTTACTTATGCCCATTGCATATAATGCTTGTTGCTGGGTTTCAGATAGATACTGCTTATTATTTTAAGGAACAATACATTTATTCCTATGCTCTCTAGTGTTTTTAGTAGGAATGGATACTGTATTTTGTCAAAGAATTTTTCAGCATCTATTGATATAATCCTATGATTTCTGATGGGTTTGTTTTTGATTTAGTTAATTAAACTAACAGTTTTCCTAATATTGAACCAATCCTACATTCTTGGGATAAATCCTACTGGGTCATAGTATATTATCCTAGTGATAACTTGTTATAATCATTTGCTAAGATTTAATTTAAGATTTTTTGCATTTATATTCATTAGTGACTTAAATCTATATTTTTCATTCTCTTAATTGACTCTTCCTGGTTTAGGCATAAGCACCGTATTGGTGCCATAAAAAGAGTTAGGCAGAGTTTATTCCCCATCTATTTTGCCAAATAGTACATATAGAATGGGAACCAATTATTCCTTAAATATCTGATAGCATTCACTTATGAATCCACCTGGTACTGGAGACTTTTTCTTAGCAGTTCAATAATGGCTTGTTGAACTTTGTTTTCTGTGATAGGGTTATTTAGCTATTTAATTTCCTCTTCATTTAACCTGGGCAACTTATATAGTTATAAATATTAATCCATTTCACTTAGATTATCTAATTATTGGAATACATTTGGGCAAAATAATTCCAAATTATTACTTTAATTTCCTCCCCATTGGTGGTGAGTTCACCTTTTTCATTTATGATACTAGCAATTTGGTTTTCTTCTTTCTTTTTTTCAATCAAATTATCCAGAGGTTTATCAATTTTATTATTTTTTTTCATAAAACCAACTCTTGGTTTTATTTATTAGCTTGATAGATTTATTGGTTTTGATTTTCTTAATTTTTCCTTTAATTTTTAGTATTTCTAATTTGGTATTTAATTGGAGGTTTTTAATTCATTATTTCTCTAATATTTTAGTTGCATATTTAATTCATTGATGTCTCCTTTCTTCAATTTATTCATGTAAGCATTTAAAGATTAATATATACCTGATAACCACCTTGGTTGAATCCCATAAATTTTTTATGTTGTATTATCTCTGATGAAATCATTAATTTTTTCTATCATTTTTGATCCACTCATTCTTAAAATGAGTGGATCAAATCTTCCAATTAGTTTTTTCCTTCTATCTCTCCCTAACCCATTATTGCATGTGATTTTTATTGCATTATGATCTGAGAAGGATATATCCACTATTTCTGCCTTTCTGCATTTGATTATTGGGTTTTTATGTCCTAGTACATGATTAATTTTTGTGTAAGTTCCATGTAGTACTGAAAAAGTATATTCCTTTCTATCCCCATTCAACTTTCTCAAAAAGTCTATCATGTCTAGATTTTCTAACATTCTATTTACCTCCTTAACTTCCTTCTTGTCTATTTTATCATTAGATTTATCTAAATCTGAGAGCAGAGCTTTGAGGTCTCCCACCAGTACAGTTTTGCTGTCTATGTCTTCCTGTAACTCATTCAACTTCTCAAAAAATTTGGATGCTATCCCACTTGGTGTATATATATGTAGTATTGAAATTGCTTCATTGTCTATGGTACCTTTTAGGAGGATATCATTTCCTTCTTTATCTCTTGTGATGAGATCTATTTCTACAGCTGCTTTGTCTGAGATAAGTATTGCTATCCCTCTTTTATTCCCTTTAGTTGAAAGAAAATATATTTTCTCTAACTGTTCACTTTACTCTGTATGGATCTCTCTGCTTCAAAAGAGTTTCTTGTAACCTGTCTATTCTAGGATTCTGGTTTTTAATCCAGTCTGCTATTGACTTATGTTTTATGGGAGAGTTCATACCATTCACATTCAAAGTAGTTACTAATTCTTTATTGCCCTCCATGCTATCTTCCTTCTCTTTCTATTTCTCCCCTTTTTCACTTTATCCATACTCCCCAGTGTTTTGTTTCAGAATACCACCACCTTCAGTGAGCTTGCCGCTTTATATCAACCCCTTCCCCTTTCTTTCCCCATTCCCCTTGCTCCTTCTTCCTTCACTTACCTCTTTTACTCCCAGCTCCCCCTTTCCTCTTTTAATACTTGAAAGATAAGTTTCTCTACTTAACTGAGTGTATGTATGTTAAAGATTCAGGCAGTTCTCATCCCCTCTTTTCTTACTCTTTATTTCAAAACATCCTTTGTACCTCTTTATATAATGTGGTTCTCCCCATTCGATCTTCTCCATCCTCCTGGCTCTTTTCTGTCCCTCCCCTTTTTTAGTTTTTGCTAGGCAATGGGGTTAAGTGCCTTGTCCAAAACCACACAGCTAGGCATTTATTAAGTGTCTAAGGTCAGATTTGAACTCAGGTAGTCCTGACTCCAGGGCCAGTGCTCTATCCACTGTGCCACCTAGGTGCCCCTGCCCCCCCTTTTTAAGGAGATTTTTTTAAAGCATTCTATTAGAGTCATAGGTAAGTCATAAGTGTCCAACACTTCTGTTTAAATATATTCTCTCTAGTAGAATTACAGTTCTTGAGAGTTATGAGAATCTTTCTCCCAGGTGGAGATATAGCTAGTATCATCTTATTGGAAAACAGTTTTTTTTTTCTTTATTCCCCCTTTTTAACCTTTTCATGTGTCTCTTGATTCTCCTATTTGATGTCCAAAATTTCTATTTAGCTCTGATGTTTTCATCAGAAAAAGTTGGAAGTCTCCTATTTCATTAAATGTTCAACTTTTCCCCTGAAGATGGATTCTTAGCTTCAGTCCAAGTTCCCTTGCTCTTTGGAATATCACATTCCAAGCCCTTTGATTCCCTAATTTGATGCAGTCAGGTCCTATGTAATTCTTATTGTGGTTCCTTGTTTCTTTCTGATGGCTTGCAGGATTTTCTCTTTTACCTGATAGTTCTGGAATTTGGCCACAGTATTCCATTATGTTTTCATTTTGGGATCCTTTTCTGGAGGGAATTGATGTATTCTTTCAATAAATACCTTGCCCTCTGGTTCCAAGATGCCAGTACGATTTTCCATCACTAAATCCTGTAATATTAAGTCCAGGCTTTTTTTCTCTTCAATATTTTCAGGAAGCCCAGTGATTCTTAGGCTGTTTCTCCTCATTCTATTCTCAAGGTCAGTGGTTTTACTTATGAGGTATTTTACATTTTATTCTATTTTTTCAATTCTTTAGTTTTGTTAACAGATTCTTGTTGTTTTATGAAATCATTAGTTTCCATAGATTCCATTTTTTTAGAGAAGTATGTTCTTCATTTACCTTTTTTAACTCCTTTTCCAATTAGTCAATTATATTTTTGCAGGAGATTTCCATTTGCCCAATTGTAGTTTTGAGAGAATTATTTTCCTTTTGCATTTGCCAATTGAGGATTTGAGAGAATTATTTCCTTTTTGTATTTGTCTAATTGTATTTTCCAAGTATTTCTTTTCTTCTTGTGAGATATTAATTTTCTCTTCCAAATTGTTAATTTTCTCTTGATCTTTTTACCAATTTTTCCAATTGATTTTTAAATTCCTTCCTGATTTCTTTTAAGAAGTCTTTCTGGACTAGAGACCAATTCATATTCTCAGAAGTTCTAGATCTCTCTGAGTTAGGATCTGTTATTCCAAAGTAGTTGTCAATGGGCCTCCATTTCTGCTAGGCTTTCTTCATTTTCCTAAGATCTTGTGTGTGTGTGGGGGGGAGGGAGGCTGGGTCATAGACCTTTGGTTTTGAAAAC
Source organism: Macrotis lagotis (assembly GCF_037893015.1). Taxonomy (NCBI): domain Eukaryota; kingdom Metazoa; phylum Chordata; class Mammalia; order Peramelemorphia; family Peramelidae; genus Macrotis; species Macrotis lagotis. The sequence goes on from NC_133666.1 coordinate 397,309,049, forward strand.
CCTAGAGGATTTGCTGACTGGGTTTAGTAGCTCCAAGTGGGCTTGCTAGTAGGGGGTGCTGGTTACTTTCTCTGGAGTATCTGTGACCTTGATTTGAGGCCCTCTTCTTAGACCTGGAGGAGGTGGGCGGCACTGCCTGATACTTTTAACCTTGAACAATTTGGTCTGTACCCTGGGGAGAGAATGTTAATTTCCCTACTCAGCTGAAGGAGCTCTGCTGCCCATGCTGGTGTCTGGGGAGGTTGGGAGGGCTGTTACTGTGTTTGTTCTGGGAAGAGGGCTCTTAAAAGTATGGAGCTCACAGCCTAGAGCTGAGTGGATTTATGTCCAGCTGCACTCTGAAACCATCTATTCTGGATCTCACCCTCCAGGCCCGCTAGGACTCCCCAGATCTCTGTTCCCACAGTCAAAGTCTTCGTGATAAGGTTGGATCTTTGACTTCATTCTGCCACTGCCCCTGGGCTGGATGTCTGCTCCCTGCTCCTGGTTCACCCATGGTCCACTGAGACAGACCTTGTTGTTAGATGTTCTTCTCCTAACTTCTCTTTCTGGGTTTTGTTGATTGAATTTCTGTTAAGAGGCTTCTTTCATATTATTTCTGAGGGAAAACTTCGCATAATGCTTGCCTTCTCTCCATCATCTTAGCTGGAAATAAGACAATTTTTAAGGCACCTTTCCCAGCTTCTTCCTCACACCAGAAGTGAGCATTGATATGCTTTAAAAAGGCTGCTCAGACATCCAAGGGACAACTGAATGCCATTGGTGCTTCCAACAGAAAAAAAGACTCTAAAGTCTGGACTGCCTGTGCATAAGACTGTGACTGCAGTTTCCAGTATACCCACATCTGCTGCTTTGACATTTGACTGTTGCCACAAGAATAGCTAAAAAATCACAAGATAGTTAAAAATGGTAAAATGGCATGAATGATATCTTATTATTTGTGCATTATTTGGTTTTAAATGTGTCAAATTGGGGCAGCTAGGTGGCACAGTGAAGGGGCAGCTAGGTGTCACAGTGGATAGAACACCGGCCCTGTAGTCAGGAGTACCTGAATTCAAATCCAGCGTCAGACACTCAATAATTTCCTAGCTGTGTGGCCATGGGCAAGCCACTTAACTCCACTGCCTTGCAAAAACCTAAAAATAAAAAAAAAAACAAATAAATAAATTTATTTATTTATTAATGTGTCAAGTCATCAGTCTCACTCTCTCTTGCAATCTTTAAAGTTCAGTTAAAAGACATCTGGTGATGCCTTAGAATGTGGTGGAGGTTCCTGAATTTTTTGATATCTAACAAAGCTCTAAATTCTCCAAAGTGCTTTCTTCAGCTGCCTTCTTGACCACTGGAACTTGAAAAGTAGATCTAGTTATTCTAACACTCAAGTGAAGCTATGATCTCATTGACTTATATGTTCCTCTGAAATTGTTGATCACAAAGGTTCCAATTTTTTTTTTGCCCTGCATTCCTCTTTTAAATGTTCTGCCATCATTTTGCCATAGAAAATCCACTTAACATGGGAGGCTTCTTGCTTTCTCCTGATATTAGGATCTCATTTAAGTAGTTTTTCTGAACAACTATCATCCTCACACTTTCCTTGTGTGTAGGTCATTTTTCAATCCCATTATATTATGCTTGGTGATATCTTTAATGTCTATTCTACAAAATTCCTTATCAGTTATATGTTTTAGCTTATTCACCCCTAATATGTGCCTCATCTTTGTTCTCTTTATGGTATTTATTTTTCAGATCTTCAGAAACTATTGTATTGGCTGTCTCAGAACCACATACAAGAAAAAAATATGAACCTTTGTTTACCAGATAAAACTGTAGCTAAATTCTCATTAATTTAATTTTAAATGATTATTTTGAAGACATATAATTCACTGATAGTATTGCTCACAGTACTGGCCTGTTTATTTATTCATTTTTTTAAATTTAGTTGGCATTTTCTATCTGAATTCTACATCCAAATATTCTTTTCATTTACCCCTCTGGGGAACCATTCTCATGAAAGATCCACTCCTTTAAGAGAATACAATTGTATTTAACAAAGAACCAGAAATAATGCTACTACTATATATATCCTTATGCACTGACAACTGGAAAATCACAGCTGATAGACTTATAAATATTATTGCTGATTTGTATAGTAGGAAAATTGCAATTTGGTTAAGATTCATATGTAATCTTGTCCCTATATTTAGCTCCCAATTGTATCTTGTCCTTGGCATCTTTAAAAGCTATTTTATACAAAGGAATTCTCTTCATAATGAATCAGATGATCTTTATACCTCTCTAAACCTACAATTGCTTTCAATAGACCAGTAGATAGGTAGAATGATAGATAGATAAAAAGAAATAATAGTCAGCATTGTGCATACTATAGGTTACTACTTTAAGATTACTGTCTTATAACTTAAGAGGAGGAAGCTTTCAAAGGTCACAAACTCCTGGTAGTGAAAAATATATATTCTTAATGTGAAGTGTCCTCATATTTTATTTTTGTAATAACATATTCTTTCTAAGACAATAAAATATTAACTATAGCCCTATGTTTATAAAATATGCTATGCACATTGTATATGTATGTTGAGGAGCCCACTTTCATCAATAATATATTGCATTTTTCACAACTGTTTTTTATGTTCAGCTATCTTGATAAATGATTAAATTTTGAAAAATATGTATTTTTCTGTTTCAAGAAGTTTCAAAAATCAGTCCTAAAACCATAAACATTAAATGTGCCAGATTTTATAAAGTTTATTGAATTAAAAGTAACAATTATGTGCAATGTTATTCACAAATGATTCCTGAACCACCCTGTAGCTATCATAGTAAAGACCTCTCATTTCCTCTTTTTCTTTCCCATTCCTCCTTCCCACAAATATTTGTTAACTTAAATATACAAAGTGTTATTGACTATGCAAATGCTTTGCAATATTTGTATGGACAAGTACAATATTTGATAATATTGCCTTTAAATATTTAGTTAATTTCATAAAATCAGCAACTAAACACCCTTTGGTAGGTCTCATTTGTAAACCAGATAGAAATTGTAGAGGGTTCTTCTTTATGTTATTCTTCAAAGATATTCAAGAATGAGAGATATATAAATCATTATTATCTAAAGCAAGAGAGAAAATAGGATAATGGGATTTTGTTCAGTTCTTAGTATGTAAATAAGGTCAAGTGAAACTAAATACATTCTCAGGATATTCAGAATCAAAGGGTCAATAGGAAACATTTCTCTCTTCTCTATTCTGATGCAATGTTAATGGCTTCTTCAGTGCATAGCATTTTTAAAGTCTTCACATTATCAATTTTTAGGATCAAAGTTTTGCAGAGTAGAGTAGTTGATTCTTCACTCACCAAGGAGATGAAAATATAAGTACATAGTAGAATAGTATCATGCAGATTATTGTAGTTCTCAGTTCTTGGAAAGTCAGATGGTTGATTTCACCCCCTTTCAGTGACTTTTGATACTCTTAAGGAAATTGTGCCATTGATCCAATCTCCTCTCTCTCTCTCTCTCTCTCTCTCTCTCTCTCTCTCTCTCTCTCTAACTCTAGTTGTATGGGTGTGGTCCCCTGCATCCCAGTTCCAACAGCCATTAACTGTCAGATTGCCTTTTATACAGGAATATTTAATTCAAAAGATAAATCACCAATAACCAAATGTAGTCCATTGTGAAAGGTATAGTCTCCTTCCCCCTTGCACTAACTCTCTGGGGAAGGGAAGAGGATTACTTTCATTAGTTAGCTCCATTTCTCTAAGAACAGTTGTAGTTCTGAGTCCAAACCCTCAGTGAATTTCAAGATAGTCTGAATTCTTAAGGCTTCCAAGTTACTTTGGCTTGTTGCATTTGTCCACAGTCCTGGCTCCAAGGTCATAGTGGCTTCAACTCTTGGGTTCTATGCAAATTGCTTATGACACCCGAAACTGAGGAGTTAAAAGAGCAGAGAACAAAAACAAAACAAGCTCTACTAAACTCAATTTGTAGAGCAAAGATAAAAGAGAAGAAACAGGACAAGTAAAAGTTCTTTTTCCTCTTATTGACTGAATTCATGATTCTTTACTGTGAGTAAACTGATTTTCACCCTCTATAGTGAGTGGTTGAAAGAGAATGGCACTGAAATAAAGCAATCAGCTTCCCTTACCTGTGTGATAGACCTCCAAAATAAGTAATCTGAATATACTCCAAAGGCCTCTCAGAGTCCCCCCATGCAAATGCAGACTGAGCATGCCTAGATGTGACCATTTACAATAGACAAACAATTAAGAAGAGATATATTTCTGTTATGGTTGCCTGGTAAGTTAACTCTTCTAAAAAAATAAATGAAATGTTAGGTTTTCTGTAGATAACATTCAAGTAGCCAAACTTTAAAAAACTTGTTTCATTTATATTCTTTTTGAATATTTTTACAGTTTTGTGAGGCCAGGAAGCAAACTTCCACCCTCTTACTATTCAACCCAATCTCCTGGAGAACCTGCTAAACTGACTAAGAAGTTGCAAGTAACATGAGCATGTGAGATCAATCAAAAAAACTTGTCAGAATTTTATGTTTTGGGGAATGAGAGGGTGAGCAGAGAAAGGAGGGGGAAGCTGTGCTCATGAAAACCACTGGTGGTTCCCTGGAAAGCTTTCTGATATGGGGGATTTACCAGGATGTGGTACATGCTTCAAGCTTTGTAGCTATGATGGCAGTTGGCAGCAAACTAGATAGGGTGCGTGCTGTTAACTTTGGCCCACTCAGTGAATGCCAAGAAGAAAATCTCTTTGGAAGAAGCCCTTAGGGTCTTAATTCTCAAAAAACACTAAAATGTTATGGTAGTTATGATTTTAGATAAATTTGCAAGGGAAACTTCATTATTAAACTTTCATACATAGCCTCCCCTGGGAAGCTTATCATTGTTTGTCAACTGAAACTGAAGGCATAATGATTTCTTATTAATAGGCTTTTTTTCCCTTTCTGTTTCAAAGGACTTATTGCCAAATACCATGATTAATTGAACATTTCTTTTTATTTCTGATTTGCTTGATTGACACAAGTAACCCACTTCATTTCCCCAGATGCTTGCTACAGCAGTAGCAAAGAAGCACCGGGTGATACATTATTTAATCAGCTATTCGGTGGCCATTTTCATCTTCATGCCAAGGCTTAATTTAATGAGTTACATGAATTTGCTGCCCACCAACTATGTCATGTAACACGTTAGTAAAATCCTGATGAAATCCATCCAGCTTAAGTTCATTGACTCAAGTTCATATTCAGGTACTTCCATCCCATGATAGATAATAATATTTTTACCATGCATAATGGGTCTCCTATTATCAGCCACATTTACAAAATCAAATAAAATCAGTAATTCATAGGGAAAGTAAGAAACACTCCCCAAATACATAATTATGACCCAAACTGATTGTTATTTAAGTCATTGTGTTAATTTATCAATGTCAGATTTTAAATTTAATGGCTTTGATGGATTTTTATTCAAAACATTGGTTGAGAGATTATTTTATTTTTGTAGATTTTTCTGGTATACTTTTTAGCTACTTAAATACAAATGTAGGAAAATTATCTGCTAATTTGTCAGTTGTATTTCAGTGAATGTTGCAATGTTTATTAAAATTTATCTTGATCAATACTTAATAAATTCTGCTTTTTACCTCAGTGCTTGGCAGAAATTCCAGACCTCATCCTCTATTCCTCTGCCCCATGAGAGTCAAGATTTGTAGTAACCCTCATTTATAGTTTGGATTTGAGTCTGTGTACATTAAAATTTTATTTCCTCCTAATTCTAAATGAGGAAATCTCATTAAAAGAGAGACAGAATGTTCTGAAATAATAAAAAACAAAGTAAACCAAGGAATATTTTTTTTTATTCCAAATACAGTATAATGATCAAACATTTTTTTTACTTGTCTCTACCGTTGATTCTAAGACAAATTTGGAAGTAGTAAAAGACTTCAAAGCTGTGTGGCCACAATTATTAATTGTGTTAATCTTGGACACTTGTAGGACTGTTGGATTATCTCTTCAAAGAAAATTGAGAATATTTCAATGCTTTCAGATTCTATTTCAAACTTCAAAGTGATCCAAGTTTTCTGTATGCAGGTTTATGAGCAATGTTGAAATATCACACAAAATCACTAGGTTGTGGGATAGGGGAAGGGAATGAATAGAAGTTTTAAATAGATTAATGCTTTTCTCCCTACCGAATTGTAGGCTGCCCTCTGTACTGAAAGGTGAAAGCATGCATATCACCTGGGGAAACTTCATTTCTTACTTAGAGATTATTTTGAGATGACATCTTCCTCCCTACCCCTATGCCTTTAACAATATCCATAATATTGAACTTATTTCATTAAAAAGTACATTTATTTAAATTGTCCAGATGAGAAATGGTGTTTGACTACATAGAAGGGAAGAGAATACTATGCAGTCAATGAAACCCAGGTTCAGATCCTATCTTAGGTATTAATTGAAATGACTGTCATCTCAGGCAAGTTACTCAACCGCTCTGTCTCTGATTCTACATCTGTAAAACAGGAGTATCATTTAATTTTCTGAATTCCATATATAAAAGAGATTTTATAAATATGAAGAATTTTTCAATTTACTACAGAAATATCATTTACCATTATTACTGCATTTGAGTAACAATGAAAATGCTGAATGGTGGTTATTATCATCTCCATAGTTGACACATATTATATAAACTTTTAAACCCTTTAAATACATGATTTCAATTGATTCTCTTGATATTCCTGGCACTGTGGGTTTTACAAATTTTATTATTACCATTTTACTAAAATGGGCACAGAGATGAGACTCAGAAAGGTTAAATGATTTGATCATAATGGGATTTCTATTAATTGCTGGATATGACATTTGAACCAACCTCCTGAGTGATTCCAAATTTTGTGATTGGTGGCCCTACTACTCATTGAGATTCTCAACTTTAAAACCTAAGATCCTATAATCTTATGAGTGCTAGATAGCAGACTAAATTCTCTAGAGGGAAAACATATGCACACCTATATAAACCTGCATTCCTCTCTGTTCTTGGAGATTATAAACATTTGTTGTTGATAAAATTACATTATGGAGAGTTTAAAAAGATAGGAGGGGAAGAGGGAAGGAGACTTCAAGATAAAAGGCGGTCAGCAACTGTGGAAAAAAAGGGCACTGAGTGGAGAAGTAGGAATGCACTTAATATAAACGTTTTTTTTTTTTTTTTTTGACTGGGATTTCCTTTCTTAGCCCAGTTTTAAATGAAGGAGCCACTTAAGGATATAATTATACCAATAAAATACATGGAAGCTTTTATCAACGTTTTCTGCCTTTTCTATCTTTTCTTTTCTTTTAGTTTTTTGGCAAGGCAATGGGGTTAAGCAACTTGCCCAAGGTCACACAGCTCAGGTTTTCCTGACTCGAGGGCCCATGCTGTACCCACTAAACCACCTAGCTGCCCCCTTTTCCTGCCTTTTCTTAGGCAAACAGACAGCCCCAATCCTCCAGGAGCTCACTCTATTGGTGACTGGCTAAGTGCAGATTCCCAATCCACTTTAGGTATTATTTTAGGAGGATAGCTAGATGGAGCAGTTGAATAGAACACTGATCTTGGTGTCAGGAGGATAGGAGTTCGAATCTAGTCTCAGACATACATTAGCTGTGTGACCTTGGGCAGATTTCTTAACTTAATTGGCTCACAACCAGGATTGTCTCCAGTCATATTTATTTATACCTGGCCACCAAATACAGATGACTCTAGGGAAGAAAGTGAGGCTGGAGACTTAGCACAGCACCCCTCTCACTGAAATTCAATTGATGTGCTTGTCATGGCATTACCTCCCTGATATTATGGTCTTCTTTGAGAACCAAGAACAAACATCAATATTTCAGGTCAGAATTCCAAGCTCATGTATTCTACTAGCTTCATCTTTCTCAGAAATTACAGATGTGTACCATATCTTGACTAATACAAACTGAAAATATATCACTGCAAAATCTTGCCACAATTCTGATTTTGATATAAAATGTGCTCCTTAAAAATTGATGGAAATTAAAGAGACAAAATCTTCTACATTTGATTCTCACCAGTAAGTAGGAAATAGTTGTAATATTTAAATTAATGAGTTTTGGGAGTAAAAGACCCATCCATTTCAAGGCTACAATAGAAAATGAAGAGAAAACTTTGAAGAGTCGCACTCAAAAAGTAAATTTTGGAATTGTCAGATTTAATGATTTCAAAGAAAAGGAAGATTATCATAGTTTAGAAGGATATATAGGAAGATAGTCCAAGATGGGGCAAAGTTAGAAAGAATGAAATTCATATGACCAGTCTTTCTGATGAGAAGGAAAGGGAAAAGTGACTAAAGAGACTGAAGTGGACATACTGGGAGTAAATTATAACTTAGAAAAAGAAGACATAGAGAAGGAAAGAATAAGTAAGAGAATGAGTAAATACAAAGTAGTGACTGCATCTAAAAGAATACTGCCAGGAACACTAAACTCAGAAGGAAATGAGATGCTAATGAATTTTAAGGACAGGAAATATAGCTTATTTAGCTATAATAAGTGCAAGAGGAAGATCAAAAAGGGCATAAGATCATGGTTTCAGGGGTGTATAGGACAATGATATTGGATGATGAAAAAAGGCAGAACTATTAAGTAATTTCCCTCCTATTTTCTCTCCATTACTCCACCTTTATTCTTATTTTTTATTTTATTATTTTATTTTTTGGTTTTTGCAAGGCAAGGGAGTTAAGTGACTTGCCCAAGGAGGTAATTTTTAAGTGTTTAAGGTCACATTTGAACTCAGGTCCTCCTGACTCCAGGGCCATTGCTCTATCCACTGCACAACTAGCTGCTCCCTTCACCATTAGTCTTAAGGAGTACTTAGAATTAAGGTTAAAAAGGAAAATTATTAGTAAAGAGAGGGAACCAGATGAAGCAAGAAAACTTATGAAATTTCCTAAGTAAATTCAATTAGATCTTCATGAAAATTATATTTTAGCTTCCTGAAAGGAATGATCCATATTATGACCAAAACCAGCATCAGAGATCATTTAAAAGTCACAAAAATTTAAAAATATGGAACAAAAGTTAAGGGAGACATATTTTGTTCTCATTATTCAAAAACTGAAAAAGTATTCATTATATGAAGCAATCAGATAAATGACAAAATGTCATTGTTGTTTTTTTTCCTAATTACATGTAGAGGTACTTTTCAACATTCAATTTTGTGAAAATTTTTCCATCCTTCTATCCTCCCTCCCCCACAAGGCAGAAAACACTCTGAAATGGGTTATACAAGCATAATTATGTCAAACATATTAGTTGTACTATGATAGAAAAATCAGTACAAAAAGGAAAAATCATGAGAAAGGAAAAAACAAAAAATAAAAGAAAATAATAGACATTTATTGGCATTCAGGATGCAGTTCTTTCTCTGAATGTGGATGACATTTTCAAACACAAGTCTTATAGAATTATCTTTTATTACTGTATTGCTGAGAAGAACTAAGTCTATCATAGTTGATAATCACACAGTGTTGCTGTTAATTTGTACAATATTATCTTGGTTCTGTTCACTTCACTCAGCATCAGTTCACATAAGTTGTTCCAGGTTTGTCTAGAACCCACCTGTTTATCATTTCTTTTTTTAATATATCTTTCCAGTTACTTATAAAGATTATTTTCCACACTTGTTTTTTAAAAGTTTTGAATTTCACATTTTTCTGCCTTCCTCCCTCTCTTTCCTTCCTCTCTCCTCCTGACAGAGAGCAATTTAGTATACTTTATATTTGTATAAATATGTTAAACACAGTTCCACATTAATAATGCAAAAGCATAATCAGAACAAAAAGGAGAAAAAAAACTCAAGAGGGAAAAATCCATAAAACAAAAACAAATTTTATATTTTGAAAATGGTAAACTTCAGTCTGCATTCAAACTCCCTGGTTCCTTCTCTGAATGTTGATAGTATTTTCTATTACAAGTCTTTTGGAATTTTCCTTGAGTATTGTACTGCTTAGTTGAGCAAGTGCATCATACTTGATTTTCACGCAATGTTGCTGTTAATCTTCACAGTGTTCTACTGGTTCTGCTCACTTCAATGAACATCAGTCGAAGCAAGTCTTTCTGGCTTTTCTGAAGCCTATCTGCTCCTGATTCCTTATAGAACAGCAATACTCCATTTCCCAAGATATGGGCATCTCCTCAATTTCCAATTCTTTGTCACTGTAAAAAAAAACTGCTATAAATATTTTGTACATGTGTGGATTTTTACCCTTTCTTATATGATCTCTTTAGGATGCAGATCTAATGGTGGTATTGTGGGTACAAAGGGTATGGACAATTTCATTATCTTTTGGGAATAGTTCCAAATTGCTCTCCAGAATGATTGGATCAGTTCACAACTGCATAAACAATGCATTAGCATTCCAGTTTTCCCACATTTCTTCCAACATTGATCATTTTCCCTTTTTGTCATGCTGGCTAATCTGATAGGAGGTGGTATTAATTACTTTATTTTGCATTTTTGATATAGATTAAATAAACACAATTATGTTAAACAAATTATGCTATGATAGAAGAATCAGAACAAAAAGAATAATTAAAAAAGAGAAAATAATAGGATTCAAATTGCATTCAGACTCCTCAATTCTTTCTTTGGATGTATTTTCAATTATAAGTCTTTTAGAATAATCTTTTATCATTGTGTTTCTCATAGTTCATCGTTATACAATGTAGCTGTTAGGGTGTCCAATGTTTTCCTTGGTTTGCTTACTTTAGAATTTGTTTTATTTTGCATTTCTCAACTCAATAATGACAGAACTTTTTTTCTTATGACTCTAGATAGTTTTAATTTCTTTATCTGAGAACTGCATTTTCATATCCTTTAATCATTTAACAATTAGGTAATGACTTGTATTCTTATAAAATTTACTCAGTTCTCTATGTATTTTAGAAAAGAGTACATCAGAAACACTAGCTGTGAAAATTGCTTCCCAACATACTCCATCCCTTTTAATCTTGGTTCCTTTGGTTTTATTTGCACAAAATCTTCTTAATTTAATGAATCAAAATGATCAATTTTGCATTTCATAATACTATATCTTGCTTAGTCATCCTCCCTTTTCCATAGATCTGAAATCTAATTCTATGTTCTAACTGGCTTATAGTATGGACCTTTTATGTCTAAATCCTATATCTATTTCAACGTTATCTTGGTATAGGGAGTGAGATGTTCATCTATACTTAGTTTCTACCATATTATTTTCTAGTTTTCCCAGCAATTTTTGTTAGAGTGAATTTTTTTTACCAAAAGCTGGATTCCTTGAGTTTAATCAAATAGTAGATTACTATAGCCATTTACTACTGTTTCTTTTATATCTAATCTATTCCACTGATCCTCCAATCTATTTCTTAGCCAGTTCCAGTTTCAATGAGTATTACTTTATAATACAACTTTTAGATATGATATGGCCAGGCATCCTTGCTTTGCCTTTTTTTCATTAATTTCCTTGATATTCTTGACCTTTTGTTGCTCTTTATGAATTTATTACTATTTTTCTAGCTCAACAAAATAGTTTTTTTGCAAGTTTTATTGGTATTATACTGAATATGTAATTTAATTTAGGTAGAACTGTGATTTTTATTATATTAGCTTGGCCTATTCTGCTCATCATTTCTTATGTAACAATACATTTCATTATATTCATATATGAAACTTCTTCAGTCATTCCCCAATTGATGAGCATGCCTAAAATTTCAAATTTTTCCCTAGACATCACACACTTAATTGTTAGAATGATACTGATCAAATTTTCCAGGATAGCCTTAGGGTGTGAAGTTACTCCCCCAAATGACTGATTACCCCCTAAAGTAGTGATAGTGTACAACCCTCTATCAGCCTATGAGATACAGTTCCATTTCATTTCAACCATCAACTTGCTTCTCTGTCATCCTTTCTCTTTCAGTTATTTTCAGTCTCTCCCAGGCTACTGGTTCCAATTCTATTACATACAAACAAATTCATGTCTCTCCAGTTCTCAAAAAATTCTCATCTGATCCTGCATCATCTTATAGTTCCTTTGTGCTTTATTGTTAAACAATTTAAAAAGGACATCAACAATAGGTGTACCCAATTTGAATCCTTTCACATTTATAATGCCTATCAATAATGGCATCATTTGATATTCTTCAAAGTTAATTATGATCTCTTTTTTCCACCAAATTTAATTACCTATTCTAAATACTCATTCTTCTTGACTTCACTGTACTCTTTGACACTGTGAATAACCCCTCCTCCTTGATAATTTTTTCACTCTTATCTCACTCTCTCAGATATTCTTCTACCTATCTGACCATTATATATTTATTTATTTTGTTTTTTTGCAAGGCAATGGGGTTAAGTGACTAGCCCACAGTAACAAAGCTAAAAAATTATTAAATTCTGAAACTGGATTTGAACTCAGGTCCTCCTGACTCCAGGGCTAGTGCTCTAGCCACAGTTGACTGTTATTTCTTAGTTTCCTTTGATATATCATCATTTATTTCAAGGCTATAAAATATTATAAGGCACAATTCAGGACCCTCTTCTTTTCTTCTAAACTTCCTCACTTGGTAATCTGATCAACTCACAAGAATTCAATTCCTCTCTAAGTGGACAATTCCCAAATATATACATTTTATTTCACTGTTTCCTGATTTCCAATCTTGCATTTCCAACTGTCTTTTGGATAACTCAAACTGGAAATCCAGTACACATTTTGAAATTAAAACATTTCCAAAACCAAATTCATCTTTCCCAGTGCCTAACCCCACACCCTCTAATTCTGTAGACAAAACCATTCTCTCAATCACTTAGGCTCAAAACAATTGTCATCCTCAACTCCTCATTATCTCTCATCTCCTATATTCAGTTTGGTACCAAGGAACATGAAATTTACTTTTCAGCATCTCTCAAATAAACTTTCTTCCTTCTCTTTTAACATTGTGATCATTCTGGTGCAGGTCACCATCACTCCACACAACTATAGAAATAGGTTGCAACTGCATCTATCTTCCTGGCAACATGAGATACCTACTTAGAAACTTACACTTTATCAATAATTCATCTAATAATATTCTGGTTTTTGAAAAAATTTCTTAAATTGAATTGTTTCTTATTCAAATAAGGTCATCAAAATGCCACTAATTGTATGCCTTTTGCTTATATTTAAGGCAGATTTCTAGTGCTAATATTTCCATTGCATTTCTTTTACAGAAAACACTATCAAAATAACATTTTTTGAATATAGGGAGATTTTTTAAGTTTAAGTAGTTTCTTTCATTTTAAGAACTGAAATCACATATAGAAAGTTATATTTATTGCTTTAAACTGTTTTGAAGAGTATATGCATTAGCAAAAGCCTTTCTAATATTTTTACTGTGTGCAATCTTAAATATTAGTTCAGATGACTAATATAACCCCAAAATCTCTCTAGTTTTACTTTCGTGAACTAATGGTCAAAGCCCCAGGTATGTGATGGTAGTTGTAGCTCTGAATAGCATGGAGATTAGACAATGTTTTGTTTTGTTTTTCCTATAACATCTAGCTTACTGTAGTCATTAAAATTGTAAAATTTGTTTTGGTCTAAGGGAATTTAAGAAAGAGTTATTTCATGAACTCCACACATGAGGTGATCTCACAATGTTATGTTAAAAAGTCCCCAAATTACTGTGATAGACCAAAGTAAAACGCTATAGTAGATGCAGTAATAGATTACTGATTTTTTTTGGGGGGGGATTGGTAATTTTTAGTTTTATGTATTAATATTAATAATATTTGCAAAATTTAATTTTATGTGAAATAACTGATGATAATATTATATTTTCATATTAATTTGAAAGAGCACTGGACTTTTGGAGTCAGGAAGACTTGAATTTGATTATAAATAATATATATACATACATATATATATATACATATATATATATATATATATATATATATATATATATATAATCTACAAACTCTTCGCTGTGTGACCTTGAGAAAGTCATACAGCCTCTTAAACTCATTTTCCTCCTCTGAAAAATGTGATATTAGGTAAAGGATTTTCAGGTGAAACAAAAGCAATGCCATCTCTTATTATGGAATACATTTGGGTCTAAAATATTGTCAGAAATATGAAATATTTCTTTTTATGGTCCTCTAATATCTGCTTCAAAATAATGTCTTGCTAGATGAGAATTCCAAAAATTAGGTTTAATGAAATAAAATCTTTGGTTATTTTGAAAAGTCATTTTGAATCACATTTCTTCACCTTATAAGATGGAGACTATTATCCAACAAATTGCAGAAGAGCTCTCAAGTGTTATTACAATTCCTATGTGATTGTACCTGTCAGCTGGATACCATCGTTATAAAAGGAGTTTAAACTGCAATGAACAGTTAGGTGTTCAACATGGCAAATATACCATGACTGTAGAATCTACTCTAACAATTTTTGCCATCCAATATGGGAACTTAGAATGTATATATATAGCATTCTAACAAAAGAAAGACAAATAATTGTAGAATTGTTCTGCTTTATCAAAGTATGTTAAGTAATTCAGATTTTTAACCTTGATATCCTTGTGGATGAGTTAGTTTTCTATAAAAGGAAACACTTTGACTACTATTAAACATAACTATATCATAACATTGTAGCCTAACATCAGAACTAGATAAAGAGAGAAAAAAGCTTAAAGTGAAAGCCAGCAACATCTTCATTTAATTGCTCTTCAAGACAAAAAAAACAAAATGTAAAAATCCATGATTCATTTGGCCTGTGTAACTCAAAGGTTGCAATTTCTAATCTACTGAAGTAAAAGCAATTCTCAAAGACTTCGTTAAAAAAGAAAGGTAGGCTTCTGTTGTTTGAAATAGTGAATAAGGTATAAGGTTATCTCATTAAGGATGTTAACGGAAAATTCAAACAATGGTATAAAAGCAAATTATCTTTTGATAATAATTAACAAAATCCATTTCTTTCATGTAAAATAAGACTTGGTATTCATGTAATCCACTGAATTATTTAGTAACTAAAATATGCTATATATTTTTTTAAAAAAATAACCTACCTAACCAAAATTCTATGTATAAATGAAAATGTCTCCCTTGAATCCCTGCCAATATTCCCCCCAAAGGAAAATTGTTCTCCATGGATAGATTATGGAGTATTTAATCAAGTATTTATTAAAATGTTTAACATACTATGCCTGTTTAAAGAACCACAGTGAGAAAAGGCCAGTTTGTCCTAATGTTGAAAGAGCATAAACACTACCAGGAATAAGATTAACTTGAGCTATTTTTCCACAAATGTTAAAAACAAAAAAACTAAAATAGAAATATGTTGGAGCATAGTTAGAAAGAAAGAAAAAGGTTAATGCCAACAACATTAAATTCTCCTAGCATCCTATGTAAAATTTATGACTGCTTTTAACAGAATTTTTTTTAATCTACAAAAACGGCCTGCTCTTTGGCTTGATTGCTTCAGGATGGCTTTGCTAAAAACACAAGCTAAATAAAACTTTGCATTGGAGACAGAAGTACTAAATATTTTAGATTGTTTTCACTCCACAGAAAATGGAGGGGCTTGTGAGTTTCAAAAGGGCTCTTTGAAAGAGGTAATTGGGAAATATCACCCACTGTGAACTAGTCTGTTTTAGGCAGAACATCCTCTTCAAATCCTACCAATGCCATCTGAGAAATAATGGGAATTATTTTGTGGCTGTGTGAAACTCTAATTCTTCTGGGAGAATATAGAGCAGGAATTGGGTGAAATTCTGATGGCAAAATTCATGAAATAATCATCTTTGGTTCATTTCCTTTGGTTTCATACACTGTTTACTCAGTCAATTCTGGGAATATGATCGCTCCACTGTTTGTATAGTTTTAACCTTGTTTACAGAAAGGAGTTTGGGAGCCAATCAAAGATTAGTCAACATCTCAAGTTTAACAGAAAATAATAAGTTAAGAGAGATCAGGAGGCAGAGATATAATAAATAACCCTAACTATCTCTCCCTTTTATGAGGTATCGAAATTTTTGTCTCAGAATTCTCAATACAGGGTATTGACTCCCTCCATATGATCTGAAAATGTGACCTCTTCTCTATGTTGCTCTGTTTCTCCAGCTTTATTTTTTCACATTCATCTGCAAATATCATAATATTATTTACCACATTATTCCTGTGTAATCTTAATTCAAACACCAGTTCTAGGTCAGAAAATTATTATCTTATACAATCTAAGCACAGAAGTCAAAGACTTGTGTCACTACTTCCATCTAAAGTATGAATAAATAATAATTTTGTCTTGGAATTTTTCTATTCTATGTCTAAGTATGTCAATTTGGAATGGTACCAAATAAAATGCTAATATAATAACTTATCTGGTATGAAATGTGTATTTTTAATCATATATTGTTCAGTCTTAAAGTTGACAAAGAGACAAAAAAGTATGCATTGTTTTCTTTGTTTTATTTTATGCCAACTTAATTTGATTTAACAATTTAATTTGATTTACCAAAAATCTATGAATTGTCTACTATTAACAGAGCATAGTTACTAGGCACTAGGAATATAAAGACAAAAACCAAAGTTAGAAAATGCAGTATGCTGCTCACTAAGAATTTCTTACAAAAACAAAAAACCAAAAGACAAGAAATGAGAATGGAAAGAGCATAGGCTGATTTCTGGGAGAGAGCCAAGATGGCATTGTGAAGAAGTGAAGTCTTTGCAAAGATATTGAAGTTATAGATCCCACCAATAAAAAATATAAATAAATTTTAAATTCTAAACATTGTGGAGCATCTTCTTCAGTGAAAATCTGTCCCATCAGGGAAAAAAGGGAAGTAAAACCTAGAGACTGGAGAGTAGGAATGTCATCTGGAAGCATCTAGCTGCAGTACAGCCCAAGACCCAACAGCTAGACAACAACACAGATCTCAGTAGCTAGATAGCAGATCAGCAAAGAGGGTCCCATCCTCAGACAAAGTCAGAACACTGGGGACCCTGGGGTAACACACAGGACTGGTTTGACAACAAACCATTGAAAAGTCAGAGCCTGAACATAAAGGAAGAAACAAATCTCCGTACAGGCAGCACCTAGGCTACATAGACAATATCTTGGCAAGATAAGGCAGGGATCAGACCGCAAGCCAAGCATAAAAAGTTCAGAACTATACCACCTATACCCTAGGAACAGAGTTCAACAATCAAAATGAGCAAAAAAAAAAGCAAAATGATCACTAACCATGGAAGGTGATTATTGAGGTAGAAATGATAAAAATACCATCTCAGAAGAAGAAAGAAGTGACAAATTACCTACATGGGCAGTCTCAAAGGAGTTTATGAATTGGAATCAAATTCAAATCAATTCCAAATCCAAAACCTCATAGAATTACAGTCTCAAAAAGAGATTAAAATATTTTAAAAACTAAAGAAGTGAGGGCGAAGAAAAAATGGAAAACATGCAGGACATTTCAATTTCTTTAAAAATAACCAAGTGATAAAAGAATGTAACTCAGTAGAAAATAAAATCAACCAACTGGAAAAGGAATGCAACTCATCTAAAAGTCGAATTGACCAACTGGGAAAAGAATACAACTGGGCAAAAAATAAAGTTACCCAATTGGAAAAGGAAAATAACTCACTGAAAAGTAAAATTAACCGTAGAAAAGAAAAGCTAACTGAAGAAATCAAAACCCTAAAAATTAGAATTGGATAAATAGTGAATTTATGAGATACTATGATTCCATCAAGCAAAATCAAATGACAAAGAATTGAAGAAAGCATAAAATACATTTTAGGAAAAACAAATGACCTGGAAAATAAATTGAGGAGAAACAATATAAAAATTATTGGTCTACAGTGTCTCTTATGATTCACAATCAATTCTAAAGTTCTAGATCAAAAAAAAGAGCATGGAAAATAACTTTAATTATTTTACCGTGAAAAGCTCTCCTAATATACTAGATCAAGAAGAAAACAATTGTCCTAGAAAGAATACACATAATACCTTCAGAAAGACAACACAAGTTAAAATTTCCAAGGACTTTCACAACCAGATTCTAAATTTTTCAAATAAAGGAGGCAATGCTGTAAGCATTCAAAAAAGAAGCAATTTAAATACAAAGGAAGCACAATCAGAATTATGAAGGATTTAAATTAGCTTCAACATTAAAGTACTGGATTGCCTAGAATATGATATTTTGGAGGGCACAGGACCTTGGATTACAATAAAGAATGCACTACCCTACAAAATTCAACATATTCTTTCATGGGAAGAGATGAATTTTCAATGAAATAGTGGACTTCCAAAATTTTCTGATAAAAGACCCTTAACTGAAAAGAAAATTAAATCTTCAAATGCAAGACTGATTAAATGTATAGAAAGGTAAACAGGAAGTAGAAAACATCAATTACTGATCAAGAACATTAAACTGTACACATCCCTCCAAGGGAAGATAATTCTTGTAATTATTAAGAATTGTATTTCTCTTAAGATAGTTAAAGGAATGAATGTAGTTGAAAGGGATTGTATTTAGAGGATATAAGTATGGTTGTTGTATTTAGAGGATATAAATTATGGTTCTTTTCCATCATTATGAAAGAAGACCAAAATGACATCACTGTTTGAGAAAAATTACAATGTGACCAAATGCTACTGATGAGACAAATCTACCTCAGAATGTTTTACCATAGGTCAGGTACAAATAATACCTTAGCTGTCTACTCTAAACTTATGTATCTCATAATTCTTTTGAGCCACTTTAAATCTGTCTTCCTTATAGAGCTCAGTACTTTCTCTGGTGAAGGCACCCTATTCCAGGTGCTCCTGAACCAGTGTTTCCTATGATTCACAATCAATTCTAAAGTTCTTAAGAGAGATCTTGGGGGTGTTCTAGAACTTAGAGTAGTTAGAGATTCTATACATAATTAAATCAGAAATGACCTTATATTAGTAGACAACTTAGTTAAGGAGGGTTGTAGTACAACAGGGTAGGTGGTGGGAACTTCCTTAGAAGGGTTGGGCATAACTATATTACAGGCCAGTGGATAGACCACCAGCTCTGGAGTCAGGAGGACCTGAGTTCAAATCTGTCCTCAGACATTTAATAATTACCTAACTGTGTGGCCTTAGGCAAGCCACTTAATCCCATTGCCTTGCAAAAAAAAAAAACCTAAAAAAAAAGTAAAGAAAGGTTTAGTACCATAATTGGGATGCTAAAGGGACAGAGTGAGAGACTGTGAGTGGGAGTCAGTGAACTTAGAGAAACTGGATATGAGCATCATGAAGAGATTTTTTACTTTTCCTGACACTGGTTGAAATTGGAGGAAATTTATGTGGGAAGATGTAAAAGATTCATTAAATGATTTGGCTATGTATGCTGCTTTGGCTCTTGAGAATTGTATGTCCATGGAGGTACTTGAAAAGGGAGTAAGGAATAAATTGATTATAATTTGATGTGATTTATGATTCTTGAGAAATGTGTTTTTATTGAGACAAAAGATGATACTTAGTGAATATGAGGCAATGCTGCTTATCAATCCAAGTTTTGAGGAATAGTTCTTCTAATAGGACAAATAAAGAGTATATTTTGCCAATGGGTTGTAAGTACAAGACAGGGTTAGGACAATAAAACATAAGAAGAAAGACTATACAAAGAGAAGGTTAGGCATTAGTGAATAAATGACACCAAATTAAGAGAGACAAAGACCTATTATATTTGAGGGAAAGAAGGGAGGGTATAAGCACTGAGTATACTCTACTGAATAGATTTGGCCCAGAGAGAGAAGAGCATACATTCCCAATTAAAAATCTATCCTTCCCTAGAGGGGAAATAAGGGAGGAAAGGGAAAGAAAGGGGAAGGAACTGATAAAAACAGAAGACAAATATAAAAGTGAAAGTAAAATTAAAATTAAAGTGAAAGAAAAGTTAAAGGGGAAAGAGAGCAAAACATTGGTGAGGAGGAATAAGAGAAAAGAAAAGAGAAAAATATAAATAGGGAAAGATAGCAAGGATGGAAATTCAGAGTTTGAAAACTTAATTGTGAATATGAATGGGATGAACTGTCCAATAAATTGGAAGCAGATAGCAGAATGGTTTAAAAACAAGAACCTACAATATATTATTTAAAGGAAACACAGTTAAAAAAGAGAGATATACACAGGCTAAAGGTATAGGGCTGGAGCAAAATACATCATGCTTCTGTGGAAGTAAAAATATCAGTAGGGATCCTATCCTTCAGAAAATACAAAAGCAAAAAAAAAAGATCTCATTACATGGGATAAGGAAGGAAACTACAACTTCTTGAAAGTCACTATAGGCAGTAAAGCTATATCATTATTAAACATATGTACCAGGGGAGGCTAGGTGGCAGTGGATAAAGCACCGTCCTTGGAGTCAGGAGTAACTGGGTTCAAATCCGATCTCAGACACTTAATAATTGCCTAGCTGTGTGGCCTTGGGCAAGCCACTTAACCCCATTTGCCTTGCAAAAAAAAAAAAACCTAAAAAAATAAAAAAAAAAAACATATGCACCAAGTGGTAAGGCTTCCAAATTTTTAGAAGATAAGCTGAATGAAATAAAAGGAGACATGGAAAACTATAATAATACGGAACTTATCCTCCCCCTCTCAGAATTAGATAAATCTATCTAAAAAACAAGAAAATAAGTAAAATCTTAGAAAACTTAGACATAAGAGACCTCTGGAGAAAACTTAAAGGGATAGGAAAGACTATATCTTTTTCTCTGCAGTACAAGGCACCTATACCAAAATGACCACACCCTAAGGCATAAAAGCTTTACAGTGATAAGAAAATCATAAAAAACAGATGCATGCTTTTCAGGTCACGATACAATAAAAATTGTATGTTATAAATACCATGGGAACATAAACTAAAAATTAATTGGAAACTAAATAACAATTTTAAAGAACGAGTGAATCAAAAAATAAATCATAGAAATAATCAACAATTTCATCCAAGAAAATGATAACAATGAGATGCTGTAATAAAATTTTTGTTTTTAAGTGAAGCACTTTTTAGGAGAAATTTTATTTTAATGATTATGTGAAAAAATAGAGAAATAATAGATCAATGATTTGAGTATGTAACTAAAAAAGACAAGAAACAACTTAAAGATTCTCAATTAAATACCAAATTAGAAATTCTGAAAATCAAAGCTGAGATTAATAAAATTGAAATCAAGAATATCATTGATCTAATAAATAAAACTAAGTTGTTTTATGAAAAAAAGAGAAAATAGATAAATCTTTAGTTAAACTGATTTAAAAAAAGAAATAATATCAAGTTACCATGATCAAAAATGAAAAGTATGAAATCACTACCAGCGAGGAAGAATTGGACTATTCTGTCCAACTGTTTATTTGCTAATATATTTGACAATCTGAGTGAAATGGATGAAGATTTACAAAAAAATACTGTTGAGATTAACAGAAAAGGAAAAAGAAATACTTAAACACATTTCAGAAAAAGAAATTGAAGAAATAATCTCCATTCAATTGAAGAAAAAATCTCCAGGTCAGGTTCTTACCTAAACCAGGAGGAGTCACAGTTGACAAAGAAAATTATAGACAAATCTTCCTAATGAAAATTGAGGCAAAAATCTTGAAGAAAATTTTAGCAAAGAGATTACAGCAAGTTATTATTAGGAAAATATAGAATGATCAGGTAGGATTTATACCAGGTAGCCAAAGATTGTTTAATATTAGGGAAAACACTCTGCATATTTTAATATGTCAATAACAAAATCAACAGAAATAATATGATCATTTTGAAAGATGTTGAAAAATTCTTTGACAAAATTAATCATCCATTCCTTTGAAAAGCTTTAGAGAGTATAGGAATAAATGGACTTTCCCCCCCCCAAATAATAAGCAGTATCTATCTAAGACCATAAAACGATCATTAAACTAATGGGGATAAAATAGGAGCATTTCTAATTATATCTGGGTTAAACAGGGATACATTTTATCAAATTATTATTCAATATAGTACTAGAAATGTTAACTTTAGCAATAAGAGAAGAAAAAGATATTGAAAGAATAATAAGTGACAATGAGGAAGCAAAACTTTCACTCTTTACCTATGATATGATGGAATGCTCAGAGAACCTTAGAAAATTATCTAAAAAACTACTGGAGAAAATTAACTTTAGCATATAGGTGAAATGAAATAAACTCACATACATATGAACAACAAAGTCCAAGGGCAAGAGATAGAAAGAGAAAATTCATTTAAAGTTACTGAAGATAGCAAAAATACTTGAGAAGCAACCTCTCAAGACAAATCCAGAAATTATATGATCACAATTCCAAAACACTTTTCACACAAATAAAGTCACATCTAAACAATTGGAAAAAATGTCAACTGTTCATGATTAGGCTAAGCTAATATAATCAAAATGGCAATTCTACCCAAATTAAATTAGTTATTCAGTGCCATTCCAATGAAACTATTTCACTGAGCTAGGAAAAAATAGAAACAAAATTCATCTAGAACACAAAAGATCAAGAATATCAAAGGAATTCATGAGAATAAAAAAGTTAAGGAAGGTAACATAGCTGTTTCAGTTACAAATAAACCATAAAGCAACAAATAAACCATCAAAGTTTGCTGGTACTATTTAAAAATAGAACAATAGATCAGAAGATTAAGATAGATATAGAAGAAATAGTAGTAAATGAATATAGCTATCTACTGTTTGACAAACTCCAAAACACTAGCTTCCCAGGCTAAGAACTCACTATTTAACAAAAACTTTTGGGAAAACTGAAAAATAGTCTGGCAAAAACAAGATATAGACATACATCTCATACCCTATACCAAAATAAAATCAAAATGAATGGAGGATTTAGATGTAAAAGGTGACATATCAAAGACCAAGTAAGAGATCTTAAAATCCTCTACTGGATCTATAGGAAGGGGAAAAATTTAAGATCAAAAAAGAAATAGAGCACATTCTTAGAGTAGTAATTAATTAATGAGGATACATAATTTCACCCTTTAGAATGAATGATTTAAACTATATTAAATTAAAAAGTTTTTGCACTAATAAAACCAATGCTACCAAGATTAGAAGGAAAACAGAAAGCTGGGAAACCATTTTCACAGCTAAGAGTTCTGATAAAGGTCTCATTTCTAGACAATATAGAGAATCGAATCATATATATGAGGTTACAAGACATTGCCCTGTTGCTAAATAGTCAAAGGACATGAACAGGCAGTTTTAAAATGACAAATTATTATTTTTTTCTTTTTTAATTGATGCTTTATTTTTCCAAATACATGTTATGAAAGTTTTCAACATTCATCCATATGCCTATTTATATTTTTAAGTTACAAAATTTCCTTCTGCCCTCCCTTCTTACCCCACCCCCCTCCTCTCAGTGGTGAATAGTCAGATTAATATTATATATACACATTTGTGTTATGCATTTTTACAGATTAGTCATTCTGGTTATGAGGAATTAGGATTAAGGGAAAGAAATGCATAAGAAAGTTGTTTTTTTTTTTTTTTTAACAAAGTGAATGTAGTGCTCAACAGATTCTGAAGGATATTTTCTTTTGTTTTCTTTTGTTTTTTCTTCCTCTGCATGGAGTTAGCATTGTCCATAGTTGGTCTAATAGAGTTGTCCTAGCTCTCTGAACTGCTTAGAGCAGTTGCATCCATCAGAGCTGATTATCTCACTATGTTGTTATTTATGATTTTATTGTTCTCTTGGTTCTTCTCCCTTCACTCAGCATAAGATCCAATAAGTCATTCCATGCTTCTCTAGAGTTCAACAATTCATGATTTCTTATAGAACAATAATATTCTATAATATTCATATACCATAACTTGTTTAACCATTATTCAATTGCTGGACATCCCCTCAAATTCCAATTTTTTACCACTACAAAAAGAGTTGCTATGAATATTTTTAAACATGTGGAAATTTTTCCATTTTTTATGATTTCTTGTTGATATAGACCTAGAATTGGAATTTCTGGGTCAAAGGGTATGGACAGTTTTATTGCTCTGTGGGCATAGTTCCATATTACTCTCCAGAATGATTGGATCACTTCAGAATTCCACCAGCAATGCATTAATGTCCTGATCCTTCCACAACCTCTCCAACACTGATCATTTTCCCTTTTTCTCACCTTAACTCATCTGGTAGGTGTGAGGTGATACCTCAGTTCTTTTATTTAGTTTTTAATTAGGTTCTTGCAAGGCAAATGGAGTTAAGTGGTTTACCCAAGGACACACAGTTAGGATAATTATTAAATGTCTGAGGCCGGATTTGAACTCAGGTACTCCTGACCCCAAGACCAGTGCTCTATTCACTGTTCCACCTAAGCACCCCTCAGTTCTTTTCTTTTGCATTTCTCTAATCAATAATAATTTAGAGCATTTTTTCATATGATTATATATAGCTTTAATTTTTTCTATTTTCTGTTTTCTATTTCTATTTTCTATTCTTATCATTTGACCATTTGTCAATTGGGTAAAGACTTGCAACTTTATAAATTTATTGCAGTTCTCTATATATTTGAGAAATGAGACCTTTATCAGAAATCTTATTTGTGAAGATTATTTCCTGGATTTCTGATTTCCTTCTAATTTTGGCAGCATTGATTTTCTTATTGTAAAATAATAATTTAATATTGTCAAAATCATTCATTTTTCAGTTTATGATGTACTCTACTTCTTGTTTGGTAATATATTTGTCCCCTTTCCATAGATTTGATAGATAATTTATTTATCCATGATATTGACCTTTAGTAATTCAATTTGGCTAGAATTGTGATTTTTATTGTTTCCACTTGACCTAACCATAAGCAATTGACTTTTTTTCCAATTATTTAGATCTGACTTTATTTGGGTGAGAAGTGTTTTATAGCTGTGTTCCTTCAATTTTTGAATTTTTTTTTGGAATGTACATTCCTAAGTATTTAATATTGGCCACATTTACTTAAAATGGAATTTCTCATTCTATCTCTTGCTCTTAGGTTTTGTTATCCATATACAGGAATGCTGATGGTGTATGTGGGTTTATTTTATATCCTGCTATTTTGCTGAATTTGTAATTGTTTCAAGGAATTTTGTGGATGATGTTCTCAAGTTCTCTAAGTATACCATTATATTGTTTGCAAAGAGTGAAAGTTTTGCTTCTTCACTGCAAATTTTGATTCATTCAATTTCTTTTTTCTTCTATTATTGCTAGAGTTAACATTTCTTAAACTATAACAAATATGAATGGTGATAATGGGCATCAAATGCAGAAACTAAACATATATAATCATAAAAATGCTCCAAATCATTATTGACCAGAGGAAATACATATTAAAACAACTATGAGGTTCCACCTCACACCTATCAGATTGGCTAAGGTGACAAAAAGGGAAAATGATCAATGTTGGAGAGGTCATGGAAGGATTGGGATTTTAATGTTCTGTCAATGGAGTTGTGAACTCTTCGAGCCATTCTGGTGAACAAAATGGAACAATGCCCAAAGAGCAATAAAACATCAAACCTTTTGACACAGCAATGCCAATTCTAGGCCTATATCCAGAAGGAATCATAAATACTGGCAAATCACACATGTTCCAAAATATTTGCAGCTGTCCTTTTCGTAGTGGCAAACAATTGGAAATTGAAAGAATGTTTATCAATTGGTGGAACGGCTGAACAAGTTTTGGTATATGAATGGTTTGGAGTACTATTATTCTTTAAGAAACCATGAATGGTTAAACTCCAGAGAAACATGGAAAGAATTAAAGGAACTGATGCTGAGCAAAGGGAACAGAAACAAGAGAACATTGTACACATAAGCAACAGTATTGTGAATTGATCAACCATGATGCATGCAGTTCCTCTCAGCAGTTAGAGATCTAGGACAACCTCAGGAGACTTATTATGAACAGTGCCATCCACATCCAAGTGGAAAAACAAAACAAAACAAAACAGAAAACCAAAGTATCTGAATGAACACTATGTTCACTTTTTAAAAAATATCTCTTGTTTGTCCTTCCCATCCCATTGTTTTCTTTCTTTGCCCTTAGTTCTAACTCTCATACACAAAATATTAATATGTAAACATATTAAACACAAATTGGCACATCAATGTTAGAGACTTTCATAACCTGTATATGGAAAAAATAAAACAAAATACCAATTAAAATAAAAAGGAAAAAATAAGAAATATGCAATTCTGTAAAAGATATACATTTCAATTAACATTTTTATCATGATATCTAGAATAACTATAAAGCCCAATATTTAGTACCCAAGAACTCATTCAAAATGCATTAAAGCATGACTGTTAAAAATTATAATAAATTATACTTTAAAGGAAAACTATTTCTTCCTAGTTTATGATTTCAAAAACTACTTTAGTATGCGAAAACTGAACTACAACTCTTAATTTTGGCATATGGCCTAGAATAAATTAAACATTCAATAAATTCTAGTTAACTAACTTACTTTGAGGATTGATATGGGAGGAAACTGCGTGGTCCTGAGACTAGGGTTAGGAAGATCTGACTTCATAACCTGTCTCAGACACTGTGTGACCTGGACAAGTCACTTTCCTCATCTGTAAAATGAGTGGGAAAAGGCAGGAAATGGTAAACCACTCCAGGGTTTCTTTGTCATGAGAACTCTAAATGAGGTCAGAGTCAGACATGACAAATAATTGAACAACAATCCCCCCTTAATATACATATGTTGAAATGATTGAATTTAAATAAATACTTAAGAGGAATTAGATCTCAAAAAAACCCTTAAGGATTATCTACTCTAACAATTTAATTTTCATATGATTAAGTTGAAGAAGTTAAATGGCTTACCCAGGGTGAATTACATAGAAAGTTAATACTATAGCTAACATTTGAACACAGAAGCTTATTTGAGTCTCCTTCCATCACACATTGCTCAAATCATTTCAAAAGACAAGAATATGAATAAGTAGAAGACAAATTTTGAGGGAACTTAGGAAATCTAAAAGGTAAAGGTGAACCAGGAGTGCATGTAAGTAGGACATACTGTGAAAAAGACATGTTGACTGGTGAAGGAATGTCAGGTAAGGGGAAACAGCTCTTAAACTACTTTAAACTGGCTCATAGGATAAATAAAATGTAGTAATTCTAAATCAAATTGCATCATAGACAGAGTAAAGAGTTTTAGATATTAAAGTTGTCTGAAGAACTAGTAGAGATTTAAATATTTTTTTTCAGTTGGGGAGTAACATGATCATACCTCTAACATAGGAATATAAATTTGGTAGTTATATGTAGAATGAATTGGAGAAGCTGTAAACAGTACAACAATTTAGGAGGCCAGGTTAGAGATAATGAGTGCCTAAATAAGGTTAGTGGGTTTATGAATGGCAATAAGGGGTTAGATATGATATATTTGATGGAAGTAGAATCAAAAAGATTTGATAATTGTTTACATAGGGAAAAGGGTGATATAATATCAATGTAATGAAAAATGATGATATTATTTAAGTGTAAATTGTTCAAGTAATATGACCAAAAAAGAGCCAAAGAGTTTGACTGTGCCTAGTTAAAACACATATAACTTTATATTATTTATTCTCCTTGAGAAATTAAACATAATGAAATTATTAATACTCTATTTCACCATATTCTGTCCCAAACAAAACTTTTTCAGTATTTCCAGGTAAAAAAAGTTATACTGAGCAAGTGGTGAATTATTTAGGGAACATTATTATGATTTGATACAATATCTAGAGAGAAAAAACTCATCAGTTCCCAAAGAATAAGTGTCTGTGAAGTTTTTGTGGATTTTGGTACATTAGAGAGACCATGTTTTTGAAATGCTTGGAGAGAAATGAGCATTTTTTCTATAAATATTACTCTGTATGCTATAATCAAAGCATATCTGATTGTTCAGAAAAAAATCCAATTTATTTCATATAGAAACATGGATAGATAAATCTGGAATTTGTTATCAAATATTTTAAAGTTATCTCTCCTGAATCTATTTTCTAGCTCAACTAGTTTTCCAATTTTGATATTTTCCATTATCTTCTACATTTTAAATTATTTTAGTTTTATTTTATTGTTTCTTGATTTCTCATAAAGTTATTTGCTTCCATTTGCTCAATTCTATTTTTTAAAGTTTTTTCTTCAATGATTTTATGTACCTTTTTTATTTGACCAATTTTGTTTTTAAAGAAATTTTTCTCCTTATTGGCTTTTTAATAAAACTCTTATTTGCTCTATTATAATTTTAAGATGTATATATTTTTTTAGTTTTTTTGCAAGGCAAATGGTTTTAAGTGGCTTGCCCAAGGCCACACAGCTAGGTAATTATTAAGTGTTTGAGACCGGATTTGAACCCAGGTACTCCTGACTCCAGGGCCAGTGCTTTATCCACTGCTCCACCTAGCCGCCCCAAGATGTATATTTTCTTTGGTATTTTTTATTTGTGTGTGTGTATCTCCTTTACCAGTTACTGACCTTTTTCATATCAATGTCATTTCTCTGCCCAAATTTTCCTCTATCTCTCTTATTTGATTTTCAAAATTTCTTTTGATCTCTTCAATGACCTAAATAAGACCAATTCAGGTTTTTCTTGGTGGCTTTGGATATAAGAACTTTGACTTTATTTTCTTCTTCTGACTGTTTGCTTTGATCTTTCTTGTTCCCATAGTGACTTTCTCTGATTAGATTTACTTTCCTATTATTTATTAGCCTATGATTTATTAAGTAGGGCTTTGCTTCCAGGGTGGAGGGCACACTAACCCAAGCTTCTGGGATTTTTGTGTTTTTTCCATGGTAGTATGATCAAAGCAGAGTTGTATTTATTATTCTCCTAGTGTGTGCTCTGGTCTATGAGTAACCATAAACATTCTTTACTGCCTTGGCAATTGTGAGGGATGTGTGTGGTTGTGTGTGTGTGTGTGTGTGTGTGTGTGTGTGTGTGTGTGTGTGTGTGTGTAGATCATTGCTCCTCTACAGCAGCAAATTCTGGTTTGCTATTGGCCCCTCCTTTCTGTGGGATTGTAATCCATGATTGTGACCCAGATTCAAGTTTGGGAAGGCAACAAAGTCCTGACTCAGTGACCAAACAGATGGTAATCTTCTTCTGATCAGTTGTTCAACCATCTTGGAGCTACGTGCTCTGGAAGTAGCTTCTGCTGCAGCTACAGATTCAATGATTTCCATGGCCTGTTCCTGGTTCCAGGGGCTTGGGCTGCATTGGTGTGGCTTGCACTAGACTGAATTCCGCTCTTACCTTGAGGTGACACCCTGTTCCTACTGTTTTGCTCAGTTTTCTTTGGTAACTTTGCACTGAAATTTTCACTACTGTAGTTAATTCAGATGCCCTGCAGCCCGTTCCTGGTTTGCCAGGGTCTGGTCTGTGCTGGGGGGAGGGGAGGGGAGGCTGTGCAAGATTGCACTCCTCGCTCATCCTGGTGCAAGAGTCTTTTCCTTCCCACCTACCCACCTACCAAGTTGTCTTGTACTAGAAAAATTGCTTACCTCTGCTCTTTTGGCGGGGGTCCTGTCACACTAGAATTCATTTAGATTCATTATTTATAGGTATTTGTAAGGATTTTTGGGAGAAATTGGGACAAATTCTTGGCCTTATTCAGCCATCTTGGCTCTAGCCTCATATTTTATATATTTTATATTGGAACTTCTTTTAAAGTACAGGATGAACCAGTTGACCATTGAATTTCCTTAAAGCTCTGGAATTTTACTATTTTCTGATATCAAATATTAAATGCAATATTAGCTGTTTTCAAGTAGAATATTAGAAACTATATTCTTAGAATATGTATATTTAAGAACATGAAATTGGGCAAAATTACATTTAAATAATGTAATGTAAGAATTATTCAGATCTAGAGTGTATGAAAAGTTTATTCCTGGAAATATATTTTTGATTAGGAGGGATTAATTATGTGAGAATGATCATAATATAGCAGAAAAAGCACTTGATTCAGATTGCTTTACAAATCATATGAAATTAGACATCACTTAAATTCTCTCAATCTCAATTTTCTGATCTGGGAAGTAGAGAGATAATAATAATTATTTGATTAGGTTCAGAAGGTTGTAAAGTTCAAAGTTAGTTTACATAAAGCACTTTCTGAACATTTAGAGTGATATAATTATATCATCATCATCATCTTCATGATCATTTTCATCATTGTTAACTGACATCTATGAAAGAGAGTGCCAAACTACAGGAACTCTCCAGAATAATCATTTAACATTCTTTCCAAGATTTGAGGCCATAACACAATCCATGTGTCATTTTGTATAAAGCATATTCCATTATTCAACTCATTAAATAGAGAAGGCACAAAATAAGACTGAAACCTAGACATCTTTATTGAATTAACCAATTGAAGGTTCTCAGTAACTTAATTTTTCTGAAGTTAGTCAATTAGAGAAACACAACCTTTGGAACGGGGCTGCCATTTTTTAAATAAGAAATTAACAAAAGATATGAATAAATAATTTGGAATCAAGCATCTGAATATCTGGTTTCTTCTGACAACAGGAAGTCCTTCCAAACATTAAAAATATTTTCGGGGGCAGCTAGGTGGCATAGTGGATAAAGCACCAGCCTTGGAGTCAGGAGTACCTGGGTTCAAATCTGGTCTCAGACACTTAATAATTACCTAGCTGTCTGGCCTTGGGCAAACCACTTAATCCCATTTGCCTTACAAAAACCTAAAAAAAAAATGATTTTAGACCTTCCTCTCAGTAGCCTAGAGAATCCCCAATATATGTAATGGCAGTGTCTATACTGAGAGTCAAAGTAATACAGAAAGGAAGTTTGGGGACTCTACAAAGATCAAAGCAAAAAGTTATGCAATGATTCTGGAGAATATCATGAAAAGCACACAACAAAGAGAAAGTTTCTTCCTACAAAATTATTTCCTACTTTTAGGAACTATAAGTTATACCCTTTGCAACATGGATAGCAAGTATGGGATCATTTTTTCATGAATTCTATACATACATACAGGATAATGTGTTCCTGATTGGGGGAAATAGAATATTAAATATTATCAATATTCTCCGCTCATAAAATGAAAATAATAATACACTGTCTTAATTGTATCTGACTCTTCTTGACCCCATGGACTATCATGTTCATGGGATGCTCTAGGCAAAGATAATGGAATGTTTTGTCATTTCTTTCTCCATCAGAGTAAGACAGAGTTTAGTGACTTTTCCAGGGACACACATACAGCAAGTAAGTGTCTGAGAC
This sequence comes from Macrotis lagotis, assembly GCF_037893015.1. NCBI lineage: Eukaryota > Metazoa > Chordata > Mammalia > Peramelemorphia > Peramelidae > Macrotis > Macrotis lagotis. The sequence goes on from NC_133666.1 coordinate 397,340,360, forward strand.
TGGATTTGAAATCAAGTCCTCCTAAATCCAAGTCCAGTGCTCTAATTCACTGAATCACTTGCTGCTTATTTGCTAATATTGTTTGTGGGGTTCTTTATCAATTCTAAATAAATATATGTGTATATGTATATGTGAATATGTATGTAGATATAAATATGTATATATATGTACATATATACATATAAATATATATATTTATATGTATATAAAATTTCCTGAAAAGTGGGAAGAATGGTTGTTGAAAAATCTATTGTGGGGCGGCTAGGTGGTACAGTGGATAGAGCACCGGCCCTGGAGTCAGGAGTACCTGAGTTCAAATCTGGCCTCAGACACTTAATAATAATTACCTAGCTGTGTGGCCTTGGGCAAGCCACTTAACCCTGTTTGCCTTGCAAAAGAAAAAAAAAAACCTTAAAAAGAAAAAGAAAAATCTATTGCTGTTTTAATGATCTAAGGTGTATGATTTTAGGCTTATATAGTATAGTATTGACTGGAATTGAGCAAGAGAGATGCATAAATGATACTTTAGTTTAAGAATTAATAAGAATTGGTAACGAAATTTGGAAAATGTAAAATATAAGTCAAAGATCAATACTTTGAGCATAGGAACCTAAGTGAAAGGTAGTATTACTGAGATAGTGAAGGTAGAAGGAGAATGCATATTGAGGAAGAAATAAATGATAAGTGAAACCATAAGTAAATAAGGTTTTTGATTACTGAAGAGTGCTATCAGAGATAGGAAAAAAATGGAGTAATACATAAATGCCATAGGAGCACCAAATGAAAGATTTTTTTAAAAAAAGGAAAAATGATTAAAACATTCTATAGAGTTGTAAATAACTAATTAAATGTTAAATTTAATTAAATGTTAAAAAGAGGTAAAAATTATGAATTATATTGAGTAATATAGTATGCAATTACTGAAATCTGTAGTTAACTTAAATTTTCACCCCAAAAGTAATAACAAACTAAATTCAATCCTATAATTTTTAAATAATCAATATCATTTAATTAATTCCAAGCCAAAACCTAGAGAGAAAGATCTACTAAAGCTTTATAGCATTCCCAGAATTTCCCTGGTCAATTAAAAAATTATCTCATTTGTTCCCCAGAAATTCAAGACATTATCAGAAGAAAGGATTGGATTTCTCATGTATCTTATATGTATTTCTAACCATTTTCCATGTGTGTATTGTTGATGAAGATCTCATATAGATCCAGTATGCAACTTTCCATTGACTTTGGAATTTTAAAGTTCAAGTAAATTTTCTAGGAAAGTACAGAACAAAATATTTCCTTAGATTTTTCTAGAAAGAAATATAGGAAAAAATCAATAGCACTTCATCAATGGAATATTGATCTTAAAGAGGTAGGTTTTTTGGTGATTTTCTTTTGTTTCAGTAGCAATAGTTTGAAAACATTGAAAACCTCTTCCAAATTTCCAAATTTGATTCACATTCGATATTCCTATGACTTAACAGTCCTGCTCATTTTAGTCTCCAGGTTCATCAAATCTTCAACATATAATTCTCTTTTTATGAACTTAAAAAGCCTAAGCATGTCTACATACAAAGAAAAATAGTTAAAGAGTATTGCATATAAAACAGGAAGTTTCTATTATGAACAGCTTTTTAATATGTATATATATATATATTAGATATGTTAGCACTAATCATGCTCTGCCTGTGTCTCCTCTGAAATTCCTTCTGCTTTCTTCCAGTTCAAAGACATACTTCTATCTCTGCTAGAATCTATATCAATATCTAAAACCCAAACACTTAGTTTCTTTTCTTTCATTTATTCATTTATTTATTTTGGTTTTTGCAAGGCAATTGAGTTGTGACTTACCTGAAGTCACACAGCTAGATAATTATTACGTGTTTGAGACTGGGTTTGAACTCAGGTCCTCCTGAATCCTGGGTCGGTGCTCTAACCTCTTGTGTCACCTAGCCACCCCTCCCTTAGTTTCCTACTTTTAAAAATAAATGGTACCTTAAAGATTTTGTACCACACTTTCTTCCTTTTACAGATGAGGGAATAGAGACCCAGATAGATTAAGTGACTTACCCAAGATGATCCAAGTAGTAAATAAAAGGTCCTCAACACCAAAGCCAGCAATTCTTCCACTGTACTATGCAGTGGAGAATAATGGATATTTAAAACTGAAACAATGAGAGAAACCTTTAAAAAAAAAAGGACATGACATAAATTCATTTTAAAAGAGCAATTTAAATTCCAAAGATTGAGGTGGAGAGAAAGCAAATTACTGAACACGAAATTTCATTAAAATGAAAAAAATTAATGCTCAACAAATAATTTTTTAAAGATGTTTGAACAGTCAAAATTGTTAAACAGTTTTCCTCCATGAACTCTGAAATGTCAAATCATTTTTCCTAATTATTCCCTATGGTGCTTAGATATAGCCCAATTCTTGTACCATTAAAACAGTATTTCAAAAGAAACTTGGTTTCTTTCCAAAAAAAAAGTCTTCTTTACACCAGTCTGAAAGGTTTCTTAGTTCTTTTTTTCATTAGGACATGATCTTGATACCATTTCCCAACCTGTTTCTTCCATCTCTTCTTAATGCTCTTCAGATTATTAAAATCATCTAATAAAGTCCAGGTAGATAGACCTTTACCACTTCACATTTATTCTGGTCCAGGGAGAATAGTAATGGGGTAAAACTTAAATGGAAATAGATCTTTGCAGACCATGTATTGACTTAGAAAACTCACAAATTAATCATTATGTTATGTTTTATTTCTTTTGTTAAACACTTACCAATTACATTTTAATCCATTTTGTGCTTTGCTTAGAATTTTGCTGGTTGAATGGAGTTTAGGCCATAGAGTATCACACATCTGGAGTAAAATGAAACTATGATTTCTGTAATATGAGGGATCTCTCTCAATATATCTGATGGTTGCATTAAAGCACAAAAAACATGAAAGTCATCTGACTCTGTGAAATATATTCTCAGAAGAAAATTATACTTAGTCATACTTTTGTCATATTGGACTTTCAAAGATTATTATTTTTAATAGACATTCATATGTATTAACTCTCTACTCTGCCCATCTGATAATTATTTTCTCTATTTATATATCTTGTTCATATAGACAATGCAACCAGTCTGATTTTGCCTTGAAATGAATTTCCCTCTGCAGCCCATCTAGGTTCCATGACTTCAAAGTATTAGTACAAAGCCATGTACAAATAGAATCATTTGAAGTACTTTTCCATCAATAAAGAATCCTAGGGGCGGCTAGATGGCACAGTGGGGTGGCTAGGTGGTGCAGTGGATAGAGCACTGGCCCTGGAGTCAGGAGTACCTGAGTTCAAATCTTGTCTCTGACACTTAATAATTGCCTAGCTGTGTGGCTTTGGGCAAGCCACTTAACTCTATTGCCTTGCAAAAGAGTCTAAAATAAAGTATCTTGCCTTTTTGTTTCTGTAAAGAACACCTGTGAAAAAATATATGCTGACTTAGCTAAGGAGGAAAAAAATGATAGATCAAATGCTAGCACACTGGAAAAAAAATTCTCTATAGGCACTGAGCTTGGTGATCATAATATTTTAAATATAGATTATTAAAACAATGGAAGACTTTTAAATAATGGAATAATTTTAAACCTGTATACAAGACAAATTATCTTTGATCAATTCTCTTTTAACTGACTTTAAAAAAAAATACTAACAATTCCTGGCTAGTTTTACACATTAAAAATGCACCTTTAAGTAATTTGGGTAAATGCTTACATTACATTGGTTTTAATTAGGTATTGTGCGTCTTCAGCTGAAAAAGAGCCAGCAAGCTTCAAACTCTGTCCCTCCATAAAACAGCAGGTGTTAGTTTTAACTGCTCCTGAAAATATTAAATGTATTCAATTAACAAAATCCCTTAGATGTGGATACTTTTATGTTCATTTGTCTTAGACAAGGTTTGCAGCAGCTTTCTTTCTTATTTACTGTCTTCCTTTCCATCCTATGACCCAATTATATCCAAGATTTTCTAATGTCACAGTAAACTCAATTATATTCTTCCCCCTCCTTTCAATCTTAATAAAGCAGCTGCAGCACTAGCTCTATTTGAAAGCACAAGTCAACATGCTTCAGAAATCAAAGCAAGATGTGCCAAGCAACATGGGAATCGGTAGCTTGTTTGAGGAAACTTTTCTTAGCTCACATCAACTTACAACCTGTCAAACATGGAATTCTCAGTACTTCAGACATATGTGGACACCTCAGAAAAGTCTTCAATCTATTTTCTGTCAATTCTATAAATTGATCTGAATCTATCTGAGTAGAATGTTCAATATTAAGTGACTTTTTAGCACTAGATGTTTGGAAAAGTTCTTAAAAACTCAATATAGGGGCAGCTAGGTGGCACAGTGGATAAAGCACCACCCTGGAGTCAGGAGTACCTGTGTTCAAATCCGGTCTCAGACACTTAATAATTAACTAGCTGTGTGGCCACGGGAAAACCACTTAACCCCATTTGCCTTGCAAAAACCTAAAAAAAACTCATTATAATATTGAGTACTCACAACAACCTTGTGAGGCAAACACTATAGCTATTTCTATTCCCATTTTATAGAAAAGGAAATTGAGGTTTAGAGGAAATTAAGTGAATTGTCTTTGGATACATAAGTAGTCAGCTTTAGAATTAGAATTCAAATATGTTTTCCCCCTACGCAAATGAACACTGGTATATCAGGGACTCAGAGAATAACTGCCTACATCTTTCCCTCAAAGTCCTATCTTGTGTGTCTCTCCCAGTAACATCACTAGCTGTTAGTATACCAATAACTTATTAATATCTATTCAGCATTATTGATGTTGGTACCTTCACTTTATTGATCATCTCTGATTTATTCTGCATACCTTTTGTTTATATGCAATTTTTTGTATGTTGTCTCCCCTTTGAAAGCGTGCTCCACACTTTTAAAACAAAAACTTTTTTGGGGGGGTCTTCTTTCTTATCCCAAAGACTAATCACAATGTCTGGCACATTGTAGATGCTTATCAAATGATTATTGCCAACCTTAGTAGTGCCTCTTTCTCCTAGAGCCTTCTTCCATTGTATTATAATGCAACTTTATATACTTAACGTGAGTAATCCAAATCCTATGAGTCCAATGGTGTCCAATTTTATTTGCTTCAATAACAATTTTATTTGCAGCAGTGTTCCAATTTAAGCAATACTATCTCACTTTTCTGCTACAATTAATAATCCCTCAATAGTGTCAAATGGAAATCAGTCCTTGTAAAGAACTGTTCCTGTCGGTGAGTGTAAAAGCAGGGGTGGCCTGATCAGATATAGTACAAAACAGCGAATCAGGTAGAGCAAGATTCCTCAACCAATTAATTGTATGACCTTGAAGATAGAGCTCCACCTGCTAAAAGAATATAATAACCATCATAGTTCATCTCAGGAATGTTAGCATAACCTTAGGACTCTCAGTTCTAAATGCACTGTATAACAGGCAAAGCAATTTTTTGAAGCAATTTTCATTTTGCCTATTTGTGATCTACAGAAAACAAACATGGAAGTTGTAGATAAAAACTTCAATGTTAGAAGCTTTCTGCTTTCTCTTTTATATTATTGGCTCATTTTTTCTTAGACTCTTGTAATGAACTGTTGCATACTCAAAATTGGGTCTACATTTGTTTCTTTTTTTTCCATTGTCTTTTTCTGAATGATAATTTTGATGTGAGTGAGGAAAATGATCATTAAATATTCAATCATTTTTAAAGAAATATCCTCCTTTTCTTTAAAAGCATGTGATGAATAATGAGTGGCATATTGATTCCTATAGAAGAACATACTATATTTCATATACTACATATATAAATAGGAGGGAAGTTAGAGGTCAACTTTGCTTCCAAGACAATATTCCTTTATCTCAGTCTTAGAAAAGAAAGTGTTCTCAATGATTTCCTTGTCAAATGATATTTGAAATCATCTCATTAAATTCTAAATCTAAACTTTACTGTGACAAGAAAGAGACTTTGGATTATAGGAAGCTAAATAATTTATTCATTTGGTATTCAATTATTAAGTTCCTACTATATGAAACAAAATCCTGGATTTACTTTTCCAACTCAAATGCATAATAGCATGTATGGTACTCAGATCATAGCTGCCTACCTTAATTAATACATTGTCAAATGATAAGATCATGCAGTTTTGATAAGAAGAAATCCAAGCTCTTTGTAATTATATGAAAAACTGCTCTAAATCATTATTGATCAGAGAAACATATTAACACAACTTTACATTAGTACTACTCCATGCCTATCACAATGGCTAACTTGACAGCAAAGATAAATGACAAATGGTAGGGTCGGGAGAAAACAGGGGTATCAATGCAATATTGTAGAGTTCTGAACTGATACAAGTGTTGTAGAGAGCAATTTGGAACTATTTTCAAAGGTGTATAAAACTGTACATACTCTTTGAATCAGCAATAACACTAGTAGGTCTGCATCTAAAGATATCAAAGAAAATACAAATACATCTATATGTACAAAACTATTATTGGTAGTTCTTTTTGTGATGGCAAAGAATTGGAAATTGATGGAATGCTAATTATTTAGGAAATGGCTAAGTAATTCATGGTATATGATTGTGATGGATTGCTGGTGTACTATTAGAAGTGATGAGAGGGGCTGAATTCAGAAAAAAAAACTTGGGAGGATTTACATCAACTAATGTAAATAATCAGAACGTTGAAAAAAATGTAGGACACTCATCACTGTAATAGAAATATTATAAAATGATCAAGTCTGAATGGCTTAACTATTCTCAGCAGTACAATAATCCAATATAATTCCAAGGTAAGATCTATGTAGTCTGAATATATACTGAACCATATTTTGAAAAACTTTATTATTCTTGCTTTTGGGGGGGGTTGTATTATTTTTGTTTTGTTGTTTAGTTGTTTTCTTGTGCAATATAACTACTATAGAGGTGTTTTGTATGTAGAATCTCTATCAAATTGTCTTCTCTAGGACAAGGAAGGGGAACGAAGAGAAAGAGAAAGAATATGGAACTCAAAAATTTTTTTAAAAAGAACCTATAAAAATGTGCATACATGTAATTGAGAAAAATAAAAAGCAAACATTAAAAAAAGAATCCAATGAGCTTTGTAATTGCTATTTGGGAAGGGGGTTGGCTCATAGTAGATTTTTCTGGGATTGTGAGATTAAATGACTAGAAGATGTTGGTAATGTCATTTGAAAATATGGAAATTTGGAAGAGGAATAGATCAAAGGAAATCATGATGAATTTAGACTAACACATATTCAGAACCAAGAAAATTAGTTAAAAGAGGAAATAGGGGAATGCCACAGAGAAAACAAATTTTTACCTAGAGCTAACTCTTGTAGTAATATTCCCATACTTAGGAATTTCAAGTGAAGTACAGCTGATATACAGAAATTTCTCTAATGTCCTTAGTTAACCAGTTGTTCTGCCACCTTTTAGGAAACTTCTTGTGACATAACAGTAGTGTGAATCACAGTAATTACATAATGTTTTAGAACTTACAGAGGGTTTATAACATTATCAGGAGCATGCAAATCACCTTACTCTGTGTAGAACTCCATTCCTTCTCCTTTAGATTGAAATGCAATAACAAGTAACAAAAATGTTTTTATTCATATTGTCATTTTACTACTTTCATTTAGAAAACAAAATTTATCATATGTTCTTTGTTATATAGCTAGAAAGAAACCAAAGAAATAATGAATGATTGATTCATATGTCTCTGATGGAAAAAATAAGCTGTGTCTTCATAATACAGCATAAAGTGGAGATCCAATAATCATATAGTTTATTTTACACAATTAACAGCAAATATGTATACTTTTAAATTACTCAGATGAGCTGTCTACATAAATTAAGGAAACTGTATAGAATTCTGAATTTAGTAAATCTGTGTTTGAATCCATCCTCAATTGTCTGTTATCTGTGTTAATGTTGCTGTTGATGCTGTTGCTGATCCTTCATTTCTCTTTATTTTCTTTTCCCCCCAGTTACATGCAGCAAATTTAACATTCACTTGAAAACCATGAGTTCCAAAATCTCTCCCTTCCTCTCACTCTATTCCTCCTCATTGAGGAAGTAAGTTTTTTGACATAGATTAAAAGCATACAATCATGAAAAACATTACCCCAATGATCAAGTTGTAAAAGTAAACCTAACTATCACTCCTAAAAAAGAGAAACCTCAAAAAAAAAATAAAGTGAGAAAAGAGTATGCTTCAATCCATATTCAGAAACCTTTAGTTTGGAATTTGGGAGGGATATATATGTATATATATATATATATACATATATATGTATATATATATATATATATACATATATATGTATATATATATATATGTATATATATATATGTTTATAAAAACTCCTTCAGAGTTCTCTTGGGTCACAACATTGCTGAGAAAAACAAGGTCATTTATCCTGCAATATGAAAACAATTAATTTCCCATTGCATCTGATCATAAAAGATTTTTGAGTACATCCTATTCAGCATTTCCCATAACAATATTTTCCCATAAAATCTCAATCACATTCCACAATTTGATTAGCCATTCCTCAAACAATGGGCATCCCTTCAATCTTAAGCTCCCCATCACCAGAAAACACTAAATATTCCTATGCCTATATATGTTCTTTTTTTCTTGTATTTCATTGCTTCTGAAATATAGACCTAGCAGTGGCATCACAAGGCAAGAGGGTAGGCATGATTTTATAGTCTTTTGGACATACTTCTTAATTGCTTTACGGAACTGTTGAATCATTTCACAAGGTGAGGTATAAGATAGTATTTTAAATTGTTCCAACCATCATTTCTCCTCTAAATAGTAAGTTAGGACAATTGCAAATAATTTAAATAGATTGCAATGGTACCCTCATATGAAAACTGTTCATATCTTTTGAACATTCATCAATTAGGAAATGGCTTTAATTGATTTTTAAAAATTTGACTCATTTTCTCTGTTTGGGAAATGAAATCTTTTTCATAGCAGCTTGTTTCAATATTTTTCCCCACAGTTGCTCTTGCTCAATGCAGTTCCCTTCATTCTATTCCCTCACTCCCATTTATTATATTCTCTTGACTTTCACCCTATACTTCCTTAATAATGCTTTGCATCTGATTACCCCTTTCCATAATCTAACCTCTCTTCTATCACCTACCTGTCCAGTCTGCCCCTTTCTCTTCTCTTTCCTTTCCTACTTTCCTTTTTTCAAGTTAAGAGTTCTCTACCCAACTGAGAAGTATGACATTTTTTCCCTGAGCCAATTTCAATGAAAGATCCACTTATTCCCTCTCACTTTCCCACTCTTTCACTCCATTGCAAAAGTTTTTTTGTCTCTTTTATGTAAAGTAACTCACCCCATTCTACCTCTCACTTTCCCTTTCTCCCAGTGCATACTTCCCTCACCCATTAACTCCCATCTTTTTAGTATATTATACCTCCAAATTCAACTCCTACCTGTGATTGTATATATAATATATATATATATATATATAATATATATATACATATATATACATGTATATTGCTCCTCCTAACTACCCTAATAAATGAGAAAATATAAATGTGGGCCATAAATCTCATCTTCTCATGCAGCAATATATGCAGAGCAATATCATTTAGTCCCTTATAGACTTCTTCTGTTTAACTTTTTTATGCTTCATTTAAGTCTAATAAAGATAAAATTTTCTGTTCAGCTCTGGTTGTTTTTTAACGAAAGTTTGAATGTCCCATATTTCATTGAATGTCCTTATTTTCTCCTGAAAGAGCATGTTCAGTTTTGCTGAATAGATGACCCTTGGTTGTAATCCAATCTCTTTTGCCTTCTGGAATATAATATACCAAGTCCTTCTATTCCTTAATGTAAAAGCTGCCAAATCTTGTGCTATCCTGACTATGGCTCCATGGTATTTGAATTTTTTTTTTTTGACTGTTTGTAATATTTTCTCCTGGATTTGTGAGTTCTGAAATTTGGCTGTAATATTCTTGACAGTTTTCATCTTTTAGAAAGTGACCAGTAAATTCTTTAAATTTCTAGAATTCCCTCTGCTTCTAGAATATCATTTTAGTTTTCCTAATAATGTGCCCAAAATAATATCTATGTTATTTTTTTAGCCTAGGCTTTCTGGAAGTCCAGATAGTTTCCCCGTCAATTGTTTTTTGAATGAGCTATTTCAGATTTTCCTTTATTTTTCATTCTTTTGGTTTTGTTTTATTGTTTATTGATTTCTCATAAACTTAGTAACTTCCCTTTCCTCCCTTCTATATTATAAGGAATTATTTTATTCAGAGAACTTTTGTATCTCCATTTCTATTTGACCAATTCTGCTTTGCCTCATTAGTTTTTTGGATCACTTTTTCCATTTGGCCCAATCTGTTATTTAAGATGTTCTTTTCTTCAATTGTTTCTGTATCTTCTTCACCAAACTGTTGAATTGCTTTTTATGATATTTTTCCACATCACTCTCATTTCTCTTCCCAAATTTCCCCCTACTTCCCTTACATGATTTTCAAAGTCTTTTTTGAGCTATTCCATGACTTGAGACCAATTCAAATTTTTCTTAGAGGCTTTGGACATGGAAGCTGTGACCTTGTTATCTTTTTTTGAGGGTGTATTTTGTTCTACCATATGATCAAAGTAACTTTCTATGGTCAGATTTTTTTCTTCTGTTATTTGGCTCATTTCTGCAACCTGTGACTTAATTTTAACTCTTTGTTAAGGTGGGACTCTGCTTCCAGGGTGGAGCACATACTACCACAACCTTTTAATGGTTCTTGTAGCTATTTTCAGTGATACCCTCAGGGGCCTGCAAGTTCTCAATTCCTCCAAGGTATTATGAGAAGTCTTGATGGTTCTCCTAACCTATGCTCTTGTCTGTGGGTGACCACAAGCAGTACTTTCTGGCCTGGAACAGTGAGGAGAGCCCTTGATCTATTGCAGGTGGTGAGTTCTGTTGTACTCCTCCTTTTCCTGGTACTAGGGCCCCAGTGACCCAGATCTGAGGATGGGTGAAGCAAGAGAGACCTACTTCTAGGACAACAAAGAGATCCTTGCAATATCCTTCTGAGTCTTTACCATCCCTGGACTTAGTCTTCTGAATATAGCTTCTGGGTTGCTCCTCAGACCTGCTTATGGTCTCCTAAGGCCAAGTCTGCACTGCTAAGAACTGCACTGAAAGGTGATTGAATCACATCAGGGTACAGCAAATTTTTCCTAATGACCTTCCAAGTTTTCCCTGGTCTGAGAAAACTGGAAACCACTACTACTACCATTGTCCCAGGCTCCCCATGATCTGTTCCTGGATTGTTGGTGCTAATTCACACTGGTAGGGCCCAAACTGCAGCATAAGCCCTTATCCTGCATCAACAAACCCTTCCCTCATATCTTCCAATTTACCTTTTACTTAAAAAGTGTTTCATTCAGTCTTTTTGTGGGTTCTGTCACACTAGAATTTGGTTAGAGTCATTATTTAAAGGTATCTGAAATAGTTTGGGGGAGAGCTCATTTGAGTCCCTGTCTTTACTCCCCATCTTCACTCCACCTTGACCCTTCATTTTCAAAGAGTATGAATAACTTCAAAGATGTTAACTTGACTAGAGCATGAATTGAATTTAAATTGTTAACCTCACTAATGAAAATAAGTATGGAATTAAGAGATTGAAATATATAATACTGAATGGATATTCTCCACTAAAGAAATAATTATCCTTGAAATAAATATTCATTTCATATATGGATCATTATAAAGATGAAATCAAAAGTTAGCCTCAGGTACAATCATTTTTACAATTTATCACCATCATCAATATCATCATCATGAACATCATCATCATCATTACTATAAGAAAGTCCCTCCAGAAATTCTGTGACACATCTGCTCTTCAACTCAAATTCTTAGAGATGTTTCTGGAATCACTGACTGGTTTCATGTCCTACCCAGGACCATGCTACTCTTATGTGTTAAAGATGATACTTAAATTCAGTTCTTTTTTACTGAGGTCAACTCATTAGCACAATGCTGCACTGCCTTTTTAAAAAGAATAATTCAAAGTCATGGGTTAAGTGACTTGCCCAAGGTCACACAGGTAGGCAATTATTAAGTGCATGAGGCTAGATGTGAACTTAGGTCCTATTGACTCCAGGAAAATGCTTTATTCATTATGCAACCTAGCTTCTCCCTTATACTGTCTTTTCATGATCATATGATGACATCTTGTGATTTAATAGCATCTCCCAAAAGTTTTGGTTTCTAGCTTGACTACTCTCATGATCCAAGGAAATTTAAAAAGATAAGAAAGAAAATGCTTGTTAAATATTGTATCATAATCTCTGAATGAATTTTAAATATTTCTCATCCTCAATATAAAAATAAGTTGCTCATAATTATATTAATAGCACATGTAAAATTAGAAAGGGACTCCCAGCTCACATATAAGGCAAAGCACTTTGGGGTACTAAAAAGGAATATGAGTGATAATTGTTCTATTCTAATCCCTGCAGATGGGCCTTTGTAGTTTTCACCTTTGCCCTAATGTATCCCCAGATACTATCTGTAGGAGTTAAAATAACCTTCATACATCAGTTATATCTGCAAGTTCTTTATGGTCTGTAATCAGTTATATAGCATTTTAAGGTTCCTCTATTCTCTAAATAATTTTATAAAAATTTTATGCAAAATAATATATATTATCCTGAGCAATCCAAACCAATATGCTTACTGTTCCTGATAAGATGAGGTTGCCATAGAATTGCTAAGCTTCAATGGAATAAAAAAGCTAAAAGACATGATGCTTCCTATAATCTTCACTATGAACTGGGAGAAACTGGAAGGCTTAAGCTTTATTTAATTTCACAATCTTACAGCTAGCGTTTTTTAAAAGTATACTAGAAATGAAATGCTTCAAAAATTTTAAATGATATTAATTTTCTCCAGTTATAATTAGTCATGCTTATTCATTTTCATGGTTATATGCATATGGATTTCTGTCTGTTTTTAATAAAAACCAGCATATATTTTCACTACAATATCAAGGTAGAATTATAGATGATGCATTTTAAATGATAATTTTTCAAATAAAAGATATCAAACTTGGGTGAAAATAGAATATTGTTATTTTAATTAAGCCTAATAAGCTTGGAAATTCTTTCTATTGCCCTCCCCATCAATAGCAAAATTTAGTGCTACAGAAAAATACAAGAATTATTTGTCATAGCGATTAGAGAGCATATGTGATTTTTTCTAAAATAAATAAAATGGCAAGTTTATATGTAAGATTGTATCTTTTATGAAAGAGTGTTTGCAATGATCAAGTGAAAGTATTGGGTATAGATATCTTTTCAAGAGATATAGAAGTGGGGCATGGAGCCATGATGGTGGAGTAAAGGCAGAAACCCCAATAAGTTCTCTCCCAAACCACTCATTTAAATAATGACCCTAACCAAATTCTAGAGTGGCAAAACTGACAAATAGACTGAGTGAAACAATTTTCCAGTCTGAGACAAGTTGGAAGATCTACAGGAAGGGTCTGTTCCCTCAGGGATAGAAAGGTCCTCAGGGCAGCCCAAGTCAGAGTGAACTGTCTCCAGTCATCCATGAACTGACTACTGGAGCCCTGGGCCCCTGAGGGCCCTTGAGTCCATGACAGTATTGACAGTTTCCAGACCTCTCAGTCCAGGGATTGCCAAGGATAAATCGGGAAGGTCAGCAGTAAAATTTGCCATACCAGAGTGAGAACATAGCCTCCAGTAGTAGGCTTTGGGAGTCATCCACAAGGAGTTAGCTTGTAGGTGCTTCCAAAATTCTCATCCCACAGATGGTAAGGGGGTACATAGATCCCTTTGCTCTCCCTGAATATGGATTCTGTTGCTCCACCCATACTCAGATCCATCTGGACCCCAGTCTCGGGAAAAGGAGCAGAAGCACAGCAGAGCTTACTGCCTACAGTGTAGCAGGGATCCTCCTCATGGTTTCAGGGCAGAAAGGAATGTTGGTGGTCATACATAGAACAAAACACGGGCTAGGAGAGTCGTCATAGTTTCTCATAAGACTTTAGAAGAACTGAGAACTTATAGCTCCCTGGTGGGGGGATTATCCCTATAATCATCTGCAAAAACTCTCAAAAGCTTAGGATATTGTGTCTGTCACCCTGTAGGTAGAGTCCCACTTTAATAAAGAATTAAATTCAAGTCATAGGTGAGGAAATGGGCCAAGAGCAGAAAGAAAAATTATCTGACCATAGAGAATTACTTTGATCCTATGGTGAGTCAAAATACACACTCAGAAGATAACAAAGTGAAAATGTCTGAATAAAAAAGCCTCTAAGAAAACATATGAATTGGTTTCAAAGTATGGTAAAGCTCAAATTTAGAAAATCAAGAAAGAGAAGAAAAATTGGGAAGTAAAATGAGAGTGATGTGGGAAAAGCATGAAAACCAAGTCAACAGTTTGGCGAAGGTGATACAAAAAATACTGAAGAAAATAACATATTAAAAACCAGTTTGAGTCAAATAAAAAAAAATAGTCCAAAGGCAAATGAGGAGAGTGCCTTAAATAGCAGGAATAGCCAGATGGAAAAGGAGATGCAAAAGTTCTCTAAAGAAAACAATTCCTTCAAATGCAGAATGGAGCTAAAGGAAGGTGATGACTGCAAGAAATCAAGAAACAAACAAACAAACAAAAAAACCCAAAAGAATGAAAATGCAAAAGAAAATGTGAAATATCTCATTGGGAAAAACAACTGACTTGGAAAAACTGATCTAGAAGAAATAATTGAAAATAATTGGACTTCCAGTAAACCATGAACAAAAAATACTGAAGTTATCATGTTGAAGAAATCATTAAGGAAAACTTCCTTGATATTCTAGAAACAGGGGGTAACAAAGAAATTGACAGAATTCATTTATCTTGGGCAGCTAGGTTGTGCAGTGAATAGAGTGCTAGTCAGGGAGTCAGTAGGATCTGAGTTCAAAGCCAGCCTCAGAAACTTAATACTTGCCTAGTTGTGTGACCTTGGGCAAGTCACTTACCCCCATTGCCTTAAATAAAAATTAAAAAATAAAGAATTCATTGATCATTTCTGAAAGAGATCCCAAAATGTAAATTGCCAGACATATTAGAGGAAAATTTCAGAACTCCAAATTCAAGGAGAAAATATTGCAAGCAGTCAAAAAAGAAACAATTCAGATATCAATGAGGTACTTGTGTAGCAGTGATTATGTACAAGATTTAACAGTTTCTACATTAAGGGCACATAGAACTTGGAATATGATATCCTGGAAGATAGAAGAGCTTGGATTGCAACTAGGAATCAACTACCCTGCAAAACTTATCATTTTTTAGGAAAAAAAGATATTCAATGAAATAGAGAATTTTCACACTTTGACACTGATGAAACAATCAGTGCTGAACTGCAAATTTGATTTCCAAGTACAAGACTTAAATGAAATTTCAGGAGTGTGAATGGGAATGACAATTTATGAGGGACTTAATTATGTGCTTGTATTCCTGCATAGGAAGATGATACTGATAACTCATATTCATCTTCTT
This sequence comes from Macrotis lagotis, assembly GCF_037893015.1. Classification (NCBI taxonomy): domain Eukaryota; kingdom Metazoa; phylum Chordata; class Mammalia; order Peramelemorphia; family Peramelidae; genus Macrotis; species Macrotis lagotis. The sequence goes on from NC_133666.1 coordinate 397,355,958, forward strand.
ATTTATTAGGACAGTTAAAAGGAAAATATATAGACAAGGCACAAGAGGAAGTTGAATTTGAAGACATAATATATTAAAAATACAATGTCAATGGGGGGAGAAAGAATGTACTGAAAGAAAGGAAAAGGACATGTAGAATGAAATTGTTATTTTACATTGAAGAGGCAAGAAAAAGCTTTTGCAGTGGTGTGGAAGATGGGGGGAAGGCAAGGGAAAGTGAGTGAGCCTTATTCTCATCAGAAATGGCTCACAGAGGGAATAACATAAACACTCAATTGGATACAGGAATTTATTTCACTCTAGCAGAAAAGAGGAGAGGAAAGGGATTGGAGAGAGAGGGCATGGCAGGGGAGAGGAGGGAGGTTGTAGGTAATGGAAGAGAGGGAAGATTGTTGGAGAAGATTGTAGTAGTCAGATACCATCACTTTTGAGGAGGAATAGGGTGAAAAAGAGAGAGAATAGAATAAAAAGGGGGTGGGAGAATAGGAAGGAGGGAAATACAGCCTATGGGAAAAATATTGAAGTATTTTCTCTGAGGAACTTCGGGTAAATGTAATACATCCCAAAGATAGAGCTGATGTTGTCTGAATACAGATTGAAGCATACTTTTTTTTCTCACTTTATTTTCTTGAGGTTTCTCTTCTTTCTGTTTTTTTTAATGTGTGTGTGTGTGTGTGTGTGTGTATTGGGGGGTATATTTACTTTTGCCGCATGATTATTATAGTAATGTGTTTCATGGTTATGCATTTCTACCCCATACCAAACGATTTACTTTCTCAGTGAATGGAATGGGTTGGGAGGAAGGAAGAGCAATTGGAGATCAAGTATTTGGAAGTAAATGTTGAAATTGTTTTTGCATGTAGCTGGAGATGTAGAGGTGAAGAGGAAGAAAAGGATAATAGAAAATTGGACTCTCTTTACAAACATAAAAGAGGGTTTTTTGTTTTCAAAAACTTTAGTGACCTGAGCACTTGTAGGAAAATGAAAACAGCTATAAAATTCGGGTAATCAAAGAGGCACAGAGAAATTTTAAATCCAAGATAGAAAAGAGAAGGCAATTGGAACAAGATATTGAAGATGGTAAAGAGAGGAAAAGATTCAAGGGTTTAGATATAGTGATTCACCTTAGGGAAAAGTAGGGATAATTCTTCTGTAACCATTGGAAGAGGAACAAGTGAGAGATGATGCGGAATCTTCCTTAAGGGTGAATGAACTAAAATGTATACTGGCCAAAATCTCCTCAAAGAAGTAGGAAGTACTCATCTGCCATAATTATAGAGAGAGAGACTGGATTATGGATAGGGGATGAAGGAGAGAAGAAAATGTTTGCAAAAGCTCTATGGAAAATGAGATAAGGTGTTGATAAGAATAGAGCTAGTAGAATTATCAAAAAAGCAGTAAATTCCAGCTGAAATAAGGCATCATAAATTTGAAATGAGTGAGATCAAATATATTTTTTGACCCCTAGAGCTAATAAGAATCCTGAAGACTGGAGCTGAAAAATTAAATAGTAGGGAATACAAACATATGTTGAAATGGTCGAAGGTCAAGTAGGCAAAGGGTGAAGGAGAAGAGACTATTGACTCAAAAAAGAGGTGGATTTTTTTTGTTAAAGCTGAATATGAAGAGAGGGTATTATGGAAGATATATAAAAGTAGCTAGATGGCAAAGTACATTGCGTCTATCTATCTATGTATCCATCTTTCTATCTCTCTATCTGTGTATATGTATATATAAGTATGTTTATATGGTTATACATATATATACACACACACACACACACACACACATATATATATATATATATATATATATATATATATATATATATATATATATATATATATATATATGTATATACCTTGATAGCTAAATAACTAGCTAGCTAGCTAGTCATTTTTTTTTGGTAATGGGCAACTTACTTAACTTCTCTGACCCTCAAATGCCTTGTCTATGAAATGAGAATTATAAGGATTCCTACCAAAAAGATTGCTGTGATGAACAAATGATTTAAAATAAAGTGCTTTACAAATTTTAGAGTATGACATAAATGCAATTTGTCATCATTATCATAACTATATTATTGCTATTGTTACATAAAATAAGAGAATAATCATAATTAAAGATTGGGGGTTATTATAAGATTTAGGCTAAATAAGAGACTATTGGAGTAGAAAAGTTTGAAATATGGGAAATTGTGCATAGAAAGGAGAATTCAGAGTTCTAAAGGTTAGAAATATTGTCTTCATCTCAATATATCAATCTCTAAAGGTAATGTTCCTCACCTGAAATGTTTCATGGAGTCTCAGAACTTATATGCAAATTAAAACCTTGTTCTAAAAACATGATATTATTAGATTATCCTTATGTGTTTTGTTTTATGCACTTTAAAACTTTATCTTGAAAAGGATTCCATAGGCATTACTGGGTTGCCAAAGAAATACATGTTCAAAAAACAAATGTCATTAAGCAATCATAGGAAAAATAGAGTAGTGAAGAAATGAGAAATGAAGAAATTGAAGAATTGGGTGTTCTGTTTGTTAATAGGGTTGCCAATTTTTAATTCTCTTAGCATGATGGTGCTGCAAAAGATAGCGTTTTCCTACTTTCTAGTGCTCAGAAGTGAATCCAAAACTTCAGATATGATCAGACATCATTTCCTCTTGTGCTAGACTTTCATTTATGCCTCCAAATCCTATGTCTGAATTCTTTGATATCTCATTTTATGGACTCAAGTTGAACTTGAAGTCCATTTGAAAACTCAGATCATTTTCACAGATATTATTGTGTAGTCTTACTCTTGCCATTCTACACTTATTCAGCTGACATTTTTAAGCTCAAATGTAATACTTTGAACTTAAAACAATTTAATTTCTTGCTATTATGCTTGATCTATGCTAGTCTTTCATGATTAAATTTGATGTTGCTGACGATATTTATTAGATTGTGATCTTCTTGAGGGTAGATCATTTTATGTTGATTCAGATAGTCTTTGTAGACTATCTAGAATCATATTAAATCTATTCAGTGTACTTAAAAGAAGTAGAGTGGGGAGAAAAACAAAACATGGAGGTAGGAAAAGTGATGTAATAATTGGGGGGAGAGGGGTTGGCTAGGGTTGGAGAAGTAAGAAGGACTTTGGCAGAAATGGAAAGTTCATTCCATTCAGCAGCATAGTGGGAGGTCAGCCTGAAAAGCAGGTGGGACTTTATTAGAGGGGGTTTTGAATAACAACTCCTGGTTCCATTCTCATTTAAATTTTCCAATCCTACCATTCATTCTCTAGGGACATTGTCTGTGATTGTCTTGCTAATTTCTGACAAATTAATTCATTCTAAGGTGTTAGCAGCTGTCTAATCTGCCCATGGGTAAAACCCTTCTTTATTCTTAGTCTCTACCTCCAACCCATTTTCTCTTTTGTAGTGAATACTGTTAAATGGAAGTAAGACAGTTTATTGTACATTGATCTGATATTCATCATGGCTGTCTTGAAAAATGAAAGAAATAGCTATCAGTTTGGAGACAGTTTAAGTGTAATCTTGTCTAGGTGAAGGCCTATGGATCAGAACTCCTCTTAGCTTCTTCAAGTTATATTATTATAATATATAGGTATGATTGCTCGGATTTCTTAATTAAGGGACTAATACCCTGGTAGTAGCTTCTAAAAGAATAAAAAGTAAAGGTTAAAAGTGCAATGAAATGCAAATGAAATAGACTTGAAGACAGACTGTATATTTTATTTGTATCTTATAGCATCTGGCACAGAGTGAGTCCAAATATTAAACACTATTAACATTACTCCTGGTTGATAACAACACTATAAAAAAATCCATAGTTGAAACAATAGTATCTAATTTTTAAGATGAAAAACATTATATTTTAAGAGAAAAATATATAGTCAATTCTAATGACCTTTTCAAGCTTAATCTATCACTTTGTGTTTTGTAAGCTTAATAATAAATTGAATAAAATATAATCAGACTTTTATGGTACTCAAAAATCCATTAATTCATCAAGTATCTATCTATCTATCTATCTACATACATATAGTCATTTGGAATTTTTTTTTTTTGGCAAAAGAGAAGACTATTATAACATCCCTCCCATTTCTCACTTTTACATATATCTATATCTATATCTATATCTATATCTATATCTATATCTATATCTATATCTATATCTATATCTATATCTATATCTATATCTATATCTATTTCTATATCTATATCTATATCTATAGATATAGATATATATGATAATAGTTTAAAATTCTGGGCAGAGAGCTGAGGCCCTGAGTTTAAGTCCATTTTTGATATATACCAAATTTGCAAGCCTAGCCAAATCCCTGAATTACTTACAACTATATAGTACTATGAGTTGGAGAATATCTTCATCTGCATTGGTAGAAGGATTTTCCATATGAAGGTTTGAGCTACATTTATGAGGAAATGGCAAGTCTAATAGGCAAAATATATATCCCTGAATATTTTTGACCTCACATGATTTAATAATGATGGGATAAATGTGGGATTGATTTCAATGAGACCAGAAATATTTTACTAGTAAATCTGAACTCAGAATAATGGACAATATGGTAAATCTAATAAATAGCAACAGCAACAAAAACTCCTTCAAAACCCAATCTATTATTCACATTTTAAGCAAAAGATTTCAGTAAAGCAAAGAAATACTGTCCAGAGATATAAATTTCAAAGACTGAATATACTGAGTTTTTTTTTATCATAACTATGAAGCCCTGGCAGAAATCTTGAGACATGTCTAAATGGGCTCTGGTAATACCACTATTTAAGTGCCAACACTGCCATCGTGAAGAAAATCACAGAAATAGAAAGGATGGCATAGGTTTGTGGTTAGGTTATACTTGAAATTATAATGATTAGTTTGCTATTAAAATGTTCATATGTGTAATAGTAAAGGGTTTACAACCTGATCTCTGACTTGGGATGTGGGAAAAAAATGAAGTAATCTAAATGATCACAAGAAGTTTTCATAATAAAAATGGCAGCCAGATCCAATGAGAAATAGGAAGATAGAACACCAAGAATATAATGAACAATGGATTAGCTATATGAAGGGAGATGATAGAATATATAAAAAAATTAGAAAACAATATGATCAGATTAGATTCACAATTGTTAGTTAATAATTTCATAGTGGTACATGGATTTTTTCCCCGAAACACATTATGAGCCTCTTTTAAATGGAAACTTGATTTCTTTTTTCTCAATTCAACACATTTCTTTTTTAAAAGTTTCAATATTAGAATACCAGGGATTCCTCCACATACAAAAATATAATGCATTTTTCCCTTTATTCAGGACATATATAACCTGTGTAATGAAAGAACAACAACAGTATTTATAAGCACTTAAAAATAATATAATTCCTTAACAGGAAAAGGGGTGAACTAAAAAGTGGTAGGAATATTAAGAGCTTATTTTCAAGTTGATAATTATTAAATCTATTTATATAAAGTGCAATTTTATGCTGTAATGGCTTAAACCAACTTTATTAATTTAGTTAGCTTATATTATTTAGTTTAAACTATGATTTTGGGGGCATACTTTATCTTGTCTTTGTTGCTATAGCAAAGCTTTTTAATAGGATGCAAACTCACAATTATAAATTTCTTCAGGAACCTAAAATATAAAAAAATACCAAAGAATAGAGAAAAATGTTAGAGTATCTGCTGTCCACATGGAATACATCTTTTGTTTTACAAAAGTCACCAACACAGTAATGGTTTTGGCTATTTTTAAATCTATTATCATTTCACCTAAATAGACCCCAAGTATGGCTTTCCAAATAAAAGAATCTAAAAAATACCTTTTCAAGTACTTATTGAATATGGATAAAATCAAGTTATAATGACTTCATTGAAATAGTTCTTTCATCTCGTGGACTCTTTCTCCAGTAATATGAAAATCTCATTTGGAATGAAGAAATATAAAATTCTTAATATATATCAAAGAAAGAGACAGAACACCTTGAGCTTTAATTAAGAGGTCACATTTTACCAAAGGATGAAGGTAATAACTAAAAATATCTTAGTTTTATGGGGCATAAATATGACAAGGAGAACACTGAATTTGTTCAAAGTAATTATTGCATCCTGAAATTAAAACTGAATAAGGACGCTCATAAAGCAACTCATGCCAACCATTTAAGATATTTTCTTAAATAACTATGAAATGGATCAGAATATAAATAGAAACAAAAATTTTACCAAACATAAACATATAAAGACTTTAGGGGATATCATCATAATGCAGTTCTAGAATGATTGGTGTTTCCACACCAAAAAGAAAGAAGATAGAAATTGTGAAAGCACATGAAAAACAGATAAAGAAAAAAACTTATACTAATACAAGAAAAATAAACAGGTGTCTCTTTTGAGAAAAGTTAAAGACTGTCCACAGAAGATTTCAAAGAGTGTTCTATCATGTTACATCTACAGAAATCATTTTTAATTAATAGCTTCTTAGAGAATTCTTCAATTTTTCAAAATAAAGGTATAATTAAAATGAGGAATAATTTTGATAAATGAAAGTTGCAGCAACAAATTTGATATTTCTCTTGGTATATATGATCCAAATTTTTTAAGATAAAAATTGATGACATATCCCATAGCAATCTGAAATCTAACAAAAATAATATCAGATCAATATCTATTAAGGAGTGCATCTGTCTAAAAGTTTCTGCCCTCAAGGAACTTGCAATCTAGTTGGAGAGAAAAAGAGCAAATACGTGATAAAGTGAGACTATTTAAACAGTAGCACCGAAGAAAAGGATGATCCAAGGTCCATTTGTGTGGTCAAGATAATGTTTTGTAACTAATGAATAGATATTTATGGAATTATTTTTTGCCCAATACTTTGCTAGATGTAATTTTGTAAATTTTGCTTACTAAAACATATTTTGGTCACACTCCTTTAATTCTACTGGATTCACTTTTGGAAAATTGAAGTGTTTTTTTTTTTTTTTTTTCTGGGGCAGGTAGTGGTCCTAGAGTATGATTTTTGTAGGACTATATCAAAAAAAGTATATATTTAACATGCTTCTAGGTCAGAAGAAAAGACTTAACTCTGACAATTGTCTCAAAATTCTAATTTATTATTTCCCTTACATGTCATTGAAATATATGGTGAAAAATAAAGGACACTATACTTAGAATCAAGAAATCTGACTTCTAGGTCTAGTCCTAACTTTTATATTATGTGACCTTAAAGCAGGCAAGTTTCTTAATCTTTTTTGGACTTTGGTTTCCTCACCCATAAAAGGTTGGGGTGGGGTATTGTCAAAGATGAAAATTATAGCTTATAGTTTTGAATACTATATTTCTAATGATTTCATAGAATATCTTCTGAGTTACCTTTAAAAATGAAATGATATGGTTTTTGCTTCTTGTTTTTTTTTCAAAAATAAACATTAACAATTCTATCTACAAAGAAAAAAATAAAATAGTGTATGGAACTGTATACTTTTGTTATATAGTTGATAAAAATGTGCTTAATTAACAGATTAGCCATAAATTTGGATAAAATATTTACTATTCTGAACGTTTTATTGTTCTTTAGTCTATTTTATCCTATTATTTTCTTAATAACAAAATATTGAATTTTTAATATACCATTTTTCTTTTCAAAATTGCCTGCTACTCTGTCATAGAAAGAAATTAAATGGAACTGTCAGCTTATGCTTTGTGTTGTTACACAGCAATTTCTTTGTAAAGGCCAAAGAATTTTGCAGGGACTTTATATGTTATTTTGGCAGCATTGTAGAATATATTTAAGGAAAGGATATGAATTCAAATCCCAAATTTATCAGTGACAGTTACTGTATACAACTTAACTCTCTGCATCTCATTTTTATTATTTATGAACTGTGGGTGTTGAAGTAGTTGACCTATTGTGATAATTATATAAATGCTAGAATTTATATATCCAGGCACTGTTAAATGCCATTTAATCTCATTATATAGCAAACTGGTATATAAGTGCTATTCTCAGTCTCATTTTAAAGATGATACATGTCTGAGATTGGATTTGAACTCAGGTCTTTCTATCTCCAGATCTAGTATTTTATCCATTGTTCCAGGTCACTTTACTGCTGATAGGTTAAGATTCAAGCTTCTTAGTTCACTTCAATGTTCTGAATCTACTGATTTTATATTACTTCAGAAGGTAGATATACAGAGGCAAAGGCAGAGAGAGAGAGAGAGAGAGAGAGAGAGAGAGAGAGAGAGAGAGGAGAGAGAGTGGCACACCTATAAATATATCTGATATAATTTTGTGTGCATGTGTCTGTGTGTATATATATGTGTGTGTGTGTGTGTGTGTGTGTGTGTGTGTGTGCAAGTGCATAGGTGTACATGAATGTCTCTCAGTAAATAGAGTCCTGGACCTGGGTCAGGAAGATCTTGATCAAATGTGGCCTCAGAAACTTACTAGCACTTTGACCCTGAGTAAACAACTCAACCTCTTTTTTCTTTATCTATTTTTTTCACTTATTTAAGGCAATGTGGTTAAGTGACTTGTCTAAGGTCACACAACTAGGCAATTATTAAGTTTCTGAGGGCAGATTTGAACTCAGTCCTCCTGACTCTAGGGCTGGTGCTTTATCTAGTACCCCACCTAACTGCCTCATGGACCTTTGTTTTCTTAATCCACTGGGGAAAGAAATGACAAAGCACTCCAATATCTTTTTCAAATCATCTCTAATATAGTTCACTGGATCATGAACAATCAGATATGACTGAACAACCATTTGAGTATGTGTGTGAGATTATTCATATGCATGTGCCTATATATCATAAACACACATTTTTAGATGCTTTTTATGTATTTGGTGTTCATACTTTAACCACTCAATACAATTTAAGCCCACAGATTTGTTTGTTTCTTTTTTTTGGAGGAAGATCATTATAACTCTTGCATCTTTGAGTGTCACAAATGAATCTGAGGTTCAAAGTTCCAAAAATGATCAATTAATTAGTAATGTTAGTAATTGTCCATAAAATGATATTTCAAAGCCCCTCAGTGGCCAGGAATATCTTTGACAGCCAGAGTAGATATTTTATCCAATTATAAGGTATTATGTACCAAAAGTTGTTCTGTGATGAAACCTAAAATAAAGCATTAATTGTCCTTGTTAGAAGTAATGTGAGTTTACATTTGGCTTGACTCGTAAAAGGGGCTCTTCTTGCTCCAAGGTAATGGGAAAAGCACAGAGCTGGTCAACATTCTCTGGAAAATCCTGTGTTAGGCAACCCCCTACACCACTTTGGTGTGGTGTTAAGCTAATAATTAGTCAAAGCATCTTTTGACTGCATTGATTAATCCTCCCTCTTTCCTCCCTGCATAAGGTAGATAAGTCCAGGCTATGGTCTAGAGAAATGTTGAAGTAAAACTAATAAACTCTAATAAGGCCTGTGTGATTAAACCTAATCCTAATCCATAAATCCTGATTTCAATGATTAGCTACAATTCTCAATAAATAATTAATAAATAATTAAAAATGCAGTTGGTTATTAATTTTCAATTTCACACAGTGTGCCCTGAACATAACTAAGTTCAGTTAAATTTTTGATTTTGCCAAACACTTTGTGATTTCATTTGGCATTTTTTTTGAAAAGTTGCTGGAACAGTTTGCCATTTCCTTCTTCAACTCATTTTACAGATGGGGAAACTGAAGCAAGGAGGCTTTAGTGATTTGCTCAGAGTCACATGGCCAATATAATTGTCTGAAGAAAATTTAAACAGAGGAAGATGAGTGTTCCTGATTTCAGGTCATCTCTCTAGCTATTGTTTGATGTACCTGTTCTTTTGGATATAGTAGGTACTTAATAAATTAGATTGAATAAAGTAGCTAAAGAACAGGAATTTTAGTTATGCAGCTTTGGCTTAAAATTCCATATGGGAAACATGGATACATGGCCTGGGAAAATAAATTATTCTTTCAGAGTCCCCTACATCTTTAGGAAAATGCTCACCAGAATGGGCATGTAGTTTGACTCTAAATAGTATATCATCAAACAGTACAGCAGTGAAAAGATGGTTTGCATTCTCTACTGGTATATACAAAAGTCAGATTTGTCTCCAACATAATCATTTTACTCTTATCAGATGTTCTCCATCACTTTCTCCTGGTCCCAATTTATAAGCCTCTAACTTCCTTATGGTTGTTGATAGTAGTCTCTCTCAAGGCAGTTGTAACTTTATTGCTACATGGTGAACAACTGGTATGAAAACTTCCTCAACACATCCCTATTTTGCATATATGTCAAAATCTTTGCAGATATGTCATGGAAAACAGGATCCTCACTTTTGTTTGATGAACCATAAGTAAAAGACCAGACTCCCCACTTAGTTTTTTAAGAAGGACATCATGAGTCACTCAGGGTGGGCAGGCATGGATTGGTTGTGAGCCTTGCTTATAGACCTTCTTATGTTACCTTTCCGTTAACCTCAACCCTCTCCCAATCTTCCCTATTACTGTTGGCACTATTGCTATCCTTCCTGGTTTGATGTAAATTTGATTCTTCTCATATCTCATACATGGAATTAGTTGCCAAATCTTGTCATTCACTCTTCATATCTCTTGTAACTGTCCCATTATTTCTAATTATTCAGTCACTGATGTTGAATGGGTTTTTAAAATAGTTTCCTAGTTCTCCTCCCTGACGAAAGAAGCTCTTCAATCCAATCCTTGCTTTATATAACTGCCAAGATGACTGCATTTTCCCCTCTCCAATAAACATCAGATATTTCCTGCTGACCTTCAGATTAAATGTTATTTCATCTTCATCTTTTTTAATCTCATCTTGTTTAGTACAGTTGTATGTGTGTATAATTTATAAATAAATACACAAATTAAGAGTATGTACTCAAAATTATTTATTGCAATAGTTGTCTGTTCAAAAATGATAGAAGACTAATGCTCTAGAAACTTAAATTGTATAATTATTGCCTAATTGCATTAGAAGAACTTTCTTTAAGGAAATTTCTTACATTGATAAAAACATAAGTCTTTTTCTACAGGAAGGTGGAGAAGGACGACAAGAAAACAGAAAATAATTCCATAACTTATCTAATCTCAAGTAAAAATGATGGAATTCATTTCACTAAATCTTTTGAGATAGCAGGTAAGTTACTAGGCTATTTGTGGATCCCAATAGCATAATAGTAATATATTTCATTAGGGTAAATAAGGAGATCAAACACATTGATTTATATATACATACACACATATATGTATGAGTATGTGTTTATATGTACACATATATAAAGATATATTTATAGATGTATGTATATATTTAGATTGAATTAATGACCATAAAAGTATGATACAATTATGCACATTTTAATAAAACTTTTATAAGTCCATATATAGTCAAATTTTTCATATAAAAAGAATGTTTCAAAAGCTTCTTGTCATCACAAATCCATCTGAAAGTTACTGGTAAAAGAGCAATGCATATGAGTCACTTCCTTAGAATGTATTTTGAGGTTCCAATATGTATTCAGAAAGAATATATAATCATTTGGGATTATGAAGGTTTTGACATGATTGTCACATGTTTGCAAGAAGACCCAAAAGAAAGTAAAGATTTTTTTTTTTAATTTTGAGGAAATAAACTTGGAGGAAATAATATTTAAAGTTTATGTCTATATAATGCACACCTATTTATGTATGCATTCATGTAGATGTATATTATATGCCAAACACTATTCTCAATTGTTTATAAATTTTACTGAAAGGGGCTACATTACCTATTAAGACAAAAGAAAATACACAGTCTTCCTCATCTCAGTACTGAGTAATTTCTTTTGATCTTTCTCAAATCGTTTCTTATATATTTTTTATTTTTCTACTATTCATTTTTAAAGGGAGCCTTTAACAATAAGTGACATATCATGGAATAACTCATTTAACATTGTCCTAACTTTACCATTTAAATGTGGATTATTTGGGGTCAGAGACAGATTTATTTAAAAACCATTATCTGGTTTGCCGATCTAGATATGTATGTGGACACACATATACATAACTGAATTTGCACATTTATTTTAAACTACTTGGTCCTATAGTCATTGTAGAGATTGTTCCTGATATAAAACACTAAAGTGATTAAATTCTATAATCTTTTCTACATATTTAATATAAGCTATCAGTTGATGGGATCATTTTAAATCTTGTCCATGTACCTTAAAGCTTATAGAAAAACTATAATTTTAACTTGTATCCAAGATGCAAAATATTTGTAGCTAATATCTGTTTATAACCAGAAAGAACAATTTACTAGGATTAAAATAAAGATAAATGATGTATGTAGTCAAGGCAATTTAATTTTTTTTTATCATTTGCTTGGGACTACTTCTGGGGAAATAGCCATCAATGTCCCTGTCAAACATGACCCTCCATCTTTTCCACACACACATACACACACACACTCCAACACCAGCCCCCTTAACCCCCTCCCAATAAAAAAAAAAAAACAAAAAAAACCTGTGAAGTTTTCCTGAGACCAGGCTGGTTATCTCACAAATCTGTGCAAAGCTCCAGTGAATAATTTATACTAGGCATGAGGTGACAAGTTAAACACGCCCATTTTGTCTAAAATGCTATGAAGGCATCAAGATGGAGCCAAGCTGCAGGGTGATTGGAGCTCCGCTGATGGGAATCTGAGTATGTCTAGAAGAGAGGATGCGGCTGTAAAGAAAATGAAATGTAATGAGATACTCTTTCATGCATAATTCATGGGTGAAAACATGACTGCATAAAAAGCCATGGATTTTAACAAGGCAAGCCTGCAATCATGCACATTATCTTCCCAGAGGAACTTTATATAATATTGGTCAAAAGGAGAAGATTCTGAATACCAGTACAAAATAAATCTGACAGGTTTTCAAATGCAGCAGAATTTACTTTAATGCACAATGGCCATATAAGAAACAATTTCTATTTACATCTGCAAATGATGCTTAGCCAAAAATTTATTTTAAAACATTTGCTTCTTGCTCCTATTTACGGGAAAAAAATACAGAGTGAAGATAAGAATGGAAGCTCCATAATGACAAAACTTAAATCTAAAATGCATTAGTTGTATTTTATTTAGTGCAATGGTGTTGTCATGTTAAACTTCTGTTGGACCATCTTTTGCTAGTCTTTTCACTTTCTTGGTAGCAAAAGTTTTCATAGATGGATTTCCAATGAACTGGTTTAAGAAAAGATAAACTGTTAGCTATTGTTACCATGAGATTTCATTTGGTTGCATTTATAAAAGGAAACACTATAATGCAGCTTTCCTGCCTAGTTTCAAAAAGTGTATGCCTGTTGTTGCAAAAGCATTTAATGACTAAGATATTGACTAGAAGGGATTCTTTTTAATGGAATGTTGATTAAAGTTTGGGAAAGCTAAAAATGATTACCCCAAAATCCAAACTACAGTATTACATAGAGAAACAGGAATCACCCTTTTGCCTGTATCCTGAGTAACAGAATAGTCAGTTAACAATATGAGTCAGTCATAGGGAGTCTCCAAAGCACATTGAGTAAAGAAAGCTGCTAAGATATTTGTTTAGTTTATAGGATGCAATCTCAATATTTGTAAGGAAAGCAAAATAGCCATATTGCATCCAGTTACAGCTTTAGAGTCCTGACAGTTTGGGTGAAGAATATATTAAGGGTTCAAAATGATTGATGTTTCAAAGAGTTTTACCTACCCAGGATCTTGTGAAGTTCTCCAATGTAAGGGGCAGAAAAAAAGTGTAACAAAAGAATAGCAGATTGATGATGTACAGTGACTAATGCATTTAAACAGAATCATGTTATTAACCTTGATTCATAATAACTTTGATATGCTTCATGTATTTGACAAAATTTTTTAAATGTGGACATATTGTGGTAGAAAAATTATTTGAGATTTTATTGTTTTAATTTTGAGTTTAGTAGCATCAGTGACTCATTGGACTAAGCTACTGTATACCTGGGTTAGATAAGGGGCTATTTCTTCTAGAATTCTAGTTTGCCAAATATTACATAAATGGTTCAGTGCCTTAAAACTAGACATTTGAAATATTTTAAAAAATCGTTCATCTTAAATAATATTATCTTTCATTGCTGGAACATCTCAGCATGAAAATACATTAAAGCAATTTAACAGAAACAAAGTCTTAGAATTATAAAAGTCTGCTAGACTTTTTTTTTTTACCAATATTGAAATTAGAAATCCAACATTTGTAAGTATTTTAAATTTAGTTAGTTAATTATTTCTATTTCTAGTGGTTCATCCCATTTAAATAATTCTAATCCTGAGAGGTGGAAGGGAAAATGTTGAATGAAAGAAAAACCAAAATGACAGCATCTATGTCTGTATGTGCTCTAAGGTACAAAGAAATTATTTCTATCTATTCCCCATCTACTGGTTTAATTGTTCTCTCATTCACCTTCTTTCAATGATTAAGGCTTCTACTCATTGTTTGGCCTTACACATTTATTTCTAAGCAAAGAGAGAATTTGTTTGTTTATAAAACTACTCTCTAAAGGAATTCCTCCTGATTTTTAGGTCAACTGGATGATTTTTGAATTATTTAACAATGTTGTGTACATACGCACACACATATATGCAGAATGCATATAGTAACACACACACAGACAGACAGGCAAACAGACAGACAGACAGACACACCCATATATATGTATATATATATATATATATATATATATATATATATATATATATATTTACAACATATATAGTATAGTGTTTACATATATTTCTAAAATGGCAGCCAAATGACACATATTATTTAAATTCCTTCTATGGGACCAATGTGGTTCTTGCTGCTAGAGTTAGTATTGTGGTTGCATTGCTTCTGGAGAGTGTTTTTTTCTATTTATTTTTCTTTGTTTAGCTCATTTTCACTGTCCCAACTATATGGAAGTCACGATTATCCAAATCCTAAAGGATCTTATATAATTTAAAATGAAATGATACTTGATACCTTGCCTTTGAAACCTTGTATTGTCTCCAAAATTTACCTGTCACTATTGAGGTCAAGATAATCCTCCCATTCCTTCAAATTCAAAACCTTAGAATTTGCCTCTCTCGATCATTTGCCATGTCTTATCAGGTCTTCCTCTGAACTTCCTCATATGCATCTCAATTTTTTCTAT
Source organism: Macrotis lagotis (assembly GCF_037893015.1). Classification (NCBI taxonomy): domain Eukaryota; kingdom Metazoa; phylum Chordata; class Mammalia; order Peramelemorphia; family Peramelidae; genus Macrotis; species Macrotis lagotis. The sequence continues at coordinate 397,371,156 of NC_133666.1, forward strand.
TCATACAGCCTCCAACCTAATTCAGCATCTCAGTACTTATTACCTAGATGATAAGAGGAGCCTCCTAAAGGGTTTCCTTGCCTCCATTCTCTCACCCTTTTCAAGTTATCTTTCCATATATCTGCCAAAATATTCTTGCTAAAGTATTGGTCCCATTATGTAATTCCCTTGTTAAGAACCCTTCAGTGGCTTCTTGTTACTGAGAGGATAAAAACATATTCTCTTCAGCATGGCATTTATGGACTTCCACATGGTAGCTTTCACCTACCTTTCTAGCCTCTTTTGATACTACTCAGAATCACAGAATTTAGATTTGAAGGGATCTCAGGTCACTGAGACCTTTACTACAAATGATAGATGAAAGGAATCCCTACTATAATACATCTGACAGTTGGTTGTGAAACCTATGCTTAAATCTTTCAAAGGACAACCCATTTCTACTCTCAGCACCCACTCCATTTCTGTATAGATTTAGTTGTTTATAGCTAATTATTAAGTGGTCTTTTGTTACTGACATCTAGGTTAAATTTGCCTTTTGCAATTTCCTATTCCTCTTTATTCTGCCTTCTGGGTATACACCGAAAAGTTATACCTTCAAATATTTGAACATGCTATCATGCTCCTCTCAATACTTTTCTGATATAAAGATATCTGGGCTTTACAGATGATCCTCCTTTCACTTGTATTTAAAGTCTTTCACTATCATGGTTGTCCACCTCTGAACACTCTCTATATTATAAGAGACCTTCTTAAAATAAGGTTCCCAGAACTGAGAACAATATTTCATGACAGAATTGAAGATGAGCGAGAACGCACAATGGGACTATTACCTGTCTATTTCCAGAAGCTATTTCTCTCTTAAAAACCCAAAGATTGCTTTAGCAAATTTGTCTCTGCACATTGTTTTCTCATAATTAACTTGGAGTTTACTAAAACCCTCAGACCTTTTTCCAAACAATTACTATATATACAACCTATGCCATCATATATATATATATATATATATATATATATATATATATATATATATATCCAAGTCTAATATTACCAAGCTATAGCTTTTCAGTATTTTTCTTCACTATTGACTGTCATTTGTTATCTGTAAGTTACTTAACATTTCTGAACAATCAATAAAATGGGAACTATTTTACTTGCACTAATATAATACTAATTATCTTTAATTTTAAAATTTATTTATTTTCATCCTTTTGTACATACATATTTCCAACTTATAAAATTTCCCTCCACCCTCCCTTCGAACCACCATCCTCTCAAGCAGAAAACAGTCAGGTCAGCGTTTTACATAAATATTTTGTTAAACATATTAACAAAATAGTAATTTTTGGCATGATGAATTAGTATTGAGAGGAAGAGATACATAAAAGATAATTTTTATAAAGTCTTCATCAGATTTGGAAGGATTGTTATTTCTGTGTGTTTTGATTGATTTCTTTTCTTTCTCTGGTCATATATACCATAACCAATTAAATAAAGTTGTCCTACCTCTCTGGACTGTTGAGAGGAGCTGCTTTCATCAAGATTATTCATCTCACATGCTGTTGATGTGTACATTGTTCTCTTTGTTCATATCCTTTTGCTCAATATCAGATCCCATAAGTCATTCCATGCTTCTCTAGAGTCAGACTATTATGATTTCTTATAGAACAACAATGTTCCATAGTATTCATGAACCATAACTTGTTTAGCCATTCCCCAATTGATGGGTATTCCCTTAATTCTACAAAATTTTACAATTCTACAAAAAGAGCTGCTAAGAATATTTTGGAACATGCAGGACTTTTTTTTTCATTTTTTATAATTTCTTCTGGATATAGACCTAGAATTGGAATTGATGGGTCAAAAGATATAAACAGTTTTATTATTCTTTGGGCATAGTTCCCATATTGCTCTCCAGAAAGGCTGGATTCATTCACATTTCCACCAATAATGCATCAATGTCCCAATCCTCCCACAACTTCTCCAACCTTGATCATCTTCCTCATTTTGGCTAATCTAATATCAACAATGATACCTTATGATTTGGAGCATTTTTTCATGTTATATATAGCTTTAATTTCTTAATTTGAATACTGTCTGTTCATATCCTTTGACCATTTCTCAAATTGGCAGTGACTTGAGATCCTATAAATTTTATGCATTTCCTTCCCTATAGATTTTAGAAATGAGACCTTTATCAAAACTCCTGGTTGTAAGATTGCTTCTCAGCATTCTAATTTCCTTCTAATTTTGTCATTGGTATTGATTTTATTAGTGCAAAAACTTTTTTTCATTTAATAGAGTCAAAATCATTCATTTTTTTTTTAGGATTTTGCAAGGCAAATGGGTTTAAGTGGTTTTCCCAAGGCCACACAGCTAGGTAATTATTAAGTGTCTGAGACTGGATTTGAACCCAGGTACTCCTGACTCCAAGGCTGGTGCTTTATCCACTACACCACCTTGCCGCCGCCAAAATCATTCATTTTGCAATTTATAATGTGCTCTAATTCTTGTTTGGTCATGAATTTATCCCTTTTCCATAGATTAGAGTATTTTTTGATCTATTGATTTATCTATTATATTGCTCTTTAGGCCTAAATCCTATATCCATTTTGACCTTATTTTGGTGAATGGTATGAGATGTGGATTTATACCTATTTTTGCCATACTATTTTCCTGTTTTCCCAACAATTTTTGTCAAATAGTGAGTCATTGGGTTTGTCAAATAGTAGATTGCTGTATTGCAGTCTCTTTTGAACCTATCCTTATCCAATGATCCATTATTCTTATTTCTTAACCAATACCAGACAGAATACTATTATTGTTAAGAACTTACACCTGAATGAAAGTAATCACATTGGCCTTATGCTACAAAATTGTTTTTTTTTTTTTGCATCTGCTTATAAGCAGTTAATACATCCCTTTCCTCAATGTCCCTAAAATGGGAGCTATCCTCTCCGGGAAAATATTCTAGTATCTTATGCTAATTTCTGCTACTTGCTTCGAGATTCATCTCATAAATGCAAAGTAGCCAGATACTTAAACTACTAATTACAAGCATCATTACAAAAATAAACACTAGTTTGGCAGTGATAAGAATTAAGTTCTTAATTCTGTCTATGAATGAATACAATGACTCCTTTTGTTGGTGTTGACAATGCATTACCTGTGTTATGTAAGTCTTTATCCACAATATCTATGAGAGGTGTATTGGATCTTCAAGGATAATTAGGACTCTGATAGAGGACATGTTGAATTCTCTTCAGAGCTGCTCACCTTACTATGTTCTACATCTGTCCCTCAACTCTCATTTCTGGCTCAAAGTAGTTGTAGTGTGCACATTATGGTAAAATCATCTCAGTTTAAACCAGGTTGAGGATGATTGAAAGACTTCAAATGCATCCATGAGGTGAAAATATATTTACTTCACACATGTGAAGACTCCTTTCAGTGAAATGGGCAAATGGGAACAATTTGTTTCAGTGACCATGAAGGAATCTGAAGAAGGCATGGTGTAGCACTTAGCATTTGGTCAGACACTGAAGAGACCAAAGTCATTCACTGTATCCAGGCCACTGTTTCCTTCTGAATTTTGTTTTTCCCCTGGAGTTTGATGACTCTGGAAAGAGAGTAAAAGAAATTATAGCTACAGCAATGAGATAAAGGCTGGATGGAGAAGTGGGCTGCTGGGCTCTGGTAAGGTTTTTCAAACCTTAATGAAATCTATGATAGTAGGTTCCATATATTTGCAGAGTTTTGCATAGGATGTACCAGCCCCTTATCTTTATTTTTGCTTTCTTCCTCCCTTTTCCCTTTAACAAATTAACAAATATTAGGAGATCCTCAAAAATATTGCTCTAGAAGTAGAAGTAGATACTATGTTTCTTCACCAATCTCTTCTTATTAGTCATTAGAATTGGTAGAAATCTGGGGAAACATTATTGATATATATAAGAAAATATAACCTTCATGTACAAAAAGAGAAAGTAGTAGAAACATTTTTGATGTTTCCATTCTGAGATATTTGAGTACATTACAATTGATTCTCATCATGTTCTATAAATTCTCTGTGTACACTGAATTAACAAATACTGAATCACTTCTCCTAGGGGAAATACAAGATTGCTTCCTGCAAGCTTCTGTTCATAATATGGAATTTAGCACTTTCCAGAGAGGCCTTATCATCTGCAAATTTCCTCTTCTTATTTCCTTATTGTTTGGTTGATTCATTAACATTGAATGCATGATCACCAATCAGCAATACTATAATTCATTCATCCTTGAATGAAGTTTATCTAACACATTTATTTCCTCTGTAAAATATTTCACTGACTTCCTATGCCTCAGTACACTAGTTAATTCTTCAGCACTATATTTGGGGGTTATGTTAAATAGCAAAACCACAAATGAAAAGCACAAAATGAAAAAGTGCACTACCCTAGACACATTAAAAAAATAACACTTTATAGTATGAGAACTGAAATAAGAAGGCAGAGCACCATTTTGATGTACCATTTTCTTCAGTTTTAGCTAGAAATATGTACAAAGGTAAACCTCAAATTTTACATTGTTCTTTTCATGACTACTAAAAGATCTTGAATGTTGATTTGGAAATACAAATAAATTTTAGTAAGTAGTCTAATCAACAAATATGCACCACAAAATACCAAGGATTGACTATGTGAATGGAAGATTTGATATGTCATTTGTCATACAGATTTTGACTTTAGTGCACATATGCATACATGTGCATGAATTTATAACCAAATTTATAAATGCACACATGAATGTAAACTTTCACATATGTATTTTATGTAAATATTAAAGGAAGGCAATGTTCCACCTTTAGTTCTACTTCTGAGAAATGATCTGGAGATAAGGTATGCTTCTTTAGCTTTTTCCTTTGGGGATAATCATTTCTCCCATAATCCCTTTTTCTTGACCATTTTTTAGAGGGATACACTATCTCTGACAGTCCTACAAGAGGCTTTGGGAACTAAAGATTTAATACAACTCTTTTCTCTTACTACTCTTCTTCTTTTCACTCTCATGGTCAGTGGGCTGCAAATGATATGTGCATCCTCATTCTCTCCAAGGTCCCCCAGTCCCCCAGATCTGATCTTGAACTAAAGAAAATGTTGTATACCTTCTTCTCACTCCATACATATTCAGAAAACATATATCATGTTGTATACTCTCTTCTCACTCCATATATATTCAGAAAACATATATCAGACATTTATATGCAAATACATCTATATATGCATCAATGCATAGAGAGAAATAAAGAGAGGGACAAAGAGTGAGACACATACCGAGTTGTATATGCTGATTATTAGATTGATTCTGTAAGATTAAAATATTGCTCCATAAGACTTCCACAAAATATCACTGAAAATCTTGGATTCATTTTTAAAAATTTGGTTAACTGGAAATGGACCCCAGATCCTTTACACATTGAGTGACTTAATTGTGTCAATAATCTATATATGGACATCAGCCCAAGCTCTCTTTCAAAAAATGTTTATAAAACCTGCAGTTAAGAATTGACAGTATTATTTTAGAATGACTGAAGTCTCACTTAGTTCATTTCATTGAAATATTTGCTTAAACTAAATATAAAAATCTATCCAGATAAATTCTATAAGAAGAGATTCACTTTTCTAATATAATATGCCCCCCCAATTGCTTACTTATTCTAGCTAAATTCAAAGTAAAGAGAAGTTTTGCTTCTACAAGAACTTCAATGTTCTAATGCTAAATCCTGAAGTTATGTTGGAGCACACATGCCACAGACATGCAAAACACACATGTGTATACACATGCATACCAATACATTTTTGAGATATTGATATACATGTGTGTGAATGTGAAACTTATACAAACCCAGAGCACCATTAATCAGTCTATTCTTACCCAGATGGATTAAAACATTTTTCATTTGTCTTTTACTTAAAAAGAAAATCTCAACCAAAAATATTTACAAAGTAATGTTAAACTTGTTGGCTATTAAATCTTAAAAACTTGGAATTGTTGGGCAGTCATGAGATAATAAAATTTCCCTTTTCCCAAATGAAAGAGATTATGATTCACTGGGTTAATCTGAGTCCGTCTCACTCAATGAGCACTGAGTATCTGTAATGAGAAAATTAAACTTCAAGTAACTATTAACTTGGAAAATAATTATATGACATGACTTTTTTCATATATCATAATACAGTATTCATAATTCCAAACTATAAAAGAGCATTTTCAGATAATCAGGAGTGATTTTTTGTGAATTCTCTGGTGAATATAGAAACCTGAATTAGATTCTCTTAAGGAGGCTTTCAAGAAATAATGAGATAATTTTGCCTATCTTGTCAAATAGAAAATAGTCTCCAAATTAACATTCCATGAAATATTAACATTAATGCAAACAAATAAACAAACAAGAACAAACACAAGATAAAACTTCCTCAAGATCAGTTATACCTTGAAAATGATTAATAAATTATCTTTTGGATTCTTGGTCTTAAAACCCAGAAAATAATTGCAATTTACTTGGGCAAAATAATATGACTTAGAGATGTTCAAAAGGAAATTTAGTTAGTGCCTTCTATGTGCCAAACCCTCTTCCATGTGCTTTATAAATATTATCTTATTTGTTCCTCATAACTTACTTGCAAAGTAGATGCTTTTTATTATCTTTATTTTACAGTGGAGAAAAATGAAGCAAATAGAGGAAAATGACTAATTCAATGTCATATAAATAATAAGCATGTGAGGTCAGATTTATACTTAGACCCAGCAATCTTTCCACTGTCTTACATTAATGCCATCAGTGCACATTCCAAACTTCATTATATTGATAGAAATCTCTTCTCCAAGAAAAATAGGTTCATGAGTCACAATTGTCACTCAGATCCATGTGCTAAGTAAAGACCTAGAAATTTATGTGACCTAATAGAAGACTAGAGAATTCTATGTGCATAAAGCTAAAAAGGTGCTTAAAATTAGGTAAATATTTGAAATGTCTAATGATTCACAAATATTATTAAAGTATACAGTGATTACCTTTTAGCATTACTATTTAATAAGAAAACATATTTCCATTGCAATCTATGCTGGCAAGTACTCACAAATCTAAGAATTATTTGCCTTGAATTATTTTGAGTTTAAAATATAAGTATAAAAATCTGAAGTGGGACAGGCACCCTACTTGCAATTGGAATTTATATTAAAGTTCTGAATTTAGTTATTTCTAGCTATGTGATGTTGGAAAAATAGTTTGCTTCTATGAACCACAGTTTTCTCATCAGTAAAATGGGTCTATTATATTTGCACTCCATACGTTATGAACTTGGTTGGAAGAAAGTGTTTATAAAACTTTAAAACTATGCTACATGTGTATGATTTTATTACTCCTTTTCTTTTGAGAAGATTTAGCATTTCATTAGTATAAAAATTCCTGAAAAAGTAGCAGGTTAGATCATTAGATCAAATATAATGATGTGGATGTTAATGGGGAAAAGATGGACATTTACACTTGAATGCAAGAAAATAATATTCACAAAAACAAAATGGCATAATCTGACAGGAAACAGCTATTACCTGGATCAGCTAGGTTTTGTTGTGCTCTGTTTTATTTTTGAATGTCTTAAGATGTGATATGAGTCCACCATCTGATGCATCAATAAAATACTGTTTCAGATTTAGTTGAAAGAAATATAAGTTTGAAAAATGAAAAAAATAGCTTTATATGTTCTGACTTGATTAGAGAAAATGGTAAGTAATGATTTCCAGTTTTTATACTACATTATAAGAAGAACATTAATAAAGTGTAATGCATTCAGGGCAATCAGAATTGTCAAGAAAGAAATAATAACTCTTCAAGTATTTGGAAAAACTGGCATTTGCAACAAGTATTAGACTTGTTCTATTTGGTCTATTTGGACTATCTGAAACTTACAAAATAGGTGAAATGATTGAAAATTTTAAAGAGATATGTTTTGAGGTACAGACTAAGTTGTATAAACACTCAGGTCACTTGAGCAGCTTAAATTCTCTGATTTATTTTTTAATTTGGGATTTTTATGAAAAGAACTACATAATAATATCATATTTCAATTTATCATTATTATTAATTATCTGAAGTATAGTCTCTCACTATATTAAGATAAACCTAAGATTCTTCCCTATTAAAATGTTAAGATTCTGAAAGGAAGAACTCAGTTCTTTAATATGATTATGAAAGGATACCTTTATCAAATATTATTTTCTTTCTTTTAAAAATTGCATTCTTTAATTTTTTTGTAATGCTTGTGTCCAAGTATCCATACAGTATATTTTTCTTGTCCAATTGTATTCCAAATATGTAACAACAGAATGGAAATGTTTCAGTAACATTCAAATTTGGAGAAAGGTATCTATCACAATATCCCAAACAAATGTAAAGAATATTTGGATAATTTTTTGCTTTTTAATGTATATACATACATATATGTATATATTTATATATATATAAATGTATATATAAATATATATATATTTATATTTATATATAAATGTATATATATATATATATATATATATATATATATATGTCAGTTTGTTCTTCCATAAGAAAAAAGATTATGTGGTGTTACTTATATTTCTATTGGGAGGAAAAACACATGATAGGCAAAGTCTCTTTGCCAAGACATGTAGAAAATAAATAAGGATTTTGCAAAGATGGCATAGTAACCAGAAACTGTACAGCTTGGCTCTTGGACCCAACTATTACAAGAGAGGTTCATGAAGAACACAAGAAAGAATGGTGATCAAAAAAGAGGGAGAAATTGCACATTTATAATCATGAACATAATTTTATAATTATATTTTTTCCAACTAGATCAACACATGGAGATAGCTAGTGACCTGTAAGCTCATTGCAGGTGGATTCAGAATCTTCTTGAAAAGTTTATGGAACTAGGGTTTACAACTGAATATAGAGAAATAGGACAATAGATTCAATTTGATCTTAAAGCTCTGTTGCTTTTATCTGAGATCAGGGTCAGGGTCCTTGGATTGTGCCTTGAAGCTATGTAACTAGGCCAGGGAATTCATCTGAAGGACATAATATCAGAAGATATCTACCAGAGCTCTGATTAGGGACAAATCTGATCCCAAACAAAATTAGGGTACTTGCAAATTAAAAAAGAATTAGATTCAAACAACAACACAATATTCCTTCTTGAAGTGTGTAGAACTTGACTGTAAGACAAAGTTCAAATTCAGGTGGTGAGTCTAAGTGGGAAAAATGAATACCCCCCCCAAAATTCCAAATTCTAAAAAGTATTTAGGAATCAGAAAGATACAAAAGAAGACATAACTAAAATATATCTAAGTAAAAGCATTAGCAGAAAATATCAATTGATCAAAATATCAATTAAAATACCTGCAGAAATGAAGCAAGAATTTTAAAAAGAAATTATAAATTGAGACTTTAAAAGAAAGAAAATAAGAGCACATTAATTAAGGCTTGAAAAGAAAATCAATACTTCAATATAGGAAGTGAAAATCTTTAATAAATAAACTTTTGGAAAATTAGAATGGGTCAAATGGAACTTAATAATTCCTTGAGACAATAAGAAACTTTTTAAATCAAAAGAATGAAAAAAATAGAAGACATATAAAGTATATCATAAGAAATGCAACTGACCTAGAAAGTAATATGCGTAATTGGATTAAAATGCCTATATAAAGTATTTTATGAATTCATAAATGGAAACTTCCCTGATATATTAGAACCATAAGGTGAATTTAAATGAGAAAGAACCCACTATTCACATCCTGATAGGAAGTCCAATTAAAAACTTCCTGCATCATCATATTTCAGAATTCAGTTTAAAGTGAAAATAATCAAGCATCTAGAACGATGCTAACTATTAAGAATCTATAATCCATTTCACACAAGATTTGGCAACTACCATAGTAGCAGAGAAGACACATTGAATGATTTTATTTTGCAAGGCAATGGGGATTGCGTGATTTCCCCAAGGTCACACAGCCAGGTAATTATTAATTGTCTGAGGTGAGATTGAACTCAGATCCTCCTGACTCCAGGGCCTGGGCTCTATTCACTGTGCCACCTAGCTTCTCCTGGATAATGATATTTCAAAAGTAAAAGATAGATTTATAATCCTGTCTAACATACCTAGAATCTGAGTATAAATTTATTGACCCTTTGATAAATAAGAGCCTTTAGGCATTCCTCATGAAAAGTCTAAAGCTGAGTAAAAACAATGAAATTCAAACACAAAAGTCAAGAAAAAACATGGAAAAGCAAATCTGTCTGACACTTGAAGGGACTAAATTAGCTTTGGTTTATAACAAATTAGAGAAATAAATGAATTCTTGGAATCTTAATCTTATCAAAAGTCATACAAGGACTTAAATAAGATTGATGGTCTAGAACTAACAATTTTTAATAAAAATATTAAAAGGGAAAAATGGAAGGAAAAAGAATACACTAGGGAAAAAAAAGAAAGAGGAAGGATGGGAAACTTAGAAAACCAAATAACAGATTTTTTTTTCCAAAATCAAGACTTTACAACCAAACTGGAAGGACTCAGGGAATGGTGGTGGTCACATGAATATCATTTTAATCTGAATTGTAATAGAGTGTATAACACATATACATTAGTAACCACAGCATGTTTAAAGTATAAATGTATGTAACTCAACATGAAAATAGGAGGAGACTAATTTGGGTAAAGAAAAGTTTAGAGGAGGAAAAAATCCTTTGAATGTCAAAAATGAAACAATCCAACTTTGAGGATTAGATGGTGAAGTTATGATGGAAAAAAAGAAAAGAAGAAAGAAAGAAAGAAAGAAAGAAAGAAAGAAAGAAAGAAAGAAAAAAGAAAGGAAGGAAGGAAGGAAGGAAGGAAGGAAGGAAGGAAGGAAGGAAGGAAGGAAGGAAGGAAGGAAGGAAGGAAGGAAGGAAGGAAGGAAGGAAGGAAGGAAGAAAGAAATATCCTGAAATTAGAGTCTGTGTAAAGGGAAAATAAGAGGGACAGAGAAGTAAAAACATATGAAATGCTAAATATACTATTTTCTAACTACTCATTTCAAAATACAGAGGGAGATATGAGTGAAAGAAAGAAAACTGTGTTTGAAGATAAAATCAAGTCAAATACATAATTAGTGATTTTAAATGTGAAGGTGAATAAAATTGAGGAGTAGAGCAAGCTGCATTCGGAGGCATAATTCAAAAAGTATTTGTTCTCATGTAATACATATGAAAACCTGTGAACCCTAAGTTAAGAATAAAATGCTCAGATCCAGGAGAACCACAATCACAGATTTGAAAGGGTAAAAAAAGGAAAGGGGTATGATTTACTTAAAAATTCTCTTCAGTGTAGTGATCAATCATGATTCCAGAGGGTTCATGAGGAAGAATACTTCCAACTTCCTGCAAAAGTAATAGAATCAACTTAACTAGACATAAATTTGGAAGAATGAAAAATGACTGGATGTTGTCCTTTATTCTCAAAGAAGATCAAAATAATATCCCTATTTTGGGGACAAAGTACAGTGTATCCCCACTGTGACTCATTAGACCAATATGAGTTCAAAAGGCTTTACCATAGGTGGGTCACCGTTGAGTCCCTTTACCAGACGTCGTTTGTTGAGTCCCTTTCTGGACTCCCTCAATCTTTCCCTAGATGAGTGTTGGAAGGGTGGGAGACAAGGAAGACAAGTTCTCCCTTACTGCACCAAGGTCTCCAATTATTGATCTAAATACCAGTGCTTAAATACCTCTCTAAATCTCTAATCTACTCCCACTCCCATGTCATTTAGTAAAATAAGACTCTGGTGCTCAAGGACACCAGGTAAAGATAATTTACAGTGCTCCCATACACAACAGTCCCTAACAGGTCACAAATAGTCCTTAGGAGTATTTGGAATGAAAATGTTTCTAAATTTGTGCATCTCATGTTTCATTTGAGCTACTGCAACTGTTCTCTGTTCTTTCTTTGATGCAAGTATGCCATGTTATATGGTTCTTTGACACTGTCTTCCATGTCTCACAATCAATTCTAAAATTATTCAAAGAGACCTTGAGAGTGTCTTTGTATTGCTTTTAAAAAAAAGTATTTTCAATCTATGGAATAAAACAGGCATTTCTATAACATGGTATATTAGAAAGATTATTGCAGATGAAACTTTAAATCCATTTTATATAACTTGCTATTCATTTTAAATATAAAATTATGTGGAATTTTTTCCCATTTTTTTCCTTCCCACACTTCTTGCCCTGCTCTAGAGGAGGTCACCATTACACACACACACATACACACACACACACACACGCATGTGTATGTATACATAATATGTAAAATCATTCTATAATAGGTATATTTATTGATTTTTCTACTTATGTAGAAAACATCTTTGTCTTTGTAGTAAAATTTGGTATTTATATTTGGAAATATGACTTATTTGCTTAATGTTGATCTTAAAAAATATTACTATTACTGTATGCAACATTCTTTTGGTTTTTCTCATTTTACTCTTCATTATTTTGTGCAAGTCTATCCATATCATAAATGGGATTATGGAGCTCATAATATCTTATAGTGTAGTAGTACTCTATGACATTCATGTACCATAGTTTGTTTAACCATTCCCCAAGTGATGGACATCCATATTTCCACATCCATGCCCCCACAAAAAAAGAGCTTCTATAAATATTTTAGACTAGATAGATTGTTTTCTTTTTCCTTAATAATCTTTGGAAATAGACCTGGTGGTAGTACTGCTGAATCAAAGGATATAGACAGGTCCATAGCTCTTTGGGCATAATTCCATCTTGCTTTCCAAATAGTTGAATCAGTTCACAATCTCACAAACAAAAAAATAATTTCCCAACTTTCCTTATCCCTTCTCTCACTTTTTTGACATCCATGTCTTCATTTGCCCTGTGCAAAATATCCATAAAATTATCTTTTAGACAAAGTTACTTTGATTTAATAAACATAGTCAGTACATGTAAATTGTGTTCTCTGCAGCAGAGTTTCACTGCTTGGCAATTCAATACAAACAATACCTCAGTGTCCTGTGCCATATATCTTGCCAGATGATCTTCAGAAATTTCCCAAGATAATTCAGTGGGTAGCAGTTCAGTTTCCTTCCATGTCTGGTGCACTGTCCAGGTTTCAAAGGCATACAACTGTGAGATAAGCACAATGACTGTAGACCTTCAGTTTGATAGGCATTCTCATGCCTCTTCTCTCCCACACTATCTTTTTATAGTTGTCAAAACACCGAGCAAACTTTGACAATGAATGCTTCAATCTCATCATTTAAATGTATATCCTTAGAAGGTATACTGCCAAAATCATTGAACTTATTCATAGCATTAAAAATTTCTTCATTTATACTAACCAATCATTCCATGTATGATGGTATGGCGTGCATGCTGTGGTATTGACTGGTGGGGAACTTCTATTTTGTTGGTGTCAAATATTAGATACAAGTATGAGAAAACTGATCCCTACTTAGTTGCATTTAGTCTTATAGGCTACATAGAAAGGACAGTCATCTGGGAACAAAAAGTCAACTACCAACTCTCTTTCTCTAGTTTTGACTTGTAACCTTTTCAAATTATATAATTTATGGTTGTTATAGTAATATACCTTGTTGATGTTTTTTCCTTATTGAAGGTATCCAACAACATTATAGAAAGCAAAATTTTAAAAAGCATGGGAGAAAACATAAAAACATACTTCACTACATTGGTGACTGGGAAATTGTGAGAGAATTGTGCATAATCTAGAACCTGGGCAAAAATATCATCATGAAATTGGCCTTCAAGACTGATAAACCTCACTAGGCAACCCAATATTTTGACATAATTTTCTACAGATCTTCACTGCTGACAACATTAAAGGCCTTGGTCAAATCAAAGAATGTTGTGTACTGTTGTACTGTTGTACTGTAATGTTCTGTTCTACTCCTGATATTTCTCCTGAACCTGTTGAGCAGGATACCATACTAAAAACCTATAGATTCATTTTGCTTCATTATGTTTATTGATATAAAAATTATTTTTTTCTTAAGACTAATGGAAAGGGAAAGTGGAAAGTTAAAATGGAGGTATCAGAAAACTTCTAAAAGAGTCATTGAAACATTTTTTTTTTTAAAATATAATGAATCTGGAAAAATTTCAAAGGGAAACAGTAACTAACAGAATAAAATTGAAAGCAACTTTGTATTTTTTATATCAAAACATTAATTAGGTATAATGAAGTTTGGGATTTTCATATATAATCTTTTTGTATTAAAATATTTTAGCATTTTTTTTAGTATTTTTTAAATTCAGAATTTAGAGCTAATAAAAGCTTTAAACTGTATAACCATTTCAATGAAAAAGTTTGAAGCCTGAAAATAAGATGTTAGCCTAAAAGCTTACCTTGAGATAATCTGCTAACTGGAGTAATACTAAAGATTAAGGCACATAAATCATTATTAAATATTCCACTAAGGAAGAGAGATATAATAAGGATAAATTACAGTTTTCTTTTTGGACATAGAAACTCTAATGGGTCTAAAATTACTTATTTGAATGGGAGGCAGATAAAAACAGTGTCCATACAAGGTCATGGCAAAATTTTATAGCTAATTAAAAATTGACCCTAAATAAAAAGCTAAATCATTTTTAAAGGAAATAGTTTTGCCAAACTGGCTTAGAAGGCTTTTTATACCATATGCTAAACTTACCTTTAAAATGAAAATGGCTAAATAGAGTTCAATACATGGAACATGTTTGATAGAACCCTAGTGGGAGTATGGCTTTAGTGGTTATCTATCTTACCAGGCTAAAATGTTATGGAGATTTTTGCAGTCAGTAAGTGTTACTTGAAGTGAATTGAAGTTATTTTACAAAAAATTGTTATTTCCTAAAAATTGTAATTCTGTTTTCTATTTGGTAGATAATGACATGCAGCGAATTGAGGAAAAAGAATTGTTTCTGAATATTCATTATGACCCATTGGTGCTGTGTGACCTTGACCAATAAACCTCCCTGAGACTATTATCTCTAAGACAAAGTATTAGCATTTGATTTTAAAATTGTATACAAACTAATACTTTTCAGTTTCAATGGGACATTTGCCCCACTCCCACATTCTGTGTTTTAGACAAATTGACCTATTTTTCATATTTCTTAGCTGTTGCAAGTCATCTCTTGTCCCTTTGTTTCTGTTCTAGCTTATCCACAGGTGTAAAATGCAACCTCACAGAATCTATGTTTTCCTTTAAGACACCACTTAAGGTCCATCTTCTGCATGAAACATTTCTTTATCTCTCTAAAAGCTAGGGCCCTCTCTCAATTCATGTTGAATTTAAATGAATTACTTGTATACATTTATATTTATTTATGTAATGCCCTACATTTATTATCAGTTCACTTTCTCAACTCACATTATCACTCTTTCAAAGAATCTTCAACAGGGTGGCAGCAATTACTTCCCATGTTCTAGAGATTAACCTGTGGGTGGATAGTGTTATTACATGAGCAGTAATTTCAAAACATTTTCCCTTAAATGTCTGGTCATGTCATGTACATATGCTCAGAGAGTAAGAGAAAAGGAGAGTGGGCACAGGCTTAAAGGAAAATGGAAATGATTAGATATGTCACCGAGTATGTGCAAAGCAACATGCCTTTTATCCTTCCATGGGGTTCTCATGATTCACTACAAGCTCTCCTCATTTGCTTTGGGCAGACTTTTTTGCAAGCTTTCCTGGAGCAGCTCAGCTCAGCTTGCTCCCCCTACTTTCTGGTGTCTTAGCTGTATCACCAATTTATTACTAGGATGGCTGGATTAGATCATAGGGAGGGGCTATTCATTTTCTGAGGTCTGGCTTTTAGCTATCAGTGTCTTGACTATCATACCTTCTTGCTGAAGTTTAACTAGGGCTCCCTTATACTCATTATGAATATGTATATACATATTGCACATGTACAAGAATATCTACTTATGCACATACATAAAAACATGTGCATATGCATAATTACATATTCTCCATATAATTTTTACTTTTTATTTTCCCCAGTTACATGTAAAAACAATTTTTGTCATTCCTTTTCAAAACTTTGAGTTACTAATTATCTCCTTTTCTTCCTCCTTAGCCCCAATATTGAGAAAGTAAACAGTTTGATATAGGTCATAACTGAGTAGTCATATAAAATATTTACATGATAGTGTTGTAAAAGAAAAATTAGGCCCCAATTTCCCCTAAAATACTCAAGAAAAATAAAGTTAAAAAGTATATTTCAATCTGTATTCATATACCATCCTCATTTTCTCTGGGAAGGGATAACAACATAAGTCTGTCAGAGTTGTCTTGGGTCACGGTATTTCCATGAAAAGCTAAATCACTCATAGCTAATCATCCTACAATATTTCTTTTGATTTGTTCACAGTACATTTCACTTTTTTTTTCAGTCCATAGAAGTCTATCCAGGTTTTTCTGAGAGCGTCCTGCTCATCATTTCATATAACAGAATACCATTCCATCATAATCACATGCCATAAATTGATCACTCATTGTCTAACTGATGTACATCCCCTCAATTTCTAATTTTTTTGCACAAGAAAAGTGTTACTATAAATATCCGTGTACGTATAGATCCTTTTCCTTTGTTTTTCATTTCTTTGGGGGGGATACAGATTTAGTAGTAACATTGTTAGGCCAAAGGGTAGGCATGAAATTTATAGCCCTTTGAATAAAGTTCTACTAACAGAGCATTAATGTCTCATTTTCCTTACATTCTCTCCAAGATTTGTTGTTTTTCTTTAATGTCCTTTTAGTCCATCTAATAGGTATAAGGAACTACCTCAAAATTATTTTAATTCCCATTTCTCCAAACAATTGTGAATATAACATTTTAATACAGTTAATAGATAACTTTGATGACCTTATCTGAAAAATATTCATATCTTATGATCATTTATTAATTAAGAATGCATCTTATTTTCATAATTTTGGCTCATTTTTCTATATATTGGCTTCAACTGAGGTTTCAAATATTTTTACTATTGCTAACTATATTTCCTTCCATCCTATTCCCCCTGAACCTACTTATTCCAATTTCTCTCTCCTTTCACCTTGTTCCTCCTCAGAAGTTTCTGATTAGCCTCTTCCCAATCTGCTTCCCCTACCATCACCACCAAATTTTTTACTCTTATCCTCTTCCCTCCTTTCTTGTAGGGTAAGATAAGTTTCTATACTCAATTGAGGGGGTATATTTTCCCCTATTATAGCCAATTCTGATGAGAGTAAGTTCTCTCATTTCCCCTCATCTTCTCCCTCTTCCACAACACTGTGGAAGTTTTTTTCTTGCCTCCTATATGTAAGATAATTTATCCCATTCTATCTTCCCTTTTCCTTCTCTCCCATTATATACCTCTCTCAATCCTTTATTATTTTAGATATCATTCTTGATATTCAATTCTCAACTGCGTTTTCTGTCCATGTGTAGACTCTCTAACTGCCTTTATTAAGGCAGAAGGTTCCTATGAGCTCCCGGTATCATCTTCTCACCTAGAAATACAAACAATTCAACTTCATTAAGTCCCTTATGATTTTCCCTTTCCTGTTAATTGTTTCTATGCTTCTTTTGAGTCTTGTATTTGAAGATCAAAATTTCTGTTCAACTCTGGTCTTTTCATCAGGAAAATTTCAAAGTCCCTATTTCATTGAATGTCCATCTTTTTTTCCTGAAAGAGTATGCTCAATTTTATGGGATAATTGAATTTAGGTATAGATGTTTTAATTTGTTATCTTCTTCTGGGTGTATGTTTTGAACTTCCTTGTCACTGTGGTGACTTTCTATGGTCAGCTTTATTTTTTTCTGTTATTTGCTCATTTTCTATAACTATATACTATAACAATGACTTGATTTTTAAGTCTTTGTTAAATTAGGACTCTCATTTCAGGAAGGAGGTCACCTAATCTCAAGCTCCTGTAGATGATTTTATTTAATTTTAACCAATTTTATTTAATTTTTAACCAATTACATTCAAAGATAGTTTTCTACATTCATCCTTTTCAAAACTGTTGAGTTTTACTTTTTTCTATCACCCCTTTCCCCCCACCCTTCCCATTGCAGCAAACAATATAATGTAAGTTGTACAATTCTGTTTAACATATTTCCATGTTAGTCATGCTATGATAAAGGAATTAGAAGGGGAAGATGATGATGAAGAAACACATAAAAGAAGCTTACAAAAATGAACATAGTATACTTTGCTCCATATTCAAACCCCATAGATTTTTCACTGGATGTGGATGGCATTTTCCATAACAGTTCTCTCAGGATGGTCCTTGATCACTGATGCAGAGACAAGCTACATTCATCATTTCATAACGTTGCTGGTAATGTGTACAATATTCTCCTAGTTCCCTTCACTCAGTATTAGCTTATGAAAGTCTTTCAAATCTTTACTTAAATCCTCCCATTCATGATTTCTTACAGAACAATAGTACTCCATAATATTCATATACCATAACTTGTTCGGCCATTCTCTAATTGATGGGCATGCCCTCAATTTCCAATTCTTTCCATTAAAAAAGAACTGCTAAAAATACTTTGCTACACATGGGCTTTCTCCCCTTTTCATTAATCATTTTGGAGCATAGACCTAATAATGATATTGCTAGTTATGCACAGTTTCATTGTCCTTTGAGTTTAGTCCCATATTGCTCTCCAGAATGGTTGATTTAGTTCACAACTCCACTAATGTTTCATTAGTGTCCCAATTTTCCACATTCTCTCTGACATTGATCATTTTCCTTTGTTTCTCATTTTTAGCTAATCTGATACTTGTGAGGAAGTACTTCAGTGTTGTTATAATTTATATTTCTCTAATCAATAATAATTCAAGCTGTTTTACTTTGTGTTTCTCTAATCAACAGTAATTTGGGTTATTTTTATGTGACTATAAATAACTTTAATTTCTTCATTTGAAATCTGCCTACTGATATCTGCTGACCATTTATCAACTTGACTCAGTTCTTTATATATTTTATCAGAAAATAACTTGTGAAAATTGTTTCTTAGATTTCTCCATTTCTTCTAATCACAGTTGCATTAGTTTTATTTTATAAAAGCCTTTTAATTTAATGTAGTTTAAATGATAAATTTTGTAACTTTTAAACTCCATCTCTTATTTGGTAAGAAACTTTCCCCCTCTCCATAGATCTGACAGATAAACTATTTCTTATTCTCCTAAATGACTTATAACAACACATTTCATATCTAGATCCTACACCCCTTTCAACCTTTTCTTGGTATAGGCTGTCAGATATTGATCTGTGCTTAGTTTCTGCCAAAATATTTTCCAGTTTTCCTGCAATTTTTGTTAAAAAATGAGTTCTAATCCCAGAAACTGGAATCTTTAGATTTATCAAATAGTAGATCACTGTAATCATTTAATACTGTTTTTTCCTATCTAATTGATTATATTCATCTGCCGATCTGTTTCTTAGCCAGTATTAAATGGTTTTGAAGACTGATTCTTTATATAATAATTTTAGATCTTGTATATCTCAGCCACCTTCTTTTGCATTTTTTCATTAATTTTCTTGATATTCTTGATGTTTTTACCTCCATATGAATATTGTTACATTTTTTCCTAGCTGAATAAAATAATTTTTGGTAGTTTGTTTGGTATGGAACTGAATAAGTAATTTAATTTAGATAGAATTGTAATTTTTATTGAATTAGCTTAGCCTTCCCAAGAACAATTCACATTTGTCTAATTATTTAGATCTGACTTATTTGCATAAAATTGTTTTGCAATTTTCATATGGTTTCCTGAGTTTGACTTGGCAGGTAGACTCTCAAGTAGGTTATGATATCTTTAAATGGAATTTCTTTATCTCCTGCTATTGTGCTTGTATGTGGGTTTATTTTATATTCTGCAACTTTGCTAAAGTTGTTAATTGTTTCAGGTAGGTTTTAGTTAATTTTCTAGGATTCTATAAGTATACTATCATGCCATCTGCAAAAAGTGAGAGTTTTGTTTCTTCATTGTCTATTCAAATTCCTTCACTTTATTTTTAATAATTTCTAAAGTTATCATTTCCAATACAATATTGAATAACAGTGTGATAATAGGCATTCTTGTTTCACCCCTGATCTTATTGAGAATGTTTCTACTTTATTCCGATTATATGTAATGCTTGTTGATGGTTTAAAATAGATACTGTTTATCATTTTAAGGAAAGCTCCAGTTATTACTATGCTCCCTAGTGATTTTAATAGAAATGGGTGCAGAATTTGGTCAAAAGTAGATTTTTTATCAAATATTAAAATAATCATATATTTTCTGTTAATTGTATAATTGATGTGGCCAATTATGTTGATAGTTCTATACTGAATCAACCATGTATTCCTGGAATAAATGTAACATGATCATAATGTATCATTTCTTACTGTTATTGCTTTCCTAATATTTTATCTAATATTTTGCATCTATAGCATTAGAAAATTGGTATATAATTTTTTTTTCTCTGTTTTGATTCATTCTGGTTTAAATATCAGTACCAGATTGGGGTCATTGAAGAGTTTTTAGAACTCTTTCTTCACCTATTTTTTCAAATAGTTCATATAGAATTGGAATTAATTGTCATTTAAATATTGTATAGAATTCATTTCTAACTTCATCTGGTCCAGAAGATTTTTTTATAAGGTGTTTATTAATGACTTGTTCAAATTATTTTTCTGAAATGGTGTTATTTAGGTATTTTATGTACTTTTCCAAGCAGCTTATATTTTTGTAAATATTAATCTATTTCACCTAAATTGTCCGATTTGTTGGCATATAAGTGAACAAAATGTCTCTGAATTATTACTTTCATTTCCTTCTCATTGGTAACGAATTCCCCCTTTTCATTTTAGATACTAATGAGTTGATTTTTTTGTTTTCTCTTTTTTAAATATCAGATTAACCAAAGATCTTTCCATAGCTATTGATTTTTTTTCATAAATCCAGCTCAGCTTTATTTATTAGTTCAATAGCTTACTTAATTACAATTTTATTTATTCTTTCATTTTCAGAATTTCAAATTTGATTTTGGTTTCATTTTTAATTTAAATTGTTTAATTTGTTCTTTCTTTAGCTTTTTTTACTTGTTTGCCTAATTCATTTCTCTCCTCTTTCTCTATTTTGTTCCTGTAAAGCATGTTGAGATATAAAATTTCCCTTAATAAATTCTTTGTCTGCATCTCACATATTTTGGAACAAAATTTCATTTTTTTCGTTGTTTGGAATTTAATTCTTTATTATTTCTCTCATTTGTTGTTTGATCTACTTTTTATTTAAAATTAGGTCATTTAGATTCCAATTAATTTTTACCTTTTCTTTCAATAGGCCAATATTACATCTAATTTTTGTCACCTTATGATCTGAAACAAATGTAATTAATATTTCTGCTTTTCTGCATTTGATTGTGAGTATTTTAATTCCCTAATTCATGATCAATTTAGTAGAGGTGTCATGTACCACAGAGAAAAATGTATATTCCTTTCTATCCCTATTCAATTTTCCCTAAGAATCTACTATAGCTAACTTTTCTAAAATTCCGTAAATCTTAACTTCCTTCTTGCTTATTTTGTGCTTAAACTTATCTAATTTTGAGAGAGAGATGTTGAGTTTCCCTGCTAAAATAGTGTATTCCTATCTCCCATTTAGCTTATCCTCTAAGAATTTGGATGTTATACCACTTATTGCATATATGTCTAATATTGATAATACTTCATTGTCTATGATACCCCTTTTTAGGAGAATATAGATTCTTTATTCATTCTTGGAGTTATATCTAGTTTTTTTCTTTCGTTTTGTCTAGGATCATAATTGCTACCCTTGTTTTTTTGTTTGTTTGTGTTTTTTGCTTCAGCTGAATCATAAAAAATTGTGCCCCAGATAATAGACGTACTTTGCCGTGTGTCTCTGTGTGTGTCTGCTTCAAATGTCTTTTTTTGTAAATAGTATATTGTAAGATACTCTTTCTTTTTTATAAAAGATTTTATTTCATTTACAAATTAATAAAATATTATTGTTTAAGAATAAACATAATACCCATCCCCCACAAAAATATAAAACCTAATGAGAAATAAAGTAAAAGAAAGAGAAAAAATGTGTTTCAGTCTGTGTTCTGATACCATCAGCTCTGTCTCGGGTGGATCACATTCTTTATGATAAGTCCATCATAGAAGTTACTTCCGTATTTTTCCATAATTGCTGTGTTGATTGTAATCCATTGTAATCCATTCCTCCCCACTATCATCTATTATATTTTCGTTCTCCTTTCACTGTGTCCCTCTTGAAAAATGTGCTGTGGAGCAACTGAGTGGTGCAGCAGACAGAGCACCAACCCTGGGACCAAGAAGCCCCAAGCCCACATCCCACCCCAGAGAAGCAGCAACCACCTGACCCTGTGGTCCCAGACAGGCCACCCAATCCCACCACATAGCAAAAAGTAAAATGAAAATGTGTTATATCTGACCAAATCTACTCTGGCATTGGCTTCCATTCACATTCACAGTTATGAATAAATACTAACTCTCTATTTCTCTCTATCCTATCATCCCTCTTTTTATTCTTTTCTCTGTCCTTTCCCCTTTTGCCTCTTCACCAATAATTTACTTCTAACTTCTCTCTCTCTCTCTCTCTCTCTCTCTCTCTCTCTCTCTCTCTCTCATTTCATTCTCCCTCCTATCAACTTCCCTGATATTTTGTTCTCCCTTTCCCTTTTACTTTTTCCTTTACTTTTACTTTTCCCCCCTACCTTTTATCAGTCTCTCATTCCCCTTTATTTTTCCCCCTCCTACTTCCCAGGATGTTAATTTCTAAATTATATATGTTGGTATGTATATTATTACATTTTTTAGTCAAATCTGTTGCGAGTAAGATTTACTCGGTAGTAAAGATATACTCTTTTCTTTCCTTCTACTATAACAAGTTGTTTAGGTCTTTTCATGTGTATTACTTATCCTCTAATACCTCTGCTTTCTTCTCCCTCTATAATCCTTTATACCTGTCTTGCATCCTGACCCTTGGACAAATTGTATTCCATTCATCTGAAATGATAGACGTGTTATAAGCATCATTGCATCATAATCACTTCATACCTACACTCTCTGTCCAAGTACACACACACACACACACACACACACACACACACACACACCATATATATATGTATATATGATGTGTGTGTGTGTGTATACTTGTCCCTCCAATTAGAATGAATTTTGTAAGTAGAGATATTTATTTCCATGTATTCATATTTCCAGAATCTAACTCAAGTGTTTACACATAGTAGATACTTTGCATACATATCTATGGCAGTTAATTGTCATAGCAGGTGGCACTCAAGTCTGGTATCTAGAAGATCTGAGTTCAAATTTAGACTTAGACACTCACTAGTTAGTGTTCACATCTATAAAATGAGCTAGAAGAGGAAATGGCAAATCACTCCAGTATATTTGGCAAGAAAATGCCCAAAGCGATCATATGTAAGACATGATTGAAAAACAAATAAATATAAAACACTGGATATGCTCATCCTTCTCACTCTCCCACACAATTTTCATCTGTTTTATATGACTTTTTTTCTATATAGATAGATAGATATAAATACAGATATAGATCTATTTATTTCTCTATATTTCAGCAATATTGTGTTAATGGATTGTACAGTTAGATGTTACAGTGAATAAAATGCTGCACCTAAAATCAGGAAGACTCATTTTTTGGAATTAAAATCTGACCTGAGACACTTACTAACTTTGTGACTTTGGACAAGTCATTTAACCTTGTTTGCCTAAATTCTTCATCTATAAAATGAATAACCACTCTATTTCCTTTGCCTCAATCACCCAAATAAAGTCATGAAGATTCTAAAATGACTAAACAACAGTCATCTCCAGAAAGTGCTTTTGAACTTTAGTTCTTTCTTCCTCCAAATCTAGCACTATTTCAATATACCATATTGATATTTATTAACTTTTAAATTGGACTTCAATTGATTTAACATTTATTCTTCTCAAGATTTTTATCAGATATGATTTACTTTTGAAATATTATAATGAAAATATAGAACACAAAATAGTATAAATGCCCCATAAGATTGTTATGTTATCTTGAAGATGAACAAGAGACATGTGAAAAACAGCTGAAATTCTGGATCCTGGTACAAATATGTTAGGGAAGAATTCTTATTTATTATGAACTACAAAATAAACCAAAGTGAATAGTCCCTCCCTTTAGTACCTTTACCACTCAATCCTTTCTTCTCAAGGAAGATGTTATTAAAAGAAAAAGCTCTTTTATACAAATGATGAGAGCAACACAGAAGTACTCTATAGACAATATGTTGTTGGTACCACCACAATCAAAAGAAAAAGCAAGACAAAGAAGCAAATAAATAAAAGCTAGTTTTACACAACAAATATCTGTTGTGAATGACTACAAATGCTAAAGATGCCATTTTGTTAGAATTTTAATTATTTAAACATATCATCAGAAGTTACAAATTTACTTCCTAACTAGGATAAGAAAAGACTATAACATAAACTTCATACTCATCAACTCTTAACTATTGTATTTGCAAAATTCCTAATTGAAAATTAAATATAGAAAATTAGAAAAGTTATAGAATGACCATCTGGCAAGGATTAATTGGTACAAAATTCTGAATTAGATAGGTGTATGATCTTAAATTTAGACTGTAAATTATTTCTAGTTCAAATTAGGATTAACTCCTTCCAATTAAAGGTTTATATAGAAAACATTCATTGCCTTAAAAGTCTCAAAATTAACAACTCATAGTATTCATTAATTAGAATCAATTAGATTCCATTATACAAATAAGCATTCCTTTTTTTGTTTAAGAGAAGAGTTTCACTTGAAAAATGTTTGTCTTATCCTAAAAAAAGTATTTAAAATATCAATAATTTCTTATATAATCACTTTTTAATTTTTCTATTAAAGCTTATAATCAAAAAGTAGTTCAATGATTCTAAAGTATTATTTTTTTTGAAAGGTAGTCTATTTCAGAGATCTGGGTTTCAGTCATCTCTGAATAAAAGTAACATTGTAAATAAATTAGAAATTGGAAATTGGCAAAATTGGAAAATGAAATGGGAAGTAATTAAAATTATATGTATATATAAATTATAGAATATGTTAATGTTTATGTTTAAAATACAATTTATTTCCACACATATTTTTCAAAATATTACAGAATCCAGTCCAAACAGATTTCTGAATGCTTCTGCATGTGAGAAACAACTTCAAGGCTGCAAATTCTGTAGTCCCTGCTGATAATATATTCTTATAGAAACTATATCATTCTAACATTTTTAAATTTTATTTATAGTCTTAGTAACATGGCTTCTCAGTGAAATCCCACATTATCCTATTAAAGAAAAAAGTGTCAGTCTGTCTTTTTCACCACTGAATTTCATAGAAAGGTAGAAAACCTAGAATTTATGGTTAGAAAATCTTTAAGTTAAATGGGTTCACAAATTCATATATTGGTAGTCTCAGTGCAGATATGTTTCTATCCACAATTGCATGAAGAACATAATTCTGTGTATTTATTATTCTGTTAGATACTGATTAAATACAGATAGTTATTTAGATACATTTCTTTATCATAATGTACAATGCTTTCTACACAAGAATTCAAGTTAAAAATACCTACTATTTTATTAAAATATTATTTCTTCTTTCCTTCTTCCTCCTCCTTCTCTTCCTTCTTTTTCTTCTTCTTCTTCCATGTCATCTCCTCCTTCTCCTCCTGCTACTAAAAACATTTATATAATCAATTTAATATTTTCAAATATATATATATATATATATATATATATATACATTTTAATTTGACCCTTCCAATAACCATTTAAAATAAATATTATAATCCTTATTATATCTCCTCTGATTGGAGGGCATTTCTTAAATTTTATTTTTAAAATGGGCAAGAATCTGGATTTTCCAATGATTACCACATTATATTTGCAATACTATTAGTCTTGAATTTAATGCAACATTATGCCCCCGTGGCCTTCCATCTACCACCAACCCTCTTCCAACTTCTCTTTGTTGTTGTCCTCTTTTTGATTATAAGCTCTTGGCTGGTAAAGACTTCTTTCTTTTACTTATTTGTATCCCTAAGGATTAACAGAATAGGTGGTGGATGAATGCTTTCTGAATCTAATTCAATTTTAATAATATGCAATAAAATCTTGAGAGAATTGAGTGACTTGATCTTTATCAAACAATTAATGTCAGAGAAAGTTTTGTCTGAGAAAGGATTTGAATTCAAGTCTCCTTTACATCAAAACCTTATACTGGGACTGTATTCATAATTATACCCATTTATCCTAGATGCATTGGACTAAATATTATATATATATATATATATATATATATATATATATAATATATATATATATATATATATATATATATATATATATATATATATATACATATACATGTATATACATATGGGGAGGATGTTGGATTTCCAGGTCATATCATAATCTAAAATGGAGGTCATAGTTTGTAATAATTCAATACCATTAAAATGAAAAGTACTGGATTTCAATTCAGATTATAAAAAGTTTTAGGGGGGTGGGCAGAACTTAAACCCTATGTACAATGTGTTCTAAATTCAAAAGATTCAACATTTTTCTGAATCTTTTCAGAAAACTCATTTTATTAAGAGACTGTTTAATATTGAATTAAAGACTGAATAGACAAATAAGTAGAAAAATAACAGGAGAAAAAGAATAAAAAAGCTATCATATATGTATATGTATATATATACATATATATATATATACATACATATATATATATATATATATATGTATGTATATGTATGTATGTATATGTCTGCTTTCAGTTCTCTAGTTCTGATGCACCTTAGAGAAATGAAGCTTTGGTGGAAGTGATTTTCTCCTCTTGAGCAAAACTTTTATACTACAGCTTTGATTGCTGATTTCCCAGACAAAATAAAACACATTTGACTGTAAACTCCTAGAGATCATGGACTAACACTTTTTTTGTATCTCCAGTGTTTAGTTTTATCCTCAAAATAATAGAAGCCTAAGAAATGTGTATAGACTGATTGATAAAAGAGAGGAATGATGGTGTGCAGAAATCATTAAATGCTGCATACTTCATACATACTACATACAAAATAAGTATATTTTGTTAAATAAAAATTATACATTCACATAATGCTTTCCTGCATATTTCTTTTTAGAATATTCTTATATCTAAGAGTTTAAATATTTTCAAAAATATCAAATCTTAAAAACTGAATTAATTTGCTAATACTTGAGAGCTTTGAAATAAAAATCTATACAGTTAGGTTAATTAAGTGGCTAATATATTGCCTCACTATCTGCTGAATATATTGTTTATAAATATACTAATTATAAAAAGCATAATCAATTTAATATAACTATTGTCAATAGTTAATGACTACATTGGCCATTTATCAATGTAACAAAAACACCTACAATTCCATGAAGTGGTATATTTTATATTTGAATACACTGCTAGTTTATATTATTGTTGGCTACATTTTCATTTTATTGGTCTTACAGTCTGAAAAATCATCAATCATAGTATATCATAAATTAAATTAAATTAAATTAAATTAATAAATTGAAATAGTAGCTGATTCCAAGGAATGGTTTTCTGTCTGTGTAATAGGATTAAAATGAGGTTAATTATAGTTTTGAAATAAAGCAATTTGCAAAAGTACAATTGTCTGATTCTATCCTTTCATTAGTAAAAATATTTACTTTGATATCACTAAACCTTCTCCCTTAGGTGGAACACAAACCATCTACTGTTTACCCTGTGTGGCTTTTCCTTATCTTCCTATATGTTCTCCATATAAACTGCTCGATGTGCTAAAGGCTTTCTTCTAAATAATTTAACATTAGTTAGAGACCAATGGAGCACCTGATATTCTGCTTTTATTCCCTGCGCTTCACATATGATTATTCTGCCATGTTGCTAGTCATATATTTATTTTATAATATCATTAACCCTAATTCATTTTCTCTCTGGAGCCATCCGTGTCCAGTGACCAGATATGGATCAGGATACCTGGAGATGACTCTAGAATTGAGGCAAGCAGGATTAAGTGACTTCCCCAAGGTCATATAGATAATAAGTATCTGAGGTTAGATTTGAACTCAGTTTTCCTTCTGACTTCAGGTCTGGTTCTCTACTCACTGTGTCATCTAGCTGTCATAACTGTCATATTATTCTAGAGACTGCCACCAGGTGCCATCCTCTTTCACCGCCCCCACCATTTCCAAATCTCCAAATGTTGCAAAGCTTTATTGATTTCACCTCTATAATACTTACCATCTCTCTCCTGACTCTGCCACTAATTTGGTGCAAGCAAAAAAGTATTTTTTGTTTGGTCTCCTTGCCTCTAAACTCTTTCCATTATAGGTCATTCAACATTCGTCTATCAATCTATTCTTCCTAAAGGACAGACTTGATCATGTCATTCACTATTCACTCAATTCCAGTGGCTGCCTATTTCCTCCAGGAGTAAATATCTAAGCATCTACTTTTTAAAGACCTTCGTAACCTGGCTATCTTCTACCTCTCCAGTTTTCTTTCATTTTTCTCACTTCTCCATATTATGAGATCCAGTGACACTGACCTCACTAATCCTAAAGTAAAGCATTTCATCTCCAAACTGAGGATATTTTTTATTGACTATCTTCTTTGCCTTAAATTCTTCTTCCTTCTCTCCTCGCTCTCTTGGCTTAGTTGGTTTCTTTCAAGTCCCAACTAAATCCTTAGCTACAAGAGGCTTTTCCTGATTCCTCTTGGGGATGGTGATTTTCTTCTCTTGATCATCTCTAATTTATCCTGTAAGTATCTTGCTTGGACTTACTTTTTTCCATGTTTTCTCTCTCATTAGACTGTGGATTTTTTAAAGGTAGAGACTGACTTTTCTTTACTTTGCATCTCCACTGCTCAGTTCATGCTTGGCTAATAGTAAGTACTGAATAAATGCTTTCTAACTGAGTTACTTTTGACTTGAGTAGAAATATTAACAAATGAAAACATCTATTGATATTTAGTCCTTCAGCATTTAACAAAAAATGTCTCTTTAATATGCAGTACATTGTACTAAATATTGGCAGAAAGGGAGAGCTGCATGGGTAAATGGACACAGTTCCCGCTTTTAAGTAGCTTCTGGACTTGGAGAAAGGAAGATACATCTTCCTAAAATTAAATCTGGCCTCAGACACATAGTCTGTATGACCCTGGGCAAGTCATTTAATGATGTTTGCCTCAGTTTCTTCAAATGAAAAATGAAGAAAAGAAGAAAATGCCAAACCATTATAGTATATATTCAAAGAAAACATCAAATGAAGTCACAAAGAGTTGGACAAGACTGAAACAGATCAACAACAACAATAATATTTTCAAGAAATTACATTGCAGAAATGAGAAAGAGAGCTCATATTGGAAGTATCTTGGGAAGGAATTTTAGAAAGTCAGTTGAGGGGGACATAGGGAGCATGATTGACACCCCTATGAATAAGGTGATGCCAGCTGAGGAGTCATAAGTTTTCAATGGGGTGGCAAAGTATTTCGTCTGAAATTTGAAAATATAGACAGTGAATCAAGATCTTATTGGAGTGAGAAAGACTGTAGCCCTCAGGAAATGGCAACAGAGTCATCAATACTACTAAAGAGATGAAGAGACATCATTTCATCTTGGATAAAATTGATAGTATGAAACATAAGACCTGTAAAATTCAATCAAAATAAATGGAGAATTCAATTAAATTTAAACATTTTTAATTCTAGGTCAGATTTGTAGAACATTTCCTAATTAAAATCCCACATTCTGTAGAAAGAGTTTTATAATTCCTCTTAGTTATCATGCTTATGCATTATATAATTTGTATATTTTTTAACTTTTTATTCCCTCCCCATTATATTGTGAGCTACTTGAGGGCAGAGATTAATTTATGCCTTTCTATTCCTAGGGCTTAGCACAATGCCTAGCACATAGCTGGTGCTTAATCAAAGTCTAATGACTGAGTGATTTTTAAGTTAAAAACAGCTTTTCTTTAAACCAATCATGTTACATAGGTAGAGCAAATAACATTATCATCATTTTTAGATATAGATACTCAGTCAAATAAACAAGCTCAATGATTTTAGAGGAAATTCGACTAGGAAAAGCTACTCAGAATTTCAACCCAAATGTTTTATGACTTCGTGAACAAGACTGTTTCCATAATGAATCCTAGGTCTTGTGTCATTTTTGGTATTTTCAACTTGTTATTCCTTTATTATGGATAATTCTCCTTAAGGAAATTTCTTCTCTTAAAGAAATTCTGTCTTGTTCTGACACTTAAAGTCCTAGAACTCTATTGGGTCTTTCTGAATCTTATAACCAAGTTGCTATCCTTTATTCCATGACACAACTACCAAATGAAATGGAAATTTTCAAGGTAAAATATTCTTTATATTTTCCCACTTTTATATGTTTCTACAATATGAGCATCTCCCCAAAAATGACTATTGTGTCTTATTTGCTTTTGCATCTAGATAATATGACTGTCCCTCTGTTAATGGAAAAAACAGGTAGGTAGAGTCATGAGTAGAGTGTAGGGACTTCACTGGAACTGAGTATTCATGGAATTACATTCAATGTCAGACACTTAATAGCTCTTTAAGCCTGGGTATGTCCTCTTCTGTAAAATGAGAACAAAAGCAACTACCTCATGGAGCTGTTATGAGAATCAAATGAACATGTATAAATTGCAATGTTAGTTATTTTTATAACTATAATTAAATTTTTCATCAATATAATAACTGTAAATATTGATAACAAATAGATCAACTGTGTTTTTGTTATATTTATGATGCTGCTAGAGAAAATTAAGGAAATACAAGCCATTCTAACTATAGTTAATATGCATTTTTCTAGATGAAAAGAGAAAATTAATCTATAAAAAATTACTAATAATACAAGGCAATAAATGATAAATACCCAAGGGGTGAAACAGACACTAAGGCCTATAGCACCAAGCATAATTTTTTACATAAAATAAAATCCCTCAATGTATTTCTTGAATGAATGAGTGAATGAATGGCATTTCAGTCTTTGAGGGCCAAAAAGAAAAACTTCACAAGGGAGGAAGAAATTCCACTATGCTTTTTATAATAGGTGCATTTCAATAAAGTGGAAGCAGAAGGAAATTTGAAATGGAATAACAATAAGAGTAAAGGCAGATATACTGAGTAGATTAATTTGTGAGAAATGGCATAATGCTAGAAAAGCTAGGAAGGAACACAAGGGTCCAGAATAGGGTGTTGGACATTATTAACAAAGGATACAACAAATATTTGATTAAAAAAAAGAGGACATGGTCAAAATGAGGAATTACTGATAGACTTGGTAGAAAAAGGCTTCCTAACTGTTAAGTGCTTATCCTAGAAAGAAAAGAAAGAAGGGAAGGAAGGATGGAAGTAAGGGGTATAGGGAGACATGGAGAGAGGTGGGAGGGATAGGTAAAAAAGAGAGGAGAGAGGAGGGACAGAGGGACACAATCAGGGAGGGAGGAAAAGGAAAAAGAAAGAAATTCAAAATCATTTCACTTTGAATGTCTCAAAGTGCAAAAATTGCCTTGAAGATCTAAGTCCTTCATTCACCATTAACAATCCAACATGGACATTTTTTTTTCTATCTAAAGTCCTGCATTCAAGATTCTTCTAAGTCAAAAACATTATTGAATGTCTATGGCAAATAGAATACTGAAATTCAACCTATATAGGAATGGATCTTTATATCTCAGAGTAAATAAAGAAGACTGTAATGCAGTAGATCTAAAAGATACCTGGTAATGTTTCTGTGGTATCTGAAAGCTGAAAATTTAATTAAACTGGCTATAGCTTGAGGTCTTTGTTTTTTTTTTTTTGCTAACTCTTGACTCTTAATTACTTGCCAAACTACAGTCATTGTGCTACAATGTAAAACTGTCCTATTTTAGTTTTCAGACTTTTTTTTCTTTCTACATTAAATATCTTGTCAGTTTTGTTAATATGTTAATTTTAATGGCTACTTCTAAAGTTCAACTAACCCTCATATTACTGAATTCAAAAGAAAATAGACTTGGCATCTTTATTTTGTTTCCAGTAGCTTGGAACTGATTGAAAGCTATGCATATTTAGCATTTCTGACCTTTCCTAAAGGGCTTCTTGAAGGATTGAATTAGGGTCAATGGCTTCCTGGCCCTTGTGCTGTAGGTAACAGTTATAGCTTTGATTTCAGCTTGTGCTGATGAATCAGTAAACTTACAACTATGAGAGCCAACTGTTTTAGTGGGTATAAATTTTTTTTTTCTCTATGAAGATAGAAAAAAATGCCTACCTGGTTTATCAGCGTTTAGTAATGGCAGCATAGTCAGATGTAGTGAAATTTAATAGCAAATCGATTTCTGAAAATAGGTGATTTATCTTGTCATTAGCATCAAGAATAAATGTCTTTGAATAAAAGAATTATATTCTAAAGCAAAGATTATTTCTTTTTATTAATGATATTTTGGGTTTAGAGTCTTAGTACTAACCATCTAGAAAAAAATGGTCTAACCCTCAAGTCATATTGAGATACATAAAAGTAAAATATAGCATTCCTATTCATCTTTGAACATGTAAATATGAAAATTAATGTTCATTATTTAATCTTTTCTATTAATAGAAGTACTATATCTATTGATTTTACCAAATAATCATTAAATGGTCAAGTCATTAGTGATGAGAGCTAGACTGGAACTAAGAAAATATAAAGTCTTTTACCAAGCTCAAATTAAACATTTTAATTATTTTTTTCAACAGGGTAGACCTTGCCAGGGCTTGTGTTCATAATCTTCAACAATCTAGTATCATTTTTTTGACCTAGGATTCAATGCTAATATTAGCTCCATTGCTAACTACACAAGCTCATGAGAATGAAATTTGAAGATATCCCTTATGAATTTTTAGGAGGTACATTAGATAAGAATTGTGCAGTTTGAACAGGAAATTATGAGTTATGATATATATTATTGGAGAGCATATCAATTTTAGTGTGGTCACAAATATAGGTGAATATTTAATATATGAATGTTTTGGAATTCAATATTCTATGCAGATTTAATGATGATTTTTCTGTCTTTTTTTCTGTCACAAATTGCACAACCATAAAATATTAGATTTGGTGCTAAAGGAGAACTTCGTGATGAGCTAGTCCAGATAGCTCTCTTTAAAGATATATACTAATATTGTATTAGAGAAGTCTTATGACTGGTCCAAGATCACCAAATTTTATGTGTTAGATCTGGGATTTACATATATCTGTTCTGGGTACATCACTTTATTCACTGCATAAAGGAAGAAAATCTTCCTCAAAAATCTGTAATAACATAATTGTGAAGATGCAAAAGAACAGGTAAGGAGAAAAAGAAATAAGGATGCATCTATCCCATCACTGCATCTATGGCCTCATCAAGCTAGAAATTCTATCCAATAATGAAAATTTTATCCCATCTCTTTCCTGCTCATCCTGTGAAATTTTACCCATTCTTTCACATAGTTGATTTGCTATAGAAGCTAAACACAAAGTGTGCTGATAAAAGTTAAAGAACCAACTCTCTGGAGAAAAAAAAATGCAAGGCATAATTTAGGAGGAAACTAGTTGATTCAGTGGATAGAACACTGATCCTAAAAACAGAAAGACCTGAATTAAAATACCACCTCAAACACTTACTAGCTGTGTGATCTTGGGCTAGTCACTTAATCTTAAGGTTATTTTGCCTTAAACCAGTGAAGAAGAGAAGGGCAAACCATCCAGTATCTTTGCCAAGAAAAAACCCATGAACAGTATGGTCCACAGGATTACAAGGAGTCAGATAGGACGGAATTAAAAAAAAGACAAAAGCACAATTTTATGTTCAGTTTCAATTAGTTAACTCAAGATAATCAAGAAAACAATTATTTAAGTAACATTTCGTACCATATGTCACTTTGAAGGGTGTAAACTGATCATGCTAAAAATTTTACCATCAGATCTTCTGAAGTAGTGAAATCTGATTATAGCACACCCCTGTATCCATTGTGCTGGACACTTTCCTTGATTTCACTTTACAATTTAGAGTACCAAACATTCTGATTGCCTTTAGTTCATACCTTAATCTTGCCATGTTACTAATTCATCTTTTATGTATCAAAATCATTGACATGTGAATTTAATGTAGATTTTATTCAAAGTAGTTCAAATGTCATCCACTAGTTTTGTTTTCTTAAAACGTCATGAAATTAGAGACAAGTTATTCTTTATAGTTAAATTTTTTCAGAAATGACAATTGTGTCATTTTCTTAAAGTGGAAAGACCCTGAGGGTAAAAACTTGGACTATTTTAAGCCAATTCTGAGCAATTCTCTGTTAAAATAACTAAGGAGAAAATGGGATTTTCTTGTGCTGTTTACATGTCTACTAGTAAATGACCATCAACTAAATATGAGTCAGTAATAGCTTTCTCTTTTGTAATGTATGGTATATTGAACTGAATGTGTCCAATTACTTTTTATCTCTTTTCATTGAGATATTTATATGATTATAAAAATTAGAATTATTCTTCCTTTATTTTTTAAAATTTATTTTTATTAAAGATATTATTGAAGTTTTAAAATTTCCTCCCAATCTTACTCCCCCCCCCCCCCCTGGAAAGCAATCTGTTAGTCTTTACTTTGTTTCCATGTTATACCTTGATTCAAATTGGGTGTGATGAGAGAGAAACCATATCCTTAAATAAGAGACAAGAAGTCTAAGAGGTAACAAGATCAAACAATAAGATATGTTTTTTAATGAATTAAAGGGAATAGTCCTTGAACTTTGTGCAAACTCCACATCTCCTTATCTGGATACAGATGGCACTCTCCTTTGCAGGCAGCCCAAAATTGTTCCTGATTGTTATACTGATGGAATGAGTGAGTCTGTCAAGGTTGATCATCACTCACATGCTGCTGTTGGGGTATACAGTGTTTTTCTGGTTCTGCTCATCCCACTCAGCATCAGTTTATGCAAATCCCTCCAGGCTTCCCTGAAATCCCATCCCTCCTGGTTTCTAATAGAACAATAGTGTTCCACGACATACATATAGCACAGTTTGCTGAGCCATTAGGACATTGAAGCACATTTACTTGATTTCCAATTCTTTGCCACCACAAACAGGGCTGCTATAAATATTTTTGTACAAGTGATGTTTTTACCCTTTCTCATCATCTCTTCAGGATATATACCCAGTAGTAGTATTGCTGGGTCAAAGGGTATGCACATTTTTGTTGCCCTTTAGGCATAGTTCCAAATAGCTCTCCAGAAGGGTTGGATGAGTTCACAGCTCCAACAACAGTGTAATAGTATCCCAGATTTCCCACAACCCTTCCAACAATGATCATCATCCTTTCTGGTCATATTGGCCAATCTGAGAGGTGTGAGGTGGTACCTCAGAGAAGCATTAATTTGCATTTCTGTAATAATTAATGATTTAGAGCATTTTTTCATATGGATATGGATTGCTTTGATCTCTTCATCTGTAAATTGCCTTTGCATATCCTCTGACTATTTGTCAATTGGGGAATGGCTTTTTGTCTTAAAATATGACTCAGTTCTCTGTATATTTTAGAAATGAATCCTTTGTCAGAATCATTAGTTGTAAAGATTGTTTCCCAATTTACTGCATTTCTTTTGATCTTGATTACAGTGGTTTTATCTGTGCAAAAGCTTTTTAATTTAATGTAATCTAAATCATCTAATTGGTTTTTGATGATGTTTTCCAACTCTTCCTTAGTTATAAACAGCTCCCCTTTCCATAGATCTGACAGGTAAACTAGTCCTTGATCTTCTAATTGGCTTATAGTATTTTTTTTTTGTCTACGTCTTGTAACCATTTGGATCTTATCACGGTAAATGGTGTTAGGTGTTGGTCTAAGCTAAGTTTCTTTCATACTAACTCCCAATTATCCCAGCAGTTTTTATCAAAGAGGGAGTTTTTATACCACTGGCTGGACTCTTTGGGTTTATCAAACAGCAGATTACTATAATCATCTCCTGCTTTTACACCTAGTCTATTCTACTGGTCCACCACTCTATTTCTTGGTCAATACCAGTTTTGATGACTGATGCTTTATAATATAATTTTAGGTCAGGTAGGGCTAAGCCACCTTCTTTTGCACTTTTTTTTCATTAAGCTCCTGGCGATTATTGACTTTACTTCTCCATATGAATTTACTTACAATTTTTTCTAACTCATTGAAGTCATTTTTTGGAATTGTGATTGGTAGGGCAGTAAACAGATAGTTTACTTTTGGTAGAATTGGCATTTTTTATTATATTAGCTCTACCTATCCATGAGAAGTTGATATATGCCCAGTTATTTAAATCTGATTTAATTTGTGTGAGAAGTGTTTTATAATTGTTTTCAAAAAGATTCTGAGTCTGTCTTACCAAATAGACTCCCAGGTATTTTATATTGTCTGAGGTTACTTTGAATGGGATTTCTCTTTCTAGCTCTTCCTGCTGTATCTTGCTAGACATATGTAGAAAAGTTGAGGATTTATGAGGGTTTATTTTATAACCTGCAACTTTGCTAAAATTACTAATTGTCTCCAGTAGTTTTCTGGATGATTTCTTGGGATTTTTTAGGTAGACCATCATGTCATCTGCAAAGAGTGAGAGTTTTGTTTCTTCCTTCCCAATTCTAATTCCTTCAATTTCTTTTTTATTCTCTAATTGCTGATGCTAACATTTCTAATACAATATTGAATAGTAGTGGTGATAATGGGCACCCTTGTTTCATCCCTGATCTTATTGGGAATGCCTTTAGCCTCTCCCCATTGAATATAATGCTTCTTGATGGTGTCAGATAGATACTGCTAATTATTTTAAGGAACAGTGCATTTATTCCTACACTCTCTAGTGATTTTAGTAGGAATGGATGCTGCATTTTATCAAAAGACTTTTCAGATTGATATGATCATATGATTTCTGATAGGTTTGTTGTAGATATAATTGAGTATACTAACAGTTTTCCTAATATTGAACCAAACCTACATTCCTGGAATAAATCCTACTTGAACATAATGTATTATCCTAGTGATAACATGTTGTAATTGTTTTACTAAGATTTTATTTAAGATTTTTGCTTCTATATTCATCAGGGAAATAGGTCTATAATTTTCTTTCTCTGTTTTAATGCTTTCTAGTTTAGGTAACAGCATCATATTGGTTTCATAGAAAGAGTTAGGCAGAGTTCAATCTTTCCCTATTTTTCCAAAGAGTTTATATAGAATTGGAACCCATTGTTCCTTAAATGTTTGGTAGAAATTGCTTGTGAATCAATCAGGACCTGCAGATTTTTTCTTAGGAAGTACAGTGATGGCTTGTTGAATTTGTTTTTCTGAGATAGGGTTGTTTATATATTTAATCTCTTCTTCATTTAACCTAGGCAAATTATATTTTTGTAAATATTCATCCATTTCACTTATATTGTCAAATTTATTGGCATAGAGTTGGGCAAAATAATTCCAAATTATTACTTTAATTTCCTCCTCATTTGTGGGGAGTTTACCTTTTTCATTTATGATACTGGCAATTTGGTTTTCTTCTTACTTTTTCTAAATCAAATTGACCAGAGGTTTATCAATTTTCTTGGTTTTTTCCATAATACCAACTTTTGGTTTTATTTATTAATTCAATAGTTTCTTTGCTTTTGATTTGATTAATTTCTCCTTTAATTTTTAGAATTTCTAATTTGGTATTTAATTGGGGATTTTTGATTTGTTCTTTCTCTAATTTTTTTAGTTGCATGTTTAGTTCATTGATTTCCTCTTTCTCCAATTTATTCATGTAAGCATTTAAAGTTATAATATATCCCCTGAGAGTTACTTTGAATGAATTCCATAGGTTTGGTATGTTGTTTCATTATTATCATTATCTAGGATAAAATGGTTAATTCTTGCTATAATTTGTTTTTTGGTACACTCATTTTTTAAAATGAGGTTATTCAATTTCCAATTTTTTCTGGGTCTATATCTCCTTGGCCCAATATTGCATATGACATTTATTGTATTGTGATCTGAGAAAGATGTATTCACTATTTCTGCCTTTCTGCAGTTGATCATTAGGGTTTTTATGTCCTAGTACATAGTCAATGTTAGTATAAGTTCCATGTACTGCAGAGAAAAGGGTATATTCCTTTCTATCCCCATTTAGTTTCCTCCATAATTCTACCGTATTTAACAATTTTTCTAACAATCTATTTACCTCCTTAACTTCTTTCCTGTTTCTTTTATGATTCAATTTATCTAGATCTAATAGTGGGAGGCTG
Source organism: Macrotis lagotis (assembly GCF_037893015.1). Classification (NCBI taxonomy): domain Eukaryota; kingdom Metazoa; phylum Chordata; class Mammalia; order Peramelemorphia; family Peramelidae; genus Macrotis; species Macrotis lagotis. The sequence goes on from NC_133666.1 coordinate 397,409,625, forward strand.
AGGTCTCCCAGTAGTAGAGTTCTGCTGTCTATGTCTTCCTGTATTTCTTTCAGCTTCTCCTCTAACAATTTGGATGCTGTCCCACCTGGGGCATATATATATATTCAGTATTGAAATAACTTTATTGTCTATGGTACCTTTTTGGAGGATAAAGTTTCTTTTTTAATCTCTTTTAATGCTATCTATTTTTGAAGCTGCTTTGTCTGAGATAAGGATTGCTACCCCTGCTTCTTTTACTTCAGCTGAAGCAAAATATATTTTGCTCCAAACTTTTACCTTTACTCTATATGTATCTCTCTGCTTCAAATGAGTTTCTTGTAAGCAGCATATTGTAGGATTCTGGTTTTTAATCCACTCTGGTATTTGCTTACATTTTAAGGGAGAGTCATCCCATTCACATTCAAAGTTATGATTACTAATTCTTATTGCCCTTCATGCTATCTTCCATCCATTTGTATTTTCTCCCTTCCCCCCTTTATCCATATTCCCCAGTATTTTGTTTCTGAATACCACCCCCTTCAGTGTGTTTGCCCTCCTATATCACCCCTCCCCTTCCTTTCCCATTTCCCAATTTCCCCTTTTTCCCCCCACTCCTCTTCCCTTTCTCTCTTCCCCCTTTTCACTCTTTTAATACTTGAAAGGTTAGATGTTTTATAAGTTAACTGAGTATGTGTATGTTGACTTTAAGCCATGTCTGATGAGAAGAAGATTCAGGTGTTTCTCATCTTCTCCCTTCTTCCCCTCTATTGCTATAGGTTTTTTGTACCTCTTAGTGTAATGAGATTTACCCCCAATTCAATCCCCACCCTCCTTCCTTCTCTTTTCTGTCCCCCATTTTAAGGAGGTAGTGGTTTTTAGATCATTCTATCTGAGTCATAGAAAATTCTGAGTTTCTGTCACTTCTAGTTCAGTATATTCTATGTAATAGAGTTAAAATTCTTGAGAGTTATTAGAGTCTTTCTCCCAAGTGGGATTAAAGCCAATTATATCCCATTAGATAGCAGTCTCATGGATAAAGTATGAATGTCCATCATTTCTGGCTAGGTATATTTTACATTTCTCAAGATTTATGAGAATCTTTTCCCCCTTGCTGGGATATAGCCAGTTTCAACTTACTAGATAGCAGTTTTTTTTTTCCTTTTACTTCCCCCTCCTATTTTTTTTACCTTTTCATGTGTCTCTTGAACCTCCTGTTTGATGTCCAAATTTTTTATTTAGCTCTGGTCTTTTCATCAGGAATTTTTGGAATTCTTCTGTTTCATTAAATGTCCATCTTTATCCCTGGAAGAGAAGGCTCAGCTTTGCAGGATAGTAGATTCTTGGCTGCATTCCAAGCTCCCTTGCTCTTTGAAATATTTTCTTCCAGGCCCTTCCATTCCTTGATGTTGATGCAGCCAGGTTCTGAGTGATCCTTACTGTGGCTTTTGATATTCAAATTGTTTCTTTCTTCCTGATTGCAGGATTTTCTCTTTTATCTGATAGTTCTGGAGTTTGGCCACAACATTCCTTGGTGTTTCCATTTTAGGATCATTTTCTGGAGGATGTATTTTTTCAATAACTACTTTGCCCTCTGATTCCATGATATCAGGGCAGTTTTCCATCACTAGATCTTGTAATATTAAGTCCAGGCTTTTTTTTTTTCTCTTCAATGTTTTCAGGAAGTCCTATAATTCTCAGGTTGCCCCACCTTGATCTATTCTCTAGGTCAGTGGTTTTGTTGATGAGGTATTTTACATTTTCATCTATCTTTTCTATTTTTTTATTTTGTTTAACTTGCTCTTTCTGTCTCATGGAGTCATTAGTTTCTGCAGACTCCATTCTTTTTTGGGGGGAAGAGTTTTCTTCATTAACCTTTTGCAACTCCTTTTTCAATTGGTCAGTTCTCCTTTTGAAAAGCTTTCCATTTGACCAATTGAGGTTTTGAGAGAATTATTTTCTTTTTGCATTTGCCCAATTGAGGATCTGAGAGAACTATTCTCATTTTGTATTTGTCCAATTGATGATTTGAGAGATTTATTCTCCTTTTGAATTTGTACAATTGTACTTTCTAAGGATTTGTTTTCTTGTTGCAAGGTATTAATTGTCTCTCCCAAATTTTCCAGTTGATTTTTAAGCTCCTTCCTTATTTCTTCAAGGAAGTCTTTCTGTGCTGAAGACCAGATCGTATTCTTCTCAGAGGTTCTAGGTCTTTCTGAGTTAGGGTCTTTCCCTTCCAAGAATGTTTCTATGGATCCACCTTTCGCTGGACCCTTTTTCATTTTACTAAGACCTTGAGTTGGGGGGGTGGGGGGTTCGCAGGGGCTTGGAATCACTAGAGGCTTTACTCATTGAATGTAATTTCTCTGGCTGGCCAGTAGGAGGTGTTGGTTGCTTTCTCTGAAGTGTCTATGACCTTGATTGAGGCCTTCTCCCTTTGCTTGAAGGGAAGGAGTTGGAGCTATTGAATTCTTTTCCTTCAATCAGTGGTGCTCCTTACCCTGGCCTGAGGTCATTTGTCAGCTGGGCTGGTTCCTCTGCTCACACACCTGGGCCTGAGGCAGAAGTAGTCTGCCTTTGTTTTTTCAGGGAAGAGATCTCAGTGGTAATGGAGGCATGGACTCTGAGTTCCTCAGACCAGAGGTGCCCAGGGATGGTGTCTGCAGCTCTCCTGCACCAGAACTCTCCCCCCCAGCCCTGTCTGCAAGCTCCAGAGGGACAGCACCAACACCAGTGCCTCTGCTCCCTAGTTGACTCAAGCCCCTGCCATCTAGCCCCCTGCTGATCCAGCAGGTCTGGCTCTCAGGCCCTCTGACTCCCAGCTCCAATTCAGCTGCAAATCTGGCTGATCTGAGGCTGATCCTCCCTCTCAGCCCAGACTCACCTGCCCTAATTCATCCAGTGCTGCTGGGGGAGACAAATCCTGAGTTAGATGTTCTTTCTCCTGGCTTTTTTTCCTGCATTTTGTGGGTCAGATTTCTGTTAAGTGATTTATTTCATATGATATATGGGGAAAGGTCAGGAGACTGTAGAACTGTGCCTGTCTTCTCTCTGCCATTTTGGCCGGAAGTCCTGTTCCTTTCTTTAAATAAATATTCTGCATCAAATTCATGTTTATAAAATCATCCTAGGCAGTGAGGTTAGAAAGTCATTTGGGCAAAACAAAACAAGCAAACATACCAAAAAAAAAAAAAACTGACTGCAACTTTTTAATTGCTGAGCAAGCATCTTAGATTGACAGATTTAGTGTTGCAAAGGAAATTAGAAAATATTTCGCCAAGTAGATAACCAATGCTCAGAGAGGCTATCTGAGTTTATCCATGGTCATAGAGTTGATAAATGCCAGAGACAAACTTTGAACCTGATTCTTCCTAACACAAAATCTAGAATACTATAACCATAAGTCATATTTTGTCAGGTGCAATGGCCATGTTAAAGAGCTTTTGGAGACTTTTAATTCTCAGGATGAAACTTGAAATATAGGAGATAAAATACTTTGAGAGAACTCTATATCCTGAAAGAATATTTCTACTTGAAGTAGACAGGAACTGGAAATCCATTTTATTGCTTATTAACACAATTGATGTGAACATTTCAACAATGGAAAAGGAATGGAAGAAGGCAAGGGTGAAAATACCCTTTCTAATATTGTGTTTTACCTCTTGATTTTTTTCCCATGCACAATAATCCCCACAACTGATTTCTCCAGGTTCATAATTCAGATCGTTACCTCAAAAGATGAACATCATTCATAGTTGTTCATTTATAAGATTATTGAATTTCCTGGGTTCTTGGATTCTAATAAATATCAAAATCAGAATATAAAGTTTAAATGCCAACAAAAGTCACTCTCACTCTTTGACATTTTTCTTTAAAAAAATAACAAGATTTTTTTGCGTTTCCTGGAAGGCTTTTATTGTATCTTTCAGAGAATCTTTTAAAATTTTTAAATGTAATATTTTATTTTCCCAATTATATGTAAAGCCATTTTAATATTGACTTCAAATTTTGAGTTTTAAATTTTCTCCCTCTATACCCCATGAAAGTCATAGTGTGAAAAGAAACAAGAAAAATTTTTAAAAAGATTCTCTTCATCTACATTCAGGCTCCATCACTTCTTTCTCTAAAGATGGGAGTAACCTTTTATAGAAAGTGCTTTAAAATTGTCTTGGATCATTATGTTGTTGAGAATAGCTTAGTTTTTCCCAGTAGATCACCATCCAATATTGTTGCTTCTCTATACAATATTGTTATGATTCTGCTCAATTTACTTTGTAACAGTTCATGAAAATCTTTCCAGGTTTATCTGAGAGTATTTCACTCACTTTTTCTTATTACAATGAAATCCAATTACAATCATAAACAACAACTTGTCTAACCATTTCACAATTAATGACCATCCCCTCAGTTCCCAATTATTTGCCACCATTAATAGTGCTGCCATATATTATTGTCCCTATAGGCCCCTTTTCTTTTTTTTAATCTCTTTTAGATATTGACCTAGGAGTGGTATCACTTGGTAAAAGGTTATACATAGTTTATGAATCTTCAGGCACAGTTCCAAATTGCTCTCCAGAATATAGCTCCACCAACAGTGTATTAGTATTTTAATTTTCACATATCCCTTCCAATATTTGTCATTTTCCTTTTATGTCATGCTAAACAATCAGAAAGGTGTGTAATAGCAGTTCAGAGATTTTTAAATTTGCATTTATTTAATCAAAAGCAATTAGGACTTTCCTTCATATGACAATATATAACTTTGACTATGTCTGAAAACTGCCTGTTCATATGCTGTCCTTATCCCTTACCTGTTCCCATACACATATTCAGCTTGACTATCTTTTCCTCAATGAAGTCTTCTCTCATTCTTTCAGCTCAAATTATGCTCTTTCTTGTGTTTCCTAAACTACATCACAGGTTCTGTAAACAGATCAAACATGTTTTATATATGATTGTGTCTTCCTCTATGTTTATCATGATCATTACACATTTTTGTTCAATTGTTTTTCAGTTATTTCCAAATCTTTGGAGCCATTTGGAGCTTTTCTTGGAAAAGATATTAAAATGGATTGTCATTTCCTTCTCCAGCTCAATTTTAAGATAAGAAAACTAAGGCAAATAGGGTTAAGTGACTTACCCAGGTTGATAAAGCTAGGAATTGTCTGAGGTCAGATTTGAACTCAATAAATGATTCTTCCTGACCTCAAGTCTGGCATTCTACCTACTGTGTCATATAGCTGCACCTGCATTGTAGATAGATACTTAATAAGACAGAATGTTATAGTGGAAATAATGTTTAACATGGAAGCAGCAAAGACCTAGCTTTGTATTCCAAATTCATCCATTATAATTTCTAACTCTAATGGGAAATTGCTAAAACTCTATGAGCCTAATTTCCAATACATTAAATGGAGATCAGAGTGGCACATAATTCAAAGGGTTGTTATAAGGATCACATGAATGAAAACTTTCAAAGCAGTATATCAGTGGAAATTATTGTAATTATTAGTGGTGTTATGTGCAAGGATGAATGTGTGAATGAAGATTATATCATCTCTGAAACAAAAGATACAGAACATAAGTATGTGGAGGAGATCAACAGTGTCAAAATCTTTAGAGAGGTCAAAAAAGGATGAGAATTCAGGAAAATATTGTAGAAATTTAGAATTGAGGTCATAGACAACATTTAAGAGTTCAATTTCAATAAAATTATACTAGTGGAGAGTGAAAGCAAAGGTTGAATTCTGAATTAGGAGAGAGGCAAGTATAAAAGATATATATATATATATATATATATGTATATATATATATATACATATATATATATATATATATATATATATATATATATATATACCAATTTCAACTATGCACACTGAAAGCTCATCCAGTTACAATATAGTGGTCAAGTAGTCATCCTCCACTGGAAAACTGTATAGTGATACATAGTTTATCTACATCTTATTTATTTAAATACATCTGAGCAAATAGGCTTAATCTTTATTTTTATTTTTCATTTGGTATGGCTTTCTGTGAATTGCTGGTCCATTCTGATAATTTGTGAAATAAGAACCAGAGTACAGTCAAACCATAAAATTTTAAAGAAAAGATTGATATCAATACCAACTTGCAAAAAAAAGAGAAAAATGTTCCATGTAATTGAGACAGATTCAACCTGACCTATTTAAACAAGTTGTTGGATAAAAGAGAAGGCATTGACACAGATTATTATCATTTCCTAAGAAATTATAACCCATGTAAATCACCTGTCAAATAAAACATTCAAAAAGCATAAAAACAATCTTAGTTAAAAATCATCTGATTTACTTGTGAAATAGAGAGAGATAGCAACCAACAGACACAGCAATTTCAAACATAAACTAATTTGGGAAATTCTATGGAGGATGATAGTTGGAAATGATAAATGGTCTTATATCTCACATGTCAAAAAGAAAGAGGGAAAAAACTTTTAAAGAAAACTTAGAAAAGGGAAATCATCCCTAGGGCAGTTTAAATATGAAACTTGAAGGATAACAATGGATAGAACAAAAATTATAATGATTTGTAACAATGTTCTTTAGTTCTTTAATATTTTTTCTATCAATGATCATGGATACAACTCATTTCCTCTTTAGTATCCCAGTAGGTAATGTATTGATTGAGGAAGTTGAAATAATGCTGAAGAAAATAATGTTTGTTTAGAACAGCTATATATGGAGGAGATCTATACTGTGGGTAACACATTACTGAGGATAAAAGAGTAGAGGATATCACAACCACTTTTTAAATTAATTTTTGTATGTTATTTTGGGACCTAGCTTCTATCCACAACTTTGAAATATGCAGTTTATTTGACTGTGAAGTGGTCATTTAACCTTATGGACAGTTCTTTAAAATTTTAAAGTCCAAATGCAATTGTATTCAGAATTTGTGAATCAGTTGGCATGCTGTACTTTTTACCTCAGAGATATAACATTGTCCCTCTTAGCCTACTTAAAGGAATTTTAACTCTTTGTACTCAAGGTGAAATTGATTTGTTATTGGGTGTTCTCAAAAATGTGCACAGTCTTTGAGGTAGAGTGAAAGAAAGGAAAAAGGACCCTAAAAGGTGAGCAGAAGAAGCATTGAGGGTGACCCTCTCTAGATCCAGGCAAACAATAATATGAGCTAAGGATAGGTAAGGGAAAGTTGTCATGGAGGTTATGATACAGGGGAAGAGACTAATGGTGGGCACTTTCTTTTCTGAAAGCTATCAAGTTTTTTTTTTCTTTTGTTCATTGGGGCCAAGGGATTCAGGACTTACTTATTATTTCAGTTCCATAATTTCAGTCATATCTGACTTTTCATGATCCCATTTGGAGTCTTCTTGGCAGGAATATTAGAAAAGTTTACTATTTCCTTCTCCAAATCATTTTACATATGAGGAAACTGAGAAAAATAGGATTAAGTTACTTGCATAGTTTCACACAGCTACTAAGTGTCTTAGACTGGAATTGAGCTCAGGTCTTTATGATTTTCTTAGTTGTTGGGGAAGTTTAACCCACATTTTTAATTGTCTGGGTTCTGTATCTGAAGTCAAAATGAACGAGGCTTGTGGGAAGAAGAGGGAAAATCAGAGCAATAAATAATCAAGAACTATCTTATGCTCTCAGATGTTATTGGGAACTTTTGTTATTGTCCACTGTTTTGTTTTGTTTTGTGTACACAAGAGGATAGAATTCTTTCCTCCCCCCAGCCCTTTCCACATCTATTTGATGGATAAAGGAAACAAATAACATTTCAAAACTTAATTTCTTTTGCCATAAATGTACTGTTCAATGCCTTCTTTCTTCCGTGTGAAAGTATTTCTTCTGCTTTCCAACAGTAATCTTTCTCTCATGACCTTGATCCCATCACCTCTTGTCTCTTCAATATCTTGTTGAACCAGATGCCAACATACCTCTTTAACCATATCACATCTACACTCTATCTCCATCTACCCTCCTCTCATCTTGATGTAGTTTAGGGCACTGGTGATGAGCTAGGGTTTGAAAAGTGAAAGCATTTCATTACTTCCAAATCAGAGTGATGAGGGGCAGATAATAATAATAATAATAATAATAATAATATTATTATTATTATTATACCTGTTATTTCACAGGTGCAAAGTTATTTCATGTCAACTTTCTCCCTAATGTATAAGCAGCCAGTAAGGGGGAAAGTTAGGATTTATATAAAATTACAAGGGATGGCTTACATTCTGGGAAAGGTATAGAGGAACAGTGCAGGCATTGTGACGAGAATTATGTCAGGATATTCAGGGATAACAAAAGTTCACTTTGGGAAACAAAAACCTAACAGTTTTTTACCATTATTATTGAAGGATAACAATGGATAGAACAAAAATCATAATGATTTATAGTAATGTTCTTTAGTCTTTAATAAATTTTTCCCATCCTTGGCTCCTGCCTCACTTTCCCTGTCCTGTGGGATCCTCCTGCCTGTGATTGAGAGCCACAATACACAGGAGTTTGCTGTCAATTCAAGGTCTGGTATAAGGGAGGACTTTTCTCAGGATTGTTTCTCAGAATAACAAAGCCATCATAGCTTTTGTTATAGTCAATTGTAGAAGGCAATAGAATTTAACTATTTGTTTCCTGTCTTTGCTGCACAAAATTAAGAATTACTTCCCTTAAGATAAATATTTATCCTGATTGTCAACCATTAACTCTACCTAGTGGACCTCAGAAACAACAGTGCTTCATTACCCTAAGCATTGTCTACTCTGCTACTATTCTCCTACATATCACCTCATCCTCTCCTAATCTCCATTTTCCACATCTTATTTTATTTTATTTTTTTGGTTTTACAAAGCAATGGGGTTAAGTGACTTGCCCAAGGTCACACGGCTAGGTAATTATTTAGTGTCTGAGGCTGGATCTGAACTCATGTCCTCCTGACTCCAGGGCCTGATGTCCTATCCATTGCACCACCCAGCTGATCCCATTTTTCACTTCTTCAAAACAACTTGATCTTCCTGAAAAGCAAGTTTGAGTATTTTACCATTTCTGATTCAATCAACTCCAGTGGCTCCCCATTATATCTAGGCTCAAATATAAGTTTTCTCTTTGGTATTTAAATCCTTAAATAACCTGACAGTCTCCTACTTTTCTAGTTTTCTTACTCCTATCCAGTGACATTATCGTCCTATTTCTAGCATCCTGTTCCCTGTAGCAGGCATCACCACATACCAGGCATTTTCACTATCCCTCATTCAGAGAACTCTTTAGCTCTTTTCTTCTTTCTGACTTCTTGATTTCATTTGAGCCTCAACTAAAGCCCCACTTTCCACAATAAACCTTCCCCTGCTCTCTTTAACATTAGTACCTTCTTTCTGCTTGGTTTTTTGCTTGTTTGTTTTATTTTTGCAAGGCAATTATTTAAGTGATTTGCCCAAGGTCACTCAGCTAGATAATTATTAAGTGTCCGAGATCAGATTTGAACTCAAGGTCCTTCTGACTCTAGGTTGGTGCTCTATCCTCTGTGCCACCTAGCTGCCCCTAGGACCTTCTTTCTGAAATGATGTCCAAGATATTATTTATTCACATTATTTGCATGTAGTTTTTGTATGTCATCTTATGTATCAGACTATGAGCACCTAAAGAGCAGGGAATGATTTCTTCTATTCCATTTTCTTTTCCTTTTCTTTTTATCTCCAGTATTTAGCATAATAATTAGTTCAGAGGAGGAACATAACAAATACTTCTTGATGTAACTTGATTTTCTCTGGTAATTAATTAAATTCTTGTTTCACTTCGGTTTATTCTATGGTGTATTGCTAAAGAATTTTTCCTTAAGCATAGATATGAACATCACTCCCCTCCTCAACCATCTGTTTGGGTTCCTATTCCTTCTATGATCACATATGAAATCCTGTTTAACTTTTAAAGTCCTACATTTCTAACCTCATTAGACTTACTCCCTATTTTGAACTCTTTTCCAGGAATTTCTGACTTGCTTTCTATTCTATGTGTGTGTATTATATCTATATCTATATCTATATCTATATCTATATCTATATCTATATCTATATCTATATCTATATCTATATCTATATCTATATCTATATCTATATCTATCTATATCTATATCTATATCTATATCTATATCTATATCTATATCTATATCTATATATATATATATATATATATATATATATATATATACACATACACTTACTACATTCCCTGTCTCTATCTTTTGCTGTCACATAGGTTGCCCCAGATGCCTGGAAATAGTTTTCCTCATCTTAGAATTCTCTTTCTTTAAGATACAGTAGAATGACCAACTTCTCTATGAAACCTTGCTGTTGCAACTTATAGCATCCTCTCTTCCAAAATACATTGAATTTAATTGTTTTTTATTTATTTTGCATAGATGCTATATGAATGTTACATGTGTTTCTTATTTATTCTACAATAATGTCAATTCTGTTAGAAGGGATGACTTCAAGGTTATAAATTTGAATGGCCATGGATATAAAAAGGAATGTTCGGAAAACGATTGAGTATATATAAGAGAAAATAATGAGTTTTTTAATGTAAGCATCAGGGACAACATTTGAATCAATTCTTGAGTCCAAGTCTGGAAATCTATCCAACGTACCATTCTGTCTCTTTGTAAAGAAGTAGGTTAGGTTGAAGTTGTTGTTTGACCTTTATTCTCAAAGAAAACTAAGAAATCACAAATGAGTGATGTCTTGGCTTGTCCATGAATTGTTTTTAAGTGAGGTAGAATTGAGCACATTATGAACCTCACACTGCCTGCCAGAGTTCTAAAGTTCAATGTCAAGAAAAAAGTCAGGATGACTGTCAGTGACCCAGCATACTAAGGATGTGTTTGGTGTCTTTGATTTTTTACCAAGCTCTAAGCCATCCATAGTACTTGCTTCAGTTGACTTCATGGTCATTGGAATAAATTCTTCTTGCCTGCCTATTCTTTTAAGAAAAGTCTTCACATACTCGGGGTGGACATGCCCCTATTTAATCAATGGGTTTAAAGTCTATCAGCCACTCTCAAACTTGTTTTGCCCTGGTTTAAATATTTAATTTCTCGAATAAGTAGGAACCAAAATGCCAAAATAGAGAAAACCTGAGTGGAATTCTCCTAAATTCCCATCCAAACAACTCTAAATTATTGTATCAAATCAAATTCTGGAGTGACAAAAAAGCAACAAAAGTTTAGATATAATAATTTTTAGACACACACCCACAAACATAAACACAAAACTAAACAGCAAAATAGGTTTTTTCTCTGAGGTGGTATTAAAGAGTGGAGTACACCCCAGAATGTCCAACACACACCAGAATGTCCAACACAGGTTGTGCCAACTGAATCTTGGAAACTGCTACACTGATGGTAGATGGTAAGAGAGATGTCTTTCCTGGCACTAACTTAAGTAGACTGTTGCCTTGTTAATAAACAATTTTGGATCTCAGTTCAATGGCCAAAAGGAAGAAAAAGCACTTGTGACCCCAGTAATTCTGCTCATGGTTCCACTACACAGAGAACTTATGGGCACACATGGGGAAGTTGGAAACCTGTTCTCAGTCCCAAAACAGAAGAAAGCACTGGTAATTTTTGCTACAGGAGAATAGGAGATTTGATAACAGTCCCAGAACCAGGAGAAGTTGTAGCACTGGAGGCGATAGGGGTAACAATGATCCTTCCTGGGTGAAGATCAAAGAACAGACCAGGAAAGTAGTGACCTCTTCCTAAATCATACAATCACAGAAACACTGAAAACTTTTAGCACCCCAGAGATAAGACCTGAAGATTAAGACATTGATCTCTCTATTCTACAAGTACTGCCCAACTTTACCATAAAGTTAAAAGTCAAGAATAGTTTGTGAAACTAAGAAAAAAACAGACTTCTGGCCAAGATGGCAGAAAGAAGACAGGCACTGTTCTAAGTACTTCTGGTCCCCTCTCAAAAATAACAGGGAAGAAACCTCCTAACAGAAATTCAGCTGATAAAACCAAGAAAGAGAAGCTAGGAGAAGAACACCTACCAACAAGTTCTGTCTTAGGGGACCATGGGTGAACCAGGAGCAGAGATAGAGGGATAGTGCAGAGACAGCAGCTCTGGGAAGCCAGTAACTGCCTTACCTGCAGAGGCTTTGGTGAGTGATGGGTCTGAGGACTAATTTTAGCTGTGCAATCTTTGGCTGGGGTGGAGGAGCAACAGGAGGGAAGGGAGGGAGGGTGAGTTTCAGCACAAAGAGCTTCAGAACACCTTGGAAAACAACCAGCTGGACAAGGGACCTGAGCTCCACACTTTTTTGTAGAGCATTCTTCCCAGAATGAGAAGTAAAGCACCCTGACCCCAACCACCTCAGGCTCATGTATGAGCAACAGAGTTCACTCAGTTGAAAGGGAGATTAACTGCCTCCCTCATGGGTCAGCAAATTGTTCAAGATCAACTCAGACCCTTCTGCTGAAGGCTTCAAATACTCCAGAGAAAGCAACCAGCAGCTCCTACTGACTGGCTCTTGGAATTACTAAGACAAGTGAACAAAGCTTCTAGAATTTAAACAAACCATTGAGAGCAAGCCCCTCCCCCAATATAAGATCCTAGGAAAATGAAGAAAGGCCAACAAAAAGGGGGGCCATGGAGAAACAGAAGAAGTAGATTTTAACCCAGAAAGATCTAGCACTTCTGAGGAGAAGATGTATTGGTCTCCAGCACAGAAAGACTTCCTTGAAGAAATAAGAAAATTTAAAAATCAACTGGAAAAATTGGAAAAAAAACCTCAAGAGAAAATTAACATTTTGAAATAAGAAAACAAATCCTTGGAAAATATAATTGGACAAATACAAATGAAAACGTTCTCTAAGATCCTCAATAGGGCAAATGCAAAAAGAACACAATTCTCTCAAAACTGCACTTGGGCAAATGGAAAAGTCCTTTAAAAGTATAATTGAACAACTGGAAAAGGAGTTGCAAATGGTAAATGAAGAAAATTCTTCTCTAAAACAAGAGAATGGAATCTGTGGAATATAATGACTTCGTGACACAACAAGATTCTGTTAAAAACCAAGAGATGAAAAAAATAGAAGAAAATGTAAAATACCTCATCAGTAAAACCACTGATCTCAAGAACAGATCAAAATGGGAGGACTTGTGAATTATAGGCCTTCTTGAAAACACTGAAGAAAAAAAAGCTGGATATAATACTACAAGATTTAGTGATAGAAAAATTGCCCTGATACCATGTAACCAGAGGGCAAAATAGCTATTGAAAGTATACATAAATCCCCTATGAAAAGGGATCCTAAAATGAAAACACCAAGGAATATTATGGCCAAATTCCAGAACTATCAGATAAAAGAGAAAATGCTGCAAGCAGCCAGAAAGAAACAATTTGAATACCAAAGAGCCACAGCAAAGACTATGCAGGACCTGAGTGCATCAACATTAAGGAATTGAAGAGCTTGGAATGAGACAATCCAAAGTGCAAGAGAGCTTGGAATGCAGTTAAGAATACACTATCTAGCAAAGTTGAGCCTTCTGTTCCAGGGGAAAAGATGGACATTTAACAAAATGGGAAGTTTCCAATGTTTCCTGATGAAAAGACAGATATAAATAAAACATTTGAACATCAAACAGGAGATTCAAGAGACATATAAAAAGGTTAAAATAAAAGGGTAAAGGGAAAAAAAAACTGCTATAAAATAAGATGAGACTGGCTACTGGCTATATCTCCACCTGGGAGAAAGATTCTTATAACTGACTCAGAATGATTTAAAAACAATATGTCCTTAAAAAGGGCATCAGTGAAGGAGAGGATAGACTGTGGCAGGAGAGTGGTCAGATATAACACATTTTCTTTTTTACTTCTTGCAAGGGACTTGGATTGCGTGGCTTGTCCAGGACCATAGGGCTGGGTGGATGCTGGGCCTAAGGGGCGGTAGGTGGGCTCAGGTACTCGTGGCCGCAGTGCCAGGGATCTGTAGTTGAGAAATACAAATGGAGCGAATTGTGATCGGCAATGGCAAGGGTTGAAAAATATGGAAGTAGCTTTTGTGATGGACTTATCACAAAGAATGTGATCTACCCATGACAGATCTGGAGGTGTTGGAACACAAAGTGAAGTCCATTTATTATTATTATTATTATTATTATTATTATTATTATTATTATTATTATTATTATTATTATTGGAGTGGTTGCAGGGAAAATGGGACTGGGTGGCTTGCCTGGGGCTGCAAAGCTGGGTGATTGTTGGGTGTCTGAGGCCAGATTTGCACCTGGGTACTCCTGGCTCCAGGGCTGGTGTTCTAACTGCCACCTGGCCACTGCTTTTACAATTATTATTATTATGAATATTATTATTGTTGTTGCTGTTATTATTATTTTATTTTATTTTATTTTATTTTATTTTGGGTCTTTCTTATTGTTTCTTTTGCAGGGCAATGGGGTTGGGGTGGCTTGCCTGGGGTCACACAGCTGGGTGATTATTGGATGTCTGGGGCAGGATTATGGCTTGGGTGCGCCTGGCTCCAGGGCTTTTGCTCTATCCATTGTGTCACCTGGCTGCATCTACTATTATTATTATTATTGTCATTATTATTATTTTTTAATTTTAATTTTTTTCTCTCTCCCTTACTTTATTGCTCATGCAGGTCTATATTTTTTGGGGGAAGGGTTATTATGTTTACTCTTAAACAAGTATATTTTAGTAATGTATGAAAAAACATCATTTGTACAAAAGAAGAATAAATTAATAATTTTTTTAAAAAGGGGGGATAATAAAAAGAGGAGAGGATGGAGGAGATTGAATTGTGTAAATCCCATTATGTTAAGAGGTACAAAAGACCTATTTTAATAGAGGGGAAGAAGGGAGGTGGTGAGAACCACCTGAATCTACATTTCATCAGAGTTGGTTTAGAGTTATCTTATACACACTCAGTGATCTTACCTTTCAGTAATAAAAGGGGAAAGATGGAGAGGGAATGGGGAGGGGCAAGGGGAGATAAAAGGGGACTAACAGAAGGAAGGGATGAAAGGAAGGGATAAGGAAAAGGGGAAAGAGTGGGAAGGGGATTGATATAGGAGGGTAAGCACATTGAAGGTGGCAGTGTTCAGAAACAAAATATGGGGGAATATGGATAAAATGAAAAAAAGGGAAATACAGACAGAGGGAGGATATAATAGAAGGCAATAAAGAAGTAGTAATTATAACTTTAAATGTGAATGAGATGAACTCTCCCTTAAAATGTAAGTGAATACCAGAGTGGATTAAAAACAGAATCCTACAATATGCTGCTTACAAGAAACTAATTTGAAGCAGAGAGATACATATAGAGTAAAGGTAAAGGAGCAAAATATATTTTGCTTCAGCTGAAGTGAAAAAAAGTGGGGATAGCAATCCTTATCTCACACAAAGCAGCTGCAAAAATAGATAGCATTAAAAGAGATAAAGAAGGAAATGATATCCTCCTAAAGGGTACCATAGACAAAAATTAATTTCAATACCAAATATGTATGCATTCAATGGTATAGCATCCAAATTCTCAGAGGAGAAGTTGAAAGAGCTACAGGAAGATATAGACAGCAAAACCCTACTAGTGGAAGACCTCAACCTCCCACTCTCACATTTAGAAAAATCAAATCATAAAATATACAAGAAGGAAGATAAGTAGGTAAATAGATTTTTAGAAAAACTTAGAAATGATAAACATATGGAGGAAATGGAAATAGGATAGAAATGAATATACTTTTTTCTGCAGTACATTGCACTTGACCAAAAATTGACCATGTACTAGGGCATAAAAACCTAACAATGAATTGCCAAAAGTCAGAAATAGTGAATACATCTTTTTCAGATCATAATGCAATAAATGGAATAAAAATCACATGCAATATTGGGCCAGCAAGATATAGACCCAAAACTAATTGGAAAATAAATAACCTCATTTTAAAGAATGAGTGGATCAAACAAAAAATGGTAGAAAGAATTTTTTCATCCTAGATAAAGACAATAAGGATAAAGTATACCAAAACTTATGTGATACACTCAAAGTGGCTGTCATGAGATATATTATATCTTTAAATGTTTATTGGAACAAATTACAGAAAGAGGAAATCAATGAACTAAATATGCATCTAAAAAGTTAGAGAAAGAACAAAATAAAACCCCCAATTAAAGAGCAAATTAGAAATTTGAAAAATTTAAAGAGAAATTAATAAATTCAAAATCAAGAAAACTATTGAACCAATAAAACTGAGAGTTTGTTTTATGAAAAAAGTAAAATTGAAAAACTTCTAGTCAATTTGATTAAAAATGAAAAAAAATTTCTATTATCATAAATGAAAAAGGGTAACTCACCACCAATGACGAGGAAATTAAAGTAATAATATGGAATTATTTTGCCCAACTCAATGTCAATAAAGTTGACAATCTAAGTGAAATGGATGAATATTTACAAAAATATAAATTGCCCAGCTTAAACAAAGAGGAAATAAAAAACCTAAATAACCCTATATCAGAAAAAGAAAATCACCAACCCATTATTGAATTCCCTAAGAAAAATCTCCAGGGCCAAATGGATTCACAAGTTAATTCTATCAAACATTTAAGGAACAATTGGTTCCAGTTCTATATAAATTCTTTTTTTTATTTAAATTTATTTTTTATTAAAGATATTATTTGAGTTTTACATTTTTCCCCCAATCTTGCTTCCCTCCTCCCGCCCCCCTACCGAATGCACTCTGTCAGTCTTTACTTTGTTTCCATGTTGCACCTTGATCCAAATTGGGTATGATGAAAGAGAAATCATATCCTTAAAGAGAAGTCTAAGAGGTAACAAGACAAAACAATAATCTATCTGTTTTTTTTCTAAATTAAAGGGAATAATCCTTGTACTTTGTTCAAACTCCACAGCTGCTTATCTGGATACAGATGGTACTCTCCTTTGCAGACAGCCCAAAATTGTTCCAGATTGTTGCACTGATGGAATGAGCAAGTCCTTCAAGGTTGAACATCACTCCCATATTCATGTTAGGGTGCACAGTGTTTTTCTGGTTCTGCTCATCTCACTCAGCATCAGTTCATGCAAATCCCTCCAGGTTTCCCTGAAATCCTGTCCCTCCTGGTTTCTAATAGAACAATAGTGTTCCATGACATACATATACCACAGTTTGCTAAGCCATTCCCCAATTGAAGGACATTTACTGGATTTCCAATTCTTTGCCACCACAAACAGGGCTGCTATAAATATTTTTGTACAAGTAATGTTTTTACCATTTTTCCTCATCTCTTCAGGGTATAGACCCAGTAGTGGTATTGCTGGGTCAAAGTGTAATGTACATTTTTGTTGCCCTTTGGGCATAGTTCGAAATAGCTCTCCAGAAGGGTTGGATGAGTTCACAGCTCCACCAACAGTGTAATAGTGTCCCAGATTTCCCACATCCCTTCCAACAATGATCATTATACTTCCTGGTCATACTGGCCAATCTGAGAGGTGTGAGGTGGTACCTCAGGGAAGCTTTAATTTGCATTTCTCTAATAATTAATGATTTAGAGCATTTTTTCATATGGCTATGGATTACTTTGATCTCCTCATCTATAAATTTTCTTTGCATATCCTTTGACCATTTGTCAATTGGGGAATGGTTTTTGTTTTAAAAATATGACTCAGTTCTCTGTATATTTTAGAAATGAGTCCTTTGTCAGAATCATTAGTTGTAAAGATCTTTTCCCAATTTACTACATTTCTTTTGATCTTGGTTACATTGATTTTATCTGTGCAAAAGCTTTTTAATGTAATTGAAATCATCTAATTGGCTTTTGCTGATGTTCTCCAACTCTTCCTTAGTCATAAACTGTTCCCCTTTCCATAGATCTGACAGGTAGACTAGTCCTTGATCTTCTGATTTGCTTACAGTATTGTTTTTTATGTCTATGTCCTATAACCATTTGGATCTTATCTTGGTAAAGGGTGTGAGGTGTTGGTCTAATCTAAGTTTCTTCCATACTAACTTCCAATTTTCCCAGCAATATTTATCAAAGAGGGTGTTTTTATATACCAATGGCCAGACTCTTTGGGTTTATGAAATAGCAGATTATTATAATCATCTTGAAATTCTATACCTAGTCTATTCCACTGGTCCACCACTCTATTATTTAGCCAATACCTAAGCCACCTTCTTTTGCACTTTTTTTTCATTAAGCTCCTGGCAATTCTTGACTTTTTACTTCTCCATATGAATTTACTTACAATTTTTTCTAACTCGTTAAAGTAATTTTTTGGAATTTTGATTGGTAGGGCACTAAACAGATAGTTTAGTTTAGGTAGAATTGGCATTTTTATTATATTAGCTCTACCTATCCATGAGCAGTTGATATTTGCCCAGTTATTTAAATCTGATTTAATTTGTGTGAGAAGTGTTTTATAAATGTTTTCAAAAAGATTCTGAGTCTGGCTTGGCAAATAGACTCCCAAATATTTTATACTGTCTGAGGTTACTTTGAATGGGATTTCTCTTTCTAGCTCTTCCTGCTGTATCTTGCTAGACATATGTAGAAAAGTTGAGGATTTATGAGGGTTTATTTGATAACATGCAACGTTGCTAAAATTGCTAATTGTTTCCAGTAGTTTTTTAGATGATTTCTTGGGATTCTCTAGGTAGACCATCATGTCATCTGCAAAGAGTGAGAGTTTTGTCTCTTCTTTCCCAATTCTAATTCCTTCAATTTCTTTTTCTTCCCTAATTGCTGATGCTAAAATTTCTAATACAATATTGAATAATAGTGGTGATAATGGGCACCCTTGTTTCACCCCTGATCTTATTCGGAATGCCTCTAGCCTCTCCCCATTGAATATAATGCTTGTTGATGGTTTCAGATAGATACTGCTAATTATTTTAAGGAACAGTCCATTTATTCCTACACTGTCTAGTGTTTTTAATAGGAATGGATGATGTATTTTGTCAAAAGCTTTTTCAGAATCTATTGATATGATCATATGATTTCTGAGAGGTTTGTTGTTGATATAATTGAGCATACTAATAGTTTTCCTAATATTGAACCATCCCTGCACTACTGGAATAAATCCTACTTGATCATAATGTATTATCCTCATGATGACTTGTAATTGTTTTGCTAAGATTTTATTTAGGATTTTTGCATCTATATTCATCAGAGAGATAGGTCTATAATTTTCTTTCTCTGTTTTAACTCTTCCTGGTTTAGGTAACGGTACAATATTGGTTTCATAGATAGAGTTAGGCAGATTTCCGTCTTTCCCTATTTTTCCAAAGAGTTTATATAGGATTGGAACCAATTGTTCCTTAAATGTTTTGTACAATTCACTTGTGAATCCATCAGGCCTTGGAGATTTTTTTAGGGAGTTCAGTAATGGCTTGTTGAATTCTGAGATAGGGTTGTTTAGGTATTTAATCTCTTCTTCCTGTGACCTGGGCAAGTTATATTTTTGTAAATATTAATCCATTTCACTTAGACCTATTTCCCTGATGAATATAAATGCAAAAATCTTAAATAAAATCTTAGCAAAACACTTACAAGTTATCACTAGGATAATACATTATGATCAAGTAGGATTTGTCCCAGGAATGCAGGGTATGTTCAATATTAGGAAAATTGTTAGTATAATTAATTATATCTTTACAAACCTAATAGATGGTGAAAAAGCTTTTGACCAAATACAGCACCCATTCCTACTAAAAACAGTAGTGTAGGAATAAATGGACTGTTCTCTAGATTAATAAGCAGTATATATCTGAAACCATCAAGAAACATCATATGCATTACAAAACACTTCTCACACAAATAAAATAGATTTAAATAAGTAGACAAACATCAACTGTATGTACATGGATAGGTCGAGCTAATATAACAAAAATGATAATTCTACCAAAACTAAACTACTTATGTAGTGCCCTACCAATCAAAAAATCTAAAAAATTATTTAATGAATTAGAAAAAAATTGAAAGTATATAAGAGAAATAAAAAGTCAAGAATTTCCAGTGATTCAATGAATGCAAAAAAGTGGCTTAGCCTTACCAGATCTAAAATTATATTATAAAGCATCAGTCATCAAAACTGCTGAAATAGTGGTGGACCACAGGAATAGACTAGGTGCAATAGCAGGTAATGATTGTAGTAATCTGCTGTTTGTTAAATCCAAAGAGTTAAAGCTGTTGGGATAAGAATTCTTTCTTTGCTTAAAACTGTTGGGAAAATTGGAATATGGAAGAAATTTGGAATAGACTAATACCTTGTGCAGGGTATTGACACCCTAACCCAAAATGACTACTCAGAGTCCTCTCAAAGTGGCCACAAAGAATTAAAATTTATTTCAGTTCTTGCAAGAAGTGTGACAGTTTCTAACTCTCTATGAGAGAGAGAGAGAGAGAGAGAGAGAGAGAGAGAGAGAGAGAGAGAGAGAGATGCCAAATTACAGAAGCTGAAGCAGGGTTAAAAAAGCCGCCACAAAAACCACAACCCCATTCCCCTCTTCTTTTCTGCTCACCTTTACAACAATTGGTCAAACTTGATGGTCTGAAGAGAAGGTGTGGGGGGTTGTACCCAAGTTTTCTCAGGAGAGTCTGTCTTTGTTTACAACATATATGGTTAGGGTGACATAATTTTTCTAGCTGGAGATCCAGGTTCTCATGTTCACCTGATTCTCGAGAAATAGTAACTGGGGCCTATGGCTTAAAGTAATTTAGCACTATATTTCTGAAAAGTCATCATTTTTACACTTCACAACCTCACACCATATACCAAGATAAGATCAAAATGGATACAGGATTTTGACGTAGAAAACAATATTATTAGCAAACTAGAAGATCAAGTAGTAGTATACCTATCAGATCTATGGAAAAGAAAGCAATTTATGACTAAGGAAGAGAGATGGAGAACATCATTAAAAACAAACTAGATAATTTTGATCACCTTAAATTAAAAAGCTTTTGCACAGAAAAACCATTGTAAACAAGATTGAAAGAAATGTATTAAATTGGGAAGCAATATTTACTGTAAGTGTTTTTGACAAAGACTCATTTATGGAATATATGAAAAACTGAGCCAAATTAAAAATTCCATTCCCCAAATTTACAAATGGTCAAAGGATATGCAAAGGTAATTTACAGATGGGGATCAGAGCAATCCATATCATGTGAAAAATTGCTCTAAGTCATTACTTATTGGAGAAATGCAGATTGGAGCATCTCTGAGGTACCACCTCACACCTCTCTGACTGGCCAATATGACCAGATAGGACAATGCTCAATGTTGGAGGAGATGTGGGAAATCTGGGACACTAATGCATTATTAGTGGAGCTGTGAACTCATCCAATCTTTCTGGAGAGCAATTTGGAATTATGCCCAAAGGGCAATAGAAATGTGTATCCACTTTGATCCAGCAATACCACTACTGGGTGTATACCATGAAGAGATGATGAAAAAGGGTAAAAACATCACTTGTACAAATATATTCATACCAGCCCTACTTGTGGTGGCAAAGAATTGGAAATGAAGTGAATATCCTTCAATTGGGAAATGGCTTAACAAACTGTAGTATATGTATGTCATGGAACACTATTGCTCTATTAGATACCAGAAGGGTTGGGAATTCAGCAAAGCCTGGAAAGATTTGCAAGAACTGATGCTGAGGGAGATGAGCAGAACCAGAAAAACATTGTACACCCTAACAGCAACATGGGGGTGATGATCATTCTTGATTGACTTGCTCATTTCATCAGTGCAACAGTCAGGGGCAACTTTAGTCTATCTGCAATGAATAATGCCATCTGTTTCCAGAGAAAGAATAGTGGAGTTTGAACAAAGACCAAAGACCATTGCCTTCAATTTAGAATAAAAAAAAACCCATTATCTTATTATGCAATTTTTCTATCTCTTATACTTTATTTTTCTTCCTTAATGATATGATTTGTCTATCATTACATTCAACTTTGACCAATGTATACCATGTAAACAGTGTAAAGACTGCCTTCTGTGGGGGGGGTAGGGGGAGGGAAGCAAAAATAGTGGGGAAACTGTGAAACTCAAAATAAATTAAATATTTCCTTAAAAAGACTAAGAAAATAAAACAAATAAGCAAACAAAAATGAATATGTATAATCAAGGGATATAATACATGATATGACAAATCATAGTTTTGGTTACAAGTGGAAAACAGGATAGGCTCAAAGAAAACCCACTCCTCAACAATCCCGTTTCCAGGAATAAGATTTGAGCTAAGATAGTCTCAAAGTTTTCCAGAGCTATAATTTCACTTTTTGTGTTGTTCCCACTGAGAATAGTCATTGAACTGAGAGGGTAACACAAGAATGAATGAATGAATGAATGAATGAATCTAACTTACTGTCTTCGGGAATCACACTAACACTTGCTTTCTTAGTGGCATATTCAGAATCTCTCAATCACCATCCAGTGGTAATTCAGAATCTCAGTCATTAGAAATGAGAGTTGAGCCAGGAAGCTTTTGAATTTCAATGTCTGTCCCTGGCCATTCATCCCTGTGCATGCTGCTTCTCACATTTTTTTACTATTAATATTTTAATCCATTAACACTTGAAAAGAAACTTGGTTTCACTGTTTTATCTACACCCTTCATTGACTTAACTCTTAGTAGATGGTGTTTATAAGTCAGTGGGTAAAAAAAATCACCTGGTAGCCAACTTTCATTGTGAAATTTAATAATGAAAATTAAAGTTCAAATTATTAATTTCATTCATTCCAATGTTTCCCTACTCCCCACTTTTATTATTAACACCTAATGATTTATAATTAATTTTGTTTCTATTTAAGCTACCCTGCTTGTTCTTTATTAAAACCATAATCTCATGTGTATAAAAGAGCATGTGAGCTGATGCAATAATAATTTGATTGCCTCCCAGCCCCCCACAAAAAAGTTAAGGTTTAAGTATAATGATTATAGTTGCATGAAATTTTATTAAGAAGATATTGACCATTTTTTCCCTCTTCATTTTGGGCTTTTCAATGAATCAGTGCATGGGAGAGACTGAGAGATTAGTATCAGAGGACCTGTGTTCAACTCCAAGTTCTACTAATTATGATTTGTCTCATCTTGGGCAAGTGACTCATACTCTCTAGAAATTATTTCCCTCATGTGTATACTTATGGGTTTGAATTTGAGTCTCTCTGAGGTCTTTTCTGGCACTAAATCTATGATGCTATGAAAAAGAGACTTTCTTTTTTAATAATGAAGAGTTTCTAGGTTTTAAAGGTGATTATGTACAGGATCAGGTTACAAAGTAAGACAATTTTCATGAAAGTTATGAAATTTCCCATTTCTGCAGTGCTTTAATGTCAGGATAGGCAATTATGTGTCTTAGCTGTTTAGTGCTAAGAGCATAGACAGTATGATCTCTTTGAAGCTTTATTTCACTCAATAGTTTTAACTAGTTCAGTAATATTAATAAGAAAAAAGTGTATTCTTTAAATTCTGAAAATTTTTCTGTGATATTATATTTTAATGATGATGGTAAATAGGATTTAAAGTCAGAGGATAAGAGGTTAGATTCAAGCATTATCAGTGATTAGGTATGTGACTATATCAAATTAACCTCATTTGGATTCACTTTCCTAAAATACAAGAGAGCTTTAAAAAATTCATTCACTCATGCAATCAATCAAAATCATTTGTTAATTATCCACCAATAGGATATTGTTTCAGCATCAAGAATGTAAAAACAAGGAAATAAAAAGTTCTTACTCCCTTTAATTTTACTAATTGGAAATTAGATGAATACAAACAGAAAACAAAGCATTTGCAAAATAACTGCAAAGTCATTTTGTGCAACAACGTGGTACATTGGATAAAATGCTGTAGTTGGATTTAGGAATATTTATCTTCCTGGGTTCAAATCTAGTCTCAGCTACTTGGCAACTATGTGATTCTGGTCAAGTCACTTAAATGCTGTTTGCCTCTGCTACCTTATTTGTAAAAGGAGTTAAAGGAGGAAATGACAAACCATTTCATTATCTCTGCCAAGAAAATTCCAAATGGGATCACAAAGAATCATACATGCCTGTAAAATAACTAAAAAACTTCAAATTTTGGGAAGGATGGTTCCAGAGATGGAATGAGGATAGCCCTTATGTAAGTAGACTTGACCTGAACTTCAGGAAATTAAGGATTCTAAGAGTAAGAAGCAAAGGAGAGCATTACAGGAAGAGAGGACAGTCTATCTGAATGAATTGATGGTTCTGGTAGTCAATTGGTGTTTTGAGTTGTTCTTTTATCCAGTTTTTTTTAGGTTTTTTTTTTTTTTGCAAGGCAAATGGGGTTAAGTGGCTTGCCCAAGGCCACACAGCTAGTTAATTGTTAAGTGTTTGAGACTGGATTTGAACTCAGGTACTTCTGACTCCAGGGCCTGTACTTTATCCACTGTGCCATCTAGCTGCCCCCCCACCCCAGTTCTTTTTTTAGATATAACTGTCCAATGTTGATATATTCTTTCTTTCTTGGTTCATATAGGAATTTCAAAATAGAAGTTTTCCAATAAGAACACCACTGATTATATCCTCAAAATTATGGCACACAGGCTTAATATTATTATCATTATTTTAATAGAAAATATTAGATTTCTCAATAATTTTTTTTTAACTCATCTACTTTTTAGAATTGTTATTTTAATTTAATTGTCTAATATAAATTGATTTCTCTTTACTCCACAAATTATACATTTAATATTTTTCTTTTTTTGGAACTATTTTGGAGGTTTATCCCTAATTTATGGTCAAATTTTGCAAAAGAGTTATACTGTACTAGGGTTCCCCCTTTTTAATGTTCCCATCAAATTAAATTTTGCTCATTTCAAGTATAGCTTATATTCATTTATCATTGCTCCAATTTGATATAAATTCTGAAAATGGAGACTTGCATATTTTTATTGCATCTCTGATGACTAAGTACCAAATAACTTTGAGTGACTAAGTCTTCTTGACTATAATAAACAACAAAACAAAGGACATATGAGGGAAGACAATATCCGCATTCGAAGAAAGAACCAGCAAATTGGAGTATGTATCTCTAATATTTATGTCTAATGCAGCCATCTATAGAATAGAGGCAGTGAGGGAAGAAATAAAAAGAAATGGAAATAATAAAGGAATAGCAAATTGTATAAATTAGATTTCATGTACAATGATCTTTTTATTATTATCTATTATGGAAATGTTTGATTTATTCCACAAATTAAAATTAAATAAAAAAGTTTAAAAATACAAAATAGGTATCTTAGAGAAATCTATTGAATTACTTTGATGATTGTATTAGAAGAATAATCATCAGTTTTTGCATGTTAATTTGCTCATATGATGTTCTTTTGGCTGTCTGTTTATCCCTTATTAAATTATTCCATTTTAAAAAATAACTTCTTGTGTCATGTTTTTATCATCATTTTGTTTACTCTCTGTCAAACTTTCAGATTTTACTTCATTATTTTGTCTTCTTTCATATAATCTATTCAATACTTTAAATAATTCTAATCAAATAACATTGAGGATATAACCTTGCCTGCCCACACAATAAGGCATATGATTTTTTAATGTCACTTAAATTCTTTTTCCACTCCGATACTTTCTGCCTCTTACTACTAGGTTCATCCTCTATTCTACATATCTATGGTTTCCAGAAGTTAGAAAATACTTCATCTTGAATGGGACTTTAGTGAACCAATAAAATGTGAGAAATATCATGAATCAACTTCAGGAGTAAAGAGACTAGTTGAAAAAAAGGTGATAGAACCCAAGGCAGAAAAAGCAGCTCAAAAATGAAACATTAAAAGAGATTTTTTTAGGAAAAAATAATGCTAGCTAAAGTATAAAGATATAATAAAGAAGAAAAATAATTGTGTCAGGGAATATAAACAAATAAAACATTGAGCACTGGATCTTTAATATTGTCTGTTTTAATAAAGCAAAAAAATAAAAATGTCTTATAGTTCAAATATTATTTGACAGTATAATGTGTAGAAACACAACTACTGTATGATATATTTCCTATGAAATAATTCAATGCATGAGATTAAAATAGCAGAGCCAAAGAATCAGTACTTATTAATATGACTATAATTTAATTCAAATAAAATATCCATATCCCCATTATTATTCATGGATAGAATATCATTGATTTTAAGCACTACTTCACCAGTATTCTGTGTGTTGCCATTAAATGACTCTCAAGAGTAAAAAGAGGAAGAAAAAGAAGAGAGAATTATGAAAAACAGCAATGTGGTAGCCTGAGATATATCTCATAGAGATGAATTTCATAAATCCTAATCATTCTTGGAAATAAAAGAAAAGTGAAATAAATAAATATATGCAGGTAGAACATCAAAGTTCAGCATTTAGAGATCAAATAAATATATTTTTTTATATAATTTCTTCATTTCTCTTTCTACAGAGAGTTGATAGATCAGTGTATAAAACACTCAACCTATAAACAAAAAAACAAGTTTAAAATCAGTCTCAGCCACTGTGAGCCCTTGCCCAAGTCACTTAACACATCTCTTCCAGGGTTACATTGATTAAATGAGCTAACATTTGTAAAGTGCTTAGCACAGTACCTGGTAACATAATTGAGGCTATTTAAATGCTTCTTTTCATTCCTTTGTTTTCCCCTCTTCCTTTCTCTGGTGTGGCATACATTTGAATGTGTGCTGTAGTATTCACTAGAATGAAAACTGTAGTGCTTGGCATTTAACAAATGAACAAATGAAAAACTTATCTTAATAAGTTTGTTATTAGGTTTCTTAATTTTATTCTAGCATCCAAAAGAAACAGAAGGCATAGTATAGATTCTGAAAGAACTCATGCATTTATAACTGAACAAGATGATTTAGAAGATGTGAGTACAAACCCTAAGCCATTGTTTAGTAACTTTCTGATGTTGGGCATGTTGACATACTTATTGGAATCTCTTTTACTTTATTAAAAATGTGTAATACTTTCGATTCTGCACTAGGCTCTGGGCACCCGCGGGTTCAGATGCATGCTCCTCATGACCTCCACTTTCCCTCCCTCTCTGTAAAAGCTACCAATAAAAAAAAAGGTTCCCAAGGGGGGGGGAGTGTAATAATACCAACTCTTTTCATGTAAGAAAGATCTGAGAGGAGTAATTTTTTGATTCATTTGCCAATGATGTCCAGTCTTTTCAATCTTAAATGCTGCCATTTAATTTATGTCACTCTACTAATGCGATGGATTATCAAAGATGGTATTCTTGACCAAGAGGAAAAATCTCCTGGAAATAAAGCATCTTTGTACGCCAACCCATTCAAGTCTGCTCATTCTGTATGACTCTTGTCCATGCCTTCCCTTAATTTCTCTCATGAGAGTTCACTCAAAACTCACCATTTTCTACTGACATTGCAAGGGTATCAATGTAGCACACAAGATGTCCAACTGACTCTTATTATCTGGCCAACTTCTTTTCCACTCATATAATTCTTTAATACAAGCTTTTATGATGTTTCTCCTTTACAATAAGTAAATGTCCTTCCCTATCTAGTCTCCAGGAAAGAAGTATCTTGTTATGGGTATGATTCCCTCAGGAATTTTATCTATCTTCCTGAATCATACATAGCAAGTTATCTGTAAAGAGGAAAGGAGTGGGGAGTGCTTTCCTTGGCAGGAGCAAAAAATGGAAAAGGTTAATAATTAGAGAATAAGAATCAAAAGTTTTCCCTGTAGAGTCTTTTCAGAATTTTGTCAGTTACTATCTTTCAAACTTACAACTTTAGAAAAATAATGAAACCAATCATTTTCCAATATATGTGGGGTCATAGAATACTGAATGAAAGACATTAGTGATCATTTAATTTAATCCCTCTCATTTTATAGAGAAGGAAACCAGGAACAGGAGTGGTTAAGGGACTTACTGAGAAGATCTTAGGGTCAAGCAAGCTATAAGTAAAAGAGAAGTGAGATATGAAATCAGCTCCTCTCAAGATCTAACAGTCTTTATCAAATGCCTTTGGCTTTAATGTGTCTGAAAAGAACATTCAGGTAAAGGTTTTATATTTCTTACTCTTATTCTAATTGTCCTTATGTTATTATTTTCTCAAAGGGTGCACTTCCATTGTGGAGAAATTTTTTGTCATCGACAGTTCTACTTTGTTGTCAATTAAAAATTGATGTGTAAAGGGAAACTTTACAGTCTGGCACTACTATGTATATTGGATCATAGATGCCCTTTGATGTTGCCTTTTCACTACCACCAACACAACTAGTACCTTTGTCATTCAAACAGTCAGTCAATAAACTTTATTAAGTATCTACTAATTATTAGGTATCCTGCTAACCTCTGGGATTACCTAATGTCCCCTGGGAATATCTAATTAAAAAAGATACTCCTCCAGGAGCTCATAATCACATTGGGGATAAAGAAAATATATATTTACAAAGGAAGTTTTAAAGAGGAGTAATAAAAATAATTTAAAAAGAAAAAATATATAAGATGGTTAGGAAATTTTTCTTATACAAAACAAAATTTTAGTTATGTTTTATAAGAAGCCATATAACAGAGACAAGGAGAGTATCTCAGATTTGGGGAATTCCAAAAAAATTCCTGATACCAAATCAAATAATACATAGCAGAGAGTAAGGTATGAGTATACTAGAAAAAAATAGGAGTTAGTTATAAAGGCTTTCAAGGTCAAACAGAAAATACTGTATTTTATCTTGGAAGTAATAGGAAATCAATGGAATTTACTGAGTAAGGTAGGGAAAAAGGAAGGGGATGGCTTCAGGTTTAAATTTTCACATGCATAATATCAGGCACAGTTCAGCAGAGAAGGGCAATAGAATTAGAGTTGGAGCATACAAGTGAAAATCCTGACTCTTGCTTACCAGTTGTGTATCTTCAGACAATTTCCTCATCTATTAAATGAGTAATTGAACTGAATTTCCTTGGAGACCACTTTCTATTCTAGAGAGAAAAAAAAGTATTTGATTCACACAATTCCATGAGTTGGGAAGAGCAGGAGGAAATGGAGGCTCAGAGGTTCAATGACTTTTCTGCACTTAGGGGGAGGAGAGAAGAAATTAAATAATTAAGGGTAGCCCAGAACTAAATAACAAAACATTTTCAGAATAGGAGCAATTGTTCATTTAAAGGTGTTTCCATTCACATGCTTTTTAGTTAATTGTCTAGGAGCTAAAGGGTTTGAATTCAACTGATCTTGCTATTAAGAAACTTAAAAGTCCACTAAAGAAATAAAATACCTGCATAGAGAAAGGAAGAAAAACATGTTACATATATATATATATATATATATATATATATATATATATATATATATATATATATACATATATATGCATATATATACATATATATATGAGTATGTGTATATGTGTGTATTCTATAACTGTGATATCTTTATGACATCAACAGGGAGACTGCTGATGAACCTGCATAAAAAATGCAGATAAGTAAAGTTGCCTGGGCCACTTAAATGATAAGTGACTTGTTCTAGATCCTACATTCAGAGTGAGCCAGAGGTAGGTCTTGAAACTAGGTCTTTCTGCCATCTTTACTCCTTGCTGGCTGTTTGCTCAATACTCTATCTACTATTCTAGATTGTCTCTCATAGAAGACACTACCAAAATGTATAAAACATCATTGCTAGTATTACAATAATATTCAGTTATAGTTTTTGAGGTTGAAAAAAATCAAGAACAGCAGGAAAGTCAAGGAAATAATGCATAACTTGACCTTCAAAGAACAGAGTAGAGATTCAACTGGAAGAAAGGGAGGAAGGTCATGCCAGTTAGAGAAAGAAGTCTATTCAAAAGCACAAGCTCATGAAAACAGTTTAAAAATAAAGAACTGAATTAAACTGTGATTTCTCCAAAGTCACAAAGATAAGGGTCAGAACCAGGTTTCATACCGATGTGCACTAAGGCCACCACTAATTTCACTAACCTGTACTGTCTTTCCACTCAGACATTGATAATGTGTTATGATTAGTTATTGAGTCAGCCAGAATATTATTTTGGCATTTAGGCCTGTCTTTTTGGTCCTATTGTATAATTTGCACCATTCTCTGTAATTACATTTATGAAGTATTAACAAAGAAAATACTGAATAGGCAGAACCATGAAACAATAACAAAGTTAAATTCAATATTATTACATAGAAGCACCATCCTTATCAAGTAATGTTTATTGCATATCTACTGATAATCTATTGAGCATCACATATAGTTCTTCTAAAATTAATTTTATTGCTGTTTTCTGTTTCTTACATTTCTATAGTATCCTATATATCTCAAACAGCAAAGAACATTTATTTGAGGGGGAAAAGTCAGCACAGCTGATCAATACATTGATAGTACAAAAACATGTGCATTTCATAACATTCATGGACCTCCTACCTCCTCTAAGGGGTAGGAAGGGAATTTCTTCTCAAATCACCTTATTTGAATTCCACTTGATCTTATTTTTGGTTTTCTTTTTGTCCTTATTTTTTTAATTTACATTGTTGTAATTATAGTGTTTATTATTTACTTGGTTCTGCTTGGTGTTATATGAACTAAATATGTTCATATAGCTCTTTCCAACATTCTTTATATTGATCACACACATGTATACACACACACTCAAAATTTTGTATATATATATATATATATATATATATATATATATATATATATATATATATATATAAATATTCCATTCCATTCCATTCCATTCAATTAAAGTTTCCTTAGTCATAGTCCAATTGGTGAGCATCTACTTTGTTTCCAATTATTTGCTAGCACAAAAAGGTCTGCTATAAATATTTTGCAAATATGGAATTGTTTTTTTTTCCTCAACAATAGCTTCTTTTGGGGTATAAGCCCGATAAAAGAATCTAAATTATAGTAAACTGTGAAGACTACCATTATTTTGAGAACTGTTCTATCCTTTGATCATTCATCTTCTGGGGATTGGCTGGTTATTATACATAAATATATATAATATGTATATGTATGAATAAACACATGTTTATGTATGTATATATGTCTACATGTGCACATATATCCTCATGCAATTTATAGTTAACTATATATAATCATTTGTGCACATATTTATATATCTTTACATATACGTATGTGTTTGAGAGTCACATTTACTTATCTATCTTGGATATTAAGACATTAACAGCAAAATTAGATGCACAGGTTTTTTTTTTCAAATTGACCATTTCCCTTTTTATCGTACATTCATTCATGTTGCCCATACAGTTTTTTTCAAGCAATAAAATTTATGTATTTTATCTTTTGAAAATACAATTGTCTCTTGTTTGGATAAGAAGGCACATCTTGCCCCAAATAAGTGAGATTCATATATATATATGTGTGTGTGTGTGTGTGTGTACATATATATGTACATACATACATACATGATTGTATATATATTTTATAATTTAGACATTAATAGATAAACAGAGGTACCTAAGTGGCACAGTACATATTGTGTAGGTCTGGAATCAGGAAGACTCATTTTTCTGAGTTCAAATCTGGCCTCATTCACTTACCAACTGTGTGATCTTGGTCAAATCACTAACCCAGTTTCCCTAAGTTTCTTTATATGTAAAATGAGCTGGAAAAAAGAAATAGCAAACTGCTCTACAGTCTTTGCCAAGAAAAACGAAATAGGTTCAGGAAGAATTGAATTTGACTGAAAAATGACTGTACAATATTAATATTAAATCACATATACATTTATTTAAAAAAGCCATCCCCATATTGACAAATGGTCAAAGCATATGCAAAGGCAATTTACAGATGAGGAAATCAAAGCAATCCATAGTTATATGAAAAATTGCTCTAAATCACTACTTATTAGAGAAATGAAAACTAAAGAATCTCTGAAATACTGTTTCACAACTCTGAGATTGGCCAATATGACCAGAAAGGACAATAATCAGTGTTGGAAGAGAAGTGGGAAATCTGGGACACTAATACATTGTTGGTGGAGCTGTGAACTCATCCAACTTTTCTGGAGAGCAATTTGGAAATATGCCCAAAGGGCAACAAAAATATGTATACCCTTTGATCCAGCAATACCACCTCTGGGTCTATAATATACCCTGAAGAGATGATGAAAAAAGGTAAAAACATAACTTGTGCAAACATATTCATAGCAGCTCTATTTCTAGCAGCAAAGAATTGGAAATAGAGTAAATGTACATCAGTTGGGGAATGGCTGAGCAAACTGTGGTATATGTACTTTGTGGAACACTATTATTCTTTTAGAAACCAGGAGGGATGGGAATTCAGAGAAGTTTGGAAGGATTTGCATGAACTGATGCTGCGCGAGATGAGCAGAACCAGAAGAACATTGTACACCTTAACAGCTATATGGGGGTGATGATCAACCTTAATGGACTTGTTCATCTCATAAGTACACAATCAGGGACAATATTGGAGTGTATGTGATGGAGAATACCATCTGTATCCAGAGAAAGAACTACTGAGTTTGAACAAAGACTAAAGACAATTACCATTAATTTTAAAAAAGACCATTATCTAATTATTTAATCTTGTTATCTCTTATATTTTATTTATTTTTTCTTAAGGATATGATTTCTCTCTGAACACATTCAATTTAGATCAATATATAGCATGGAAACAATTTAAAGATTAACAGACTGCTTTCTGTGGGGGTGGGAGGAGGGAAGCGAGAGGAGGGAAGTGAGATTGGGGTGGGTTTCAAAATTCAAAAACAAATAAATAAATAAATTTATTTTAAACTTTTAAACAAATCACATATACATTTAGTGTGTGAGGTGGAGTTTGGTATAAGGAGATGGGTTTAAATCTAATTTCTCCCAGATTGCTTTCCAGATTTCCAAGAACATTTTATCATGCAAAGAATTTTTCTCTAAGTAATTTATGTTTTCAACTTTGTCAGACACTGATTATTCAGTTCTATTGTTTAATAATCTCTCTTGTCTGATCTTTTCCATCAAACTATCACTCTATTTTTTGGCAATTAAAGATCTTTTTGATGACTGCTATTTTGAATATAGTTTGAGGCTTGTAAATATTTAATTATTTTCATTATTTTTCTCAATCTTCTATATTTTTAATTTTTTGTTTCTCAGAATGAATTTTATTCTTTCAACATCTATAAAGCATTCACTTGATCATTTGATTTAGTATACCATTAAAATATAAATTAATTTTAATCAATTGTTATTTTTACTATATTAACATGACTGTCATGAGGTCTACTCTAAATAAATAAGTTAGGCAAATATTTCTTTAAGGAAAACTTTCTAATTGCATTCATAAAAATCTTTTGTGTTCTTTAAGGGGTAGTTTCAGATATTTTCTACATTTTGTAAAGATTTGTTTCACTCCTATATTTATTATAAAGTTTTTAATGTGTTCCCACAGCATATGCTGCATGCTTTTGGTTTTGCATAGATGCTTTTTTATGAAATTAAAAATGCTCTCTGTTCCTATACTTTTATAGTTTTTAGCATAAATTAATGTTATATTTTGTTTAAGTTGTTTTTGCATCTATTAAATAATCATATATTTTGTGATAATTTATGAAGTATATGCTTGAAATGTTCATATATATGTTATCATCTTAGTGTTTAAAATAAATGATTTGAGGGCAATGTTTGCTTCATTTCTGTCTTTCATTTTGTCTTTTCATGTCAAATGAAGCACACACAAAATGATTTAATAGAAGAGGAATGTCTGGTATGTTCTGAGGAGCATTTCTTGACTTTCTTTTCACTCATTCTGAAAAACAAAAGAAATAAAAAAATTGCTTTTAATTTTTCTCTCTGAGATTGTTTTCCTAGCAGTCAAGAAGAAGGCAGATTTTTACTCTTCACTTTCTTTTCTGACTTTTTCTCAAGGGAAGAGCAAGTTAATAATCTCTTTTTTCTTGTCACTTTCTGACTGTCTCTCTAACCTTCTGTCCCACTTTTGATATTTCTTTGTTTTTATTTACTTGGTGTGTGTATGTGTCTATCTTAATCTCCCTCCTCCTCCTCCTCCTTCTCCTCTCTCTCTCTCTCTCTCTCTCTCTCTCTCTCTCTCTCTCTCTCCCCCCTTTCTACTAAGAGTTCAAAACCTTATGAGCTTATGCTAAAATAAGCTAAATTGGACAAAGGAAAGTAATCTAATTTCCTGCTAATAAGAAGAATATTAAAGTAACTTTTATCTTAAATATGACTATTAGGATTATATTCATGATTTATATAAATAATTTTGATGAATTTCTATGAAGTTATTTTCTGGAAAATCCATGTATTTTCAAATAAATCTGAAACAAGAATATACATTCAATGAACTTTTCTCTCATGATCTGTAATGGATTTTTAGGGAATCCTGAGCACTTTTTATAATATTTCTTATGTATGAATTTTGGAAAATAAGTAATTGTCTAGTAGGGTGTAATAGGATAGTTTTCTTAGCAGGATATCAGTTATTCTGGGTGCTCCCAAGATAACAAAATCTAAAAGAGAGTTGGAAGTCCTGAGCAAAATTTTTAAATGATCATTTTCTCCTTTTTTTCTTTTTTTCTCATTCTTTTACATGTTCTTTTTTTTCTTCTTTTAACAATTCCTCAATAATTGACTAATCAAGAAGACTGAGGCTCAAACTGTTGATATAGTTTATTGGTCTCTAGTACTGTGTCAGGTCCAACCTTTAAGAAAGTGGTAATTACAGGTTTCATAGAATCCCCTCTGTCATGTTAGTCAGTACATTTGTGTGATTAAATTCTGCTCTTAAGAAATTTGGAGGCACTGAGAAGCTAAATTAGTATCATAGCCTTATTGAATCCCCCTTTCATTATCAAGAAACTTCATTTTTTAAATATTATATTATCTTTGAGTTTTTACTTCATTCCTATCCTGTCTGGACTGACCTGAGTAAAGTCTGAATTAGAACAGAGGGAACCTACCAAATGGCATACTTTTGCCCTTACGACTCCACCTTTTTCATGGAAATGATAGATATTTGTTAGGAGCCTTCTGTAGCTCATAGTAAGAAAATGGGATCCTGATTGCACTAAAGGTGACAATGCATTTGTTCAACCAGGACATTTGTTAATACCGGTATCCCTTTAATAGTAACATCTATAAAAGTCTTTGCAGCTTCCTTGTAGCACATGTGATCAAATTAAAGAAAAAATCTTTGTGCCATAAAGAAAAGTGATTATTGACATAGAAAATACATGAACTCACAAAACAAGTTTAATTCTCATTTGTGCCCTAGGAAGTTGTTTATCCCAGCTTTGAATCCTTATTTCATTTGAATTTATGAAATATTTGTGTAATCTTTTCAATCAGCAGAATTCTCTCATCTTTACCTTGAGAAATCCAGGAAAAGTTGGATTTTTTCTCTCTCAGAACTTTTCTCTGTCTTTACCTCAGCTTTCCATTGTAGCGAATGTCCACTTCTTCAGAACCAGTTTCAAGGTCCCAGTAGATAAACTTTTGACTTTTATGCATGTCAAGTGAAACACAAAACTTACTATTTAGAAAATTAAAGGGAAGTAGAGACTGAGACAAAAGAATAAAATAGAGTGGTGGAAGAAAAGAAGTGTGGAATATGTCAATTATATTCTACTTCATAGAGCCAATGATCTGGGTCTTATGTCTGGCTCACATTGACTCTACAAATAAGACTATGTGACTTAGCTTCTTTATGTCTGAAGCAACTATACAAAAACACTAAATTTCATGAATGTTTTTGATTTCTCTTTGACAGGGGTAGCTTGTTCCTGGGAAGGTTCATATACTGATGAAATCATAGCTCTGGAAAGAAAAAGAAAAGAAAAGAAGAGAAAAGAAAAGAATAGAGAAGAAAAGAAACGAAAAGAAAAGAAAAGAAAAGAAAAGAAGAGAAGAGAAAAGAAAAGAAGAGAAAAAAATAGAGAAGAAAAGAAAAGAAGAGAAAAGAAAAGAATACAGAAGAAAAGAAAAAGAAAGGAAAGAAAACAGAAAGGAAAGAAAACAGAACAGATAAGAAAGAAAATTTAAAAAAGAAGAAAGAAAGAAAGAAAGGAAGGAAGGAAGGAAGGAAGGAAGGAAGGAAGGAAGAAGAAGGATGGAAGGAAGAAGAAAGAAAAGAAAGAAACAGAGAGAGAAAAAGAAAGGAAGGAAGGAAGGAAGAAAAAAGGAAGGAAAGAGCAAAAACTGGCATTTATTATTTTTTTTGAATTTTTGAATATTATGAAGCATTTTATATGTATTATTTGAGTCTCACAACAGAGGCCAGATAATTCACTTGATCATTAAAAGATTATAGCTGTTTACATGATTCATGGTGAGATATAGCAGTCAACAGAAGTCTTCCTGAGATCAAGTCCAACATTATATCTATAATTGGTGAACTATGAAAATCCTCAAACAACTGAGGATGTAGTCAGTCTGTATTATGCTATGTGATTTCAGTTAAGTCAATACCTCTTAGGTAGAAGGGATCTCAGTGATCAAGCTCCCAAATGAATTCTTAAGGACTTACAAGGCAATACAAAGATGACATGAAAGAAACTAGCATACTCCTGGACCTTCTCCCAAAACAACTGTAAATGAAGCCTCTATATAGACTTAAAAGCTACAGATCTCTCCCCTCTTCAAAAAAATAAGAGTGAAAAAATTTCTTAATTCATGATATCATGAAGGATCTTCAGTAATGGTCTGCTTCTTTGAAAGGGGAAATATAGTCCAGTGTAAGTGGGAGACCAAAAAAGTTAGCAGGAAGCTTGTCATAGGGAAGCTCAAGTCCCAGCTTGCAAACAAACTAGATAGCAGACCAGCAATACCAGACAAGGCAGAATGATGGGCATGCTGGAGAAACAGAAAGGACTGAGTTGGAACGAAGAGGCAAAGCCTAGGCATAAAGGTTTAGGCAATACCTGGACTGCATAGGCAACACCTTGGCAAGTGATAAACCGAGGACCAGAACCTGGACCCAACACAAAAAACTTGGGACTGTACTTTCTATACTCTAGGAGCCAATTTCAGCTACCAAAATGAGAGAGTGAAAAAAATCAAAAAGGATCCTAATCATAGAAAGTCACTATTCACGTAAGGATAAGAAAAGTGCCATCTCAGAGAAAGAAAGGTATGATAAATTGCTTACCTTTTAAAAGGTCTCAAAGGAGTTTATGAATTGGTATCATATCTAAAATCTCATGGAAGAGGTTACAAAGTAAAATAGGAAGAAGAAAAATGGGGGAAAAATGAGAATTCATGTAGGACAATTATGAAAAAAATTACTGAAGAAAACAACTCCTTTAAAAGTAAAAACATACCAAATGGAGAAATAATTAACTCGCCAAAAAATAAAATTGACCAACTGTAAAAGAAATGCAACTTATTGTAAAGTAAAATTAATCAACAAGATAAGGAAATTAACTCATTTAAAAGTAAAGTTAACCAAATGGAAAAGAAGTAGAAAAATTAACTGAAGAAAATAAAACCCCCCAAATTAGAATTGGATAAATAGCAACTAACAACTATGAGACAGCAAAATTTCATCAAACAAAACTAAAAGCTGAAAAAAATAGGAAAAAAATTCAAATACCTCTTAGGAAAACTAAACAACCTGGAAACTGGATCCAGAAGAGACAATTTATCAATTATTGTTCTACCTGAAAGCCTCAATAAAAAATAACCTGGAAACTATCTTTCAGAAAATTGTCATGAAAAACTCCCCTAATTTCCCAGAACAAGAAAACAAAATAGTACTTGAAAGAATACACAGAACATCCTCAGAAAGAGAATCAGAATAAAAACTCCAAGAAATATCATAGTCAAATTCCAGAATTCTCAACTAAAGGAGAAAATGCTTGCAAGCAGCAAAAAGAGAATCAATCTAACAAGAGGACACAATCAGAATTATACAGGATTTATGAGTTTCAACATTAAAGGATGACAGGACCTGGAATATGATATTACAGTATGCAAAAGGACCTTGGATTACAACCAAAAATTAACCATCTTGCAAAATTCAGCATATTCTTCATGAGAAAAGGTAGATTTTCTTTCTTTTTTTAGGTTTTTTTTTTGTCAAGGAAATGGGGTTAAGTAATTTGCTCAAGGTCACAAAGCTATGTAATTATTGTCTGAGGCCAGATTTGAAATCAAGTCCTCCTGTCTCCAGGCTCAGTGCTTTATCCACTTCGCAGTCATTTGATCATTAAAAGATTATACCTATTTACATGACTCATGGTGAGATATAGGATTCAATAGAAGTCTTCCTGAGATCAAGTACAACATTATATTTATAACTGATGAAATATGAAAATCCTCAAACAACTGAGTATATAATCAGTCTGTATTATGCTATGGATTTTCAATGAATTAAAGTACTTCCAAATTTTTCTGATTAAAAATATCAGAATTGAACAGAAAATTCAATCTTCAAATATAAGACTCAAGAGATGCATAAAAATGGAAATGAAAAAGGGAAATAAAAGCTAGTCAAGAACATTAAAATATATCATCCCTAAAAGGGAATATACTAATTGCAATCCTTAAGAATTGTTTTTCTCTTAGTACAGTTAAAAGAAACATAATTACAGAGAAAGTATGGGTAAGGAATGACCATGAAAGTGTTGAGCTTTTAGCCAATACCGTGGTGTTGAATAGAGTTGCAGGGAGTTTACGGATATAAATGAGACATGCAGTGATGTTGATTATGAGAGTTGTATTTTCTGTTGGGACAGAGGGAGAGTTCTTAGAGGATCTATACATAATTACATCATGAAGTGATCCTACATTACTGGATACTTTAGTTAGGGAGGGTTGGAGTGCTATAGGGACAGAATGAGAGAGTGTCCCCAATGTTGTTATTTGTCCTACTTTCTTGAAGAAAACCATGACATCAGGGAGTTGATGCTGTGACAAGCATATGAATCAGATTTGCATTAGGGGGTTGTGCTAAACCACAAATTTCATTTTCTCCTCCAGAGACATCTGGATCCAATGGTCAGATAGGAAACAGGATGACAGGAAATCAGCATTAAGTGATTTGCCCAAGGTCACACAGCTAGTAAGTGGCAAGTATCTGAAATTGGATTCGAACTCCTGTCCTTCTGACTCCAAGGTTAGTGTTCTATTCACTGTAACACCTAACTGCCCCATAAGTATACCCCATAATTTGATTGGAGAGAATGGAAGTCCTATGGTTGGCATACTATAGGAACAAAGGGAGAGAGAGTGCACTAAAAGTAATTATATGAATGGATCATGAAGTGATTTTTCTTTGCTTGAGACTTTGGCTACAATTGGAGGGAGTGTTCTTGGATGGGTATAAATTATTCATAAAATTTGTTTTACATGATGCTTTGGCTCAAGAGAATTGTGTGTCCACGAAATATTCTTGAAAAAGAGTGTGTGGAATAAATTTACTATGATTTGATGCTTTGTATGACTCTTGAGAAGCATTTTTCTAATGGGGAAAGAAGCGGGATGTGTATTTAGCCAGTGACTATGAGACAATTTTGCTTTTTCTACCAATCAATCAACTCTTGAGAAAGGTTCTTCCATCAAGACACATAAAAGGGTTATTTTTTACAGAAGGGTTGTAGGTACAGGACAGGGTAAAAATAATAAAAACATGAGAAGGATTATACTAGGAAGGTAGATATCAGAGGATAAATAACAACACATGAAGAAGCACAATGATGCATTATAGAGGGAAAGAAGGGAGGATGTGAAACCTGAGTAAATCCAAGTATCAACAGATTTGGTCCCAAATGGGAAAAAAAACATACATTCCAAATTTGGTTTAAAAATTTATCCTATCTTACAGGAAGGGAAACCAAACAAAGAAGACGAATGGATTTATAAAAGGGAAGATGAAAGTAAAAGTAAAACTAAAGTTAAAATTTAAAAAAAATTATATGGGAAAAATGAAATAAACATTGGTGAGGAAGGATAAAGGGAATGAGAAAAGTATGAATGGGAAAAGATAGAATGGAAAAAAATACAGAGTTAGTAACCTTAATTGTAAATGTAAATGGGATGTACTCTTGCTTAAAACAGAAGCAGGTAGCAGAATGGATTAAAAACCCAAATACTACCTTGTTTTTTAAAAGAAACATGTTTGAAGCAGAAAGATACACAGGGTAAATGGAAAAGCTTGGAGTAAAATATGTTATATTTCAGTAAGTAAAAAAAAAAAATTAGGGGATAGCAATCCTGAAGTCAGACAAAGCAAAAGCAAAAATAGATCTTTTTAAAAGTGATAAGGAAGGCAACTACATCCTCTTAAAATGCACCATAGGCAATGAAGTAATATCTTTATTAAACATATATGCACCAAGTGGTATAGCAACCAAATTCTTAGAGACGTTAAATGCATTGCAGGGAGACGGAGACAGTAAAACTAAAATAGTGGGGGACCTCATCATCCCTCTCTCAGAATTAGATAAAGCTAACCATAAAAATAAATAAGAAGAAAGTTAATAAGGTGAATACAATCTTAAAAAAAACTTAGAGTTGATAGATCCCTGGAGAAAATTGAGGAAGACTAAAAAAGAATATGCTTTTTTTTTTGTCTTTTAGTACATCACATCTACACCAAAATTGACCATACATTATGGCATAAAACATTACAACCAAATGCAGAATAGCATTCTTTTTAGATTATGATGTAATAAATGGCTGTGTAATAAAGGGCCATGGAAATATAAACCAAAATTTATTCAGAAATAAATGAATCCTTACTACAATATATCCAGTGATGGGAAATTCAGTCTTTGCTTGATCATCTTCACATTACTGCCTGCAATTGTATTTTTGAATAACACTGTTTTTATTTGTCTCAAGTCCATGTTTGAGTCTGTAACTTTTACCTACAGATAAGATCTTTTTTTATGAAACAACTGTGGACAAATTGAATAATCAACTTGAAAAATCTTTTAATTATGCTTTCCCTTTTAAGGCTTCAATTATGTAGTTTAACCATTCCTACTTCCTTCAAATAATCCTCATATGAAATGTTTTAAGGTCCTTCACCATTTTATCTGTACTCTTTTGGTCACTTTCTACCTTATGAATCATTTTCCTAAAATGTGGTTCAAAGAACTGAATATAATCATTCACAGGAAAACTATCTAGGACAGAATACTGGGGGCTCATCATATTTTTATTCATTGAAGTTATATCTCTTCTTATATTCCAAGATCTTAGTTTTTTATTTTGTTTCTGTATATGTGTGTGTGTGTTTTGTCTACAATATCCCATTGTTGGATTATATTGAATTTCTAGGCCACTGAATTCCCAGATTTTTAATCCATATTTCCCTTGAGCCAGGTCTCCAATGTCTAAAGGTAATTTCTTGAACACGAGTATAAAACATTAAGAGAGGGTATTGTAAAGCCTGAGATAATAAATATCAAAACTCAGTTATTAAGGGTGGAGACAAGATGTAGGAGTCAAGACAAGAACTCCTGGCAGCTCTCACCCAGATAACTCCAATGTCTTTAAATAATAACTCTAGTCAAATTCTAGAGTTGTAGAATCTACAGAAAGAGTGAATGAAATAATTTCATCCAAAGACAAGCTTGAAGATCTGCAGGAAGGGACTATTACACCTGGGTTAGAAAGGGCTGCATTGCAACCTTGACCATGCTGACTGCACCAGAACAAACCTGCTTCAGTCATCCAGGAACAGCCTGCAGGGCACTTACTTTCATGACAGAGATAGTGGTTTCCAGAACGCTCAGTCCAGGGAATGCCAAGGACAACTTGGAAGAAAAACTCTGTGGGAAAACACTGGGAAAACTCTGCTGTACTAGATAGAGCACAGAGTCCAATCCAGCATAGGTCTCACTGCAGACCTGATCCCAGAGGCTCAGGAACAGACCTCGGGAGCCACCTGACAGAGAGTTACTCAGCAATTGCTTCCAGAGCACTCAGCACTTGAACAGTAAGGGAAACAGGGAAATTGAAGAGGTCTCTTCGTAAATTTTTAACAAAGTCCTTTGTCAGGATTCTGTTCTTGGCCCATACTCAGATCCAAGTCACAGTCTGGGGCCCCATACTACCATAGAGGAACAGGGACCTTCCTCAGCATCAAGATAGAGAGGAGTGCCTGTGTTCACGCACAGATCAAAGCATAAACAAGGACAGCAGTCAGAGGCTCTCATAAGACCTTGACAGAATTGAAATTTCTGTGGGATATCCCTGAAAACTGATGCAAAATCCCTCTAAAGTTTGGGAAAATGTGTACTCTCACCCCAAATCAGATCCTCACCTTAACAAACAAACACCAAGAGAAAAAAAATCAGACCCTAGACAATTACTTGGGTTCCATGGAGGAACAAAATATACACCCAGAATTTAACAAAGAAAACTTCTGTATCCAAAGTTTGCAAGAAAAATATGAATTGGACACA
The DNA here is from genome assembly GCF_037893015.1 of Macrotis lagotis. Taxonomy (NCBI): domain Eukaryota; kingdom Metazoa; phylum Chordata; class Mammalia; order Peramelemorphia; family Peramelidae; genus Macrotis; species Macrotis lagotis. The sequence continues at coordinate 397,452,033 of NC_133666.1, forward strand.
GGCCATATAAGAGTTCAAAAAAGATTTTGAAGATCAAGTAAGAGAATTAGAAGAAAAGTTGAGAAGAGAAATGAAAGTGATGTGGAAAAATCATGAAAACCAAGTTAGCTGCATAGTACAGGAGATACAAAAAAATACAAAGAAAATAACATCTTAAAATCCAGTTTAGGAAAAAGCAGTCCAAAAGGATAAATTGGCAAAAAGCAAAAGAAGATAAAAAGCTCGCTGATGAGAACAACTTCTTCAAATGTAGAATGGGACTAAGGAAAGCAAAAGACATTGTGAGAAATAAAGTAACAATAAAACAAAACCAAGAGTGAAAAACTAGAAGAAAACCCGCAAAATCTCACTGGAAAATCAGCTGACTTGGAAAACAGTAGAGATAATTTAAAAATTATTGGACTACTTGAAAGTCATGACCAGGAAAAGACCCTGTCTTAATTTTTCAAGAAATAATTCTGAAAAGCTTTCTTGATATCCTAGAAGTAGAGGTTAAAATAGAAATTATAAAAATTCATCAATCCTTCTTTAAAAGAGATTCCAAAATGAAAACTGACAGGAACATTATATTCAAATCCCAAAAATCCCAATCAAGAAAATATTACAATCAGCCAGAAGGAAACAATTCAAATATTGTGGAGCTACAGTCAGGAATACACAGGATTTAGCAGCATCTATATTAAAAGCTCATAGGGCTTGAAATGTGATAGTCTGGAAGGCAAAAGATCTTGTATTACAACCAAGAATCAACTACCCAACAAAAGTGAACACCCTTTTTCAAGGGAAAATATGACTATTCAACAAAATAGGGGACTTTCCAACTTTCCTGTTGAAATGACCAGAGCTGAACATAAAGCTTGATCTTTAAATACAGGACTCAAGTGAAGTAGAAAGAGGGAGGATAGGGAGGGTAAATTATAAGACAATTAATGATGTTGAACTATGTTTATTCCTGCATAGGAAAATTATACTGATAACTCCTATAAACCTTCTTATTTATTAGGACAGTTAGAAGAAGCATATATAGCCAAGGCACCGGAAGAAGTTGAATTTGAAGGTGTAATATATTAAAAGAGATGGAGTTAATGGGTGCAAAAAAGAATATATAGCAGAAAGAGAAAGGAGAGATAGAATGCTATAAGTTATTTCACATAAAAGAAGCAATCAAAAAACCTTTAGTAATGGAGTGAAACAGGGGGAAGGTGAGCAGGAATGAATGACCCTTTACTCTCAATGGAAGAGGAAATAATCTTCACACTCAATTGGACATAGAAATCTATTTTCCCCCAGAGGAAAACAGTTGAGGGAATGGATGGGGGGAAAGGGGAACAGAGGGAGAGGAGTGGGGTAGGTGATAGAATAGAGGGAAAAACATGGGAGAGGGTAATCAGAGACAATACACTTTTGAGGAGGGAGAGGGTGAAAGGAGAGTTAGAATAGAGTAAATGAGGTGTAGGGGACAAATAAAATCAAGGGAAATACAACTCAACTATCATTAGCAACTGTGGGGGAAAATATTGATGCAATTTCTCTGATGGACTTATGATAAAGAATGGGAACTATCTCAGAGACAGAGTTGATTGTATCTGAATATAGAGTGAAGCATACTTTTTTTTTTGTTCCTCTCACTATTGTTCTTGAGGCTTCTCTTTATAGGAGGGGGATTATGTTTACTTTTACAACATAACTATTGTAGTACTGTGTTTCAAGGCTATATATTTTTAATCTCTCCCAAATAGCTTAATTTCTAAATGGGGGGGATGAAGTGGTAAGAAGGGAGAGTTTTAGAAGCAAATGAAAACATACTTGTTTTTGCACATAGCCAGAGTAAAAAAATTAAAATTAAAATCAATTTTTAAAAATTAATAGTTCAATAATACAAATCCAGTTATTATTATTGTTATTATTAATCTTCAGTCATCAGATTTATAATCTGGTGATAACCTCATTATCTGAGAATTCTACCAAACTCCTGATAAGCTTAAACAATGTTTATAGAACATTGCTGGCAAATATTGCTGGTAAATGCTGGTAAATATTTAATAACTAGATTTTTTAGAAAAAAGCATCTGAACATACTTTTAAACTTAATCTATATTATTAATAATTTCTTAAGATTGTACAGTTAACAAAACAATAATCAAGTCCTGATTTATAATGATTGATTTCAGAAATGTAAATTTGCTATTGTTTGGTCATTTTTTCAGTTGTATTCAACTCCTTGCAACCCCTTTTGGAATATTCTTGGCAAATTAGAATTATCTGTCATCTCCTTCACCAGTTCATCTTACAGATAAGGAAACTGAAGATAGTAAGGTAAAATGATTTGCTCAGGGTCACAAAACTAATGAATATCAGAGATCAGATTTGAACTCAAAACTTTATGACTTTAGTCTTAGCTTTATCCTCTGTATGACCTACCTACCCTGAGGTAAATAAATAAGTCACACTGAAAATTTAGCAATCTCGCAAACATGTTAGGTTGGCTCCAGTATACCCCCCGGTCTTTATAATTCTTTCCATTAAATTTCTTTTTTTTGTAGATTTTTCAAATTAGGTTAAACCTATCCAGATAATTTTGAATTTTCATTTCCAACATGACAATCAAATGTATCATGTCTGTGTCACCTGCAATTTTAATATATGTTCCTTTTATAAATTCAAGATATTGATGGGAATAAGAAGTAGATAAGTATTGAGACGTATACTTTCATTAGGTATGGGACATCCCTGATGAGAAAACTCACTCTGCAATTTCTAGTCTTAAGAGTATAAATGAAGTAAATTGACTTTACCATGGTCATATAGCCAGTATATGCCAGCAGCAATACTTGAAATACTTCAACCCAGTCCTGTCTGTCCTATTCTCTTCCTACTATGACATACTGTCTTTTAAGGAAAATAATATTAAATAGTATACTAAGAAGCACAGATCCTGACTGCACTGTGGCAAGTCTTCCTTCTGAACTGATAAAATTGTTAATGACAGCTTTTTGAGTCTAACCATTCAACTACTTTTAAATCCAATTAAGTATATTATGTCTTTGTGTGTGTGTGTGTGTGTGTGTGTGTGTGTGTGAGAGAGAGAGAGAGAGAGAGAAAGAGAGAGAGAGAGAGAGAGAGAGAGAGAGAGAGAGAGAGAGATCTGGTAAGATATGTTCTTGTTGATAATAAACAAGCTCATTTTGATCATTCTTCTAGATGTTCACTAGTCATCTCAGTAGCAATAGATTTTAAAATTTCCTCTGGAAATGAAATGTCTCAATGGCCTTTAGTATACAAATTGCCTTCTCCTCGAACTTACATTTCCTTTTTTAATATCAGAACAACAATTACCCTTTTCTAGTACTTGAGTATGTATAATTTTAAAAAGATATTGAATAATTCCCATTGTTAAAACAATAGAACCATTCCCATTTTTCTGCTTTTCTTTGTACATTTTAATTCTAGATAGGATATATTTCTTAACAATTTCTTTTTTGAACTAAATAATATATGTATTATTATAATTGAATTGAGTATTTTTAAGATATGAAAAAATTTTGGTATATATTATTCCTCTGAAATTATAATAAATAATTATATCATTAAAATAAAACTTGAAAAATAAAAATTGCAGTGAATAGTTCTCAATTTTTCCTGGAACAGATTGAAGCTACTTCATTCTCTTGACTCTTGGAAATACGCTTAGTTCTTTCACTTTGATATGAAATGGCCAGCAACTGTTCACTCTAGGGAAATATTCTTGGCAGAAATTCTGGGAATCCTACAGTCAATAAATAAATAAATAAAGTGGAAAATGGGGGAAAGATTTCCTGAATAAATGCAGAGGTCAAGAAAAGAATGATATATGTAGAAGCTTTTATTTTCAATAGTATCTGTTACATCTTCTTCTCCAGGCTGGATATAACAGAGAACTGCTCAACAGCATGGGCTCAATTTGATGCTCTGCCATTCAAAAGGGTACAAATTTTTGGAGCAAGGCTGTAAATGTTATGAACTCTTTTTTAAAATCTGTAGCTTATACTGTTATATCAACTCTACAGTTGTATCACAAGTTAAAGTAACTATAAACAGTAATGTTTTCAACTAATAATATCTTGAATAGTTTTTTTATCTCATAATAGGTAAGTTCAGATCACCCTATAACCAGAGTGTAATGAAATTGTCAACATTTTCTTCATTTCTTCTTTTCCTGACAAATGGTGTGAACATATCACCTTTTTCTCTTAATGGAAAACCTAACTGGAATACATCAAAATGCTATTAGGTTTTTCATTTTCTTCCACAATTTAATGCTGGAGAATGCATGCAACCTTCATCTGTGAACCACTGTAAAATATTCCCTGTCCCTGATAAAATGACTGCAATGGAAAATCAGGCAGAATTGTTCTCTGTTTTGTATTGCTGTTCCTTTGTTACAGTCTCTCTGTGAGTATATGCAGGGGGATTATCTGGGCTGCAGGAATACACATGGGTTATGTTAACCAAAATGTGTTTAAAATTTTACCCAAGTAATTTTAATGTGCAAACATGTTTAATGAAAATGTCTTCATGTCCAACATGACTTATGCATAGGCTGTATTTGGGGTATAAAGGAGATAGCAGCAGCATCTAGTACTTAACATAAGTTTCAAAAAATGCTTATTGCGATATTATGTAGGAGGGAGAAAAAGATCAAGTGTTCTTACCCCAAGGGAAATAACTACAACCTATTCATTGTTTAATTTATTTTGTCTTGAACTAAACCAATAATAGGATATAAAATAAATCCAAATGTGCATACATGAAGTATATGTCAATGAATGACTGAAGAGAAATTTCCTTCTACAGGCAAAATTATATCTATGACTTGTTTTGAGTAGGACTCAGTATTGGCCTATAATGACAATTTGACAGGTACACAAAAACAAGTGAAAGACTCATTAACCTTTTAGGGAATATGATTAAAATCCATAGACAGAAGAAATCTTCATATTCCCTAAATCAACTCAGAGTAAGTTTCCTTAAAAAGAATTATGTATTATTTATATGTATACATACATATATACATACATATGTATACACACACTTTTCCTAGTAAAGTCATGTTTTTTGTTGGTTAGTCCTTTTTGCTTTGTTTTATTTTAAGCAAGCAATTAGAAGGTAGAAGTACTGGTTTGTTTTAAGCAAAATGAATTCCAAGGATCTTTCAAAAACATAGGTTAAGAAAGCATGTTACATAGTAAAATTGAGAGAAATAAACTGAGAATTGAAGAAATCACCAGTTTTAAGGATGAAAATCTAAAGTTATTCTATAACAAAATTCAAAAAAAAAGATTGTTCCAACATGCTAGCAAAAATTAGTTCTAATGATGCTAAACTGTGAAAACATTAAAGGACAAATGATCCATTCTTTTCTAAGGCATCATTTCATCTAGTTCATTGGTTATGCTTCCATCAGTGTCTATAGAGACAGAAGTTTGATTCCATAGGGACTGCACTGATCAGTATATGCTACTATTCAAACATATAAAGGAAAATATCTCAGAATTCGTGTCTGATTTATCATGAAATAAAAATCATGGTAATAATCATATTTCAAAGTACTTATAAAATCCTATATCGAGCAGCTGTTGCAATGGATAGAGTACTGGTCTTGGCAAATGGAAGTTCAAATCTAGGCTCAGACACTTGCCACTTACTAATTGTGTGATCTGATTGCCTTGCATCCAGGGCCATCTCCAGTTGTCCTGATTCATATCTGGTCACTGGACCCAGATGACTCTGGAGGAGAAAGTGAGGCTGGTGACTTAGCACAACCCCATCCCCCACCCCAAATCCAATTCATGTACTTGTCATGGTTTATCAAGGCAAGATCTTCTAAGACAATGAAGGACAAACATCATCAATATGCCATATAGTATTTTAATTAGGTCTATAGAGCCATGGAAAAGTCTCCTAGTGACCCACACAACTATCCAGGACTGCAATTACAGAGGAGGTTCCAAACCAGATCCCCTAGCATCCAATGGAATCACAGACCCAGGTAAAGGGAAAAAAAGCAAAACAAAACAAACCACTGAACCATCAACAAAATAATATACACTTGTGCTTCATCAGTCTAAAGAAACAAAAACAAAGAAACAAAAAAAAATATTGTTCTGTAATTTTGTCTTAAAGATATTTCTAAATCTCCTGAGAGAGAAATCCAGTATCACCAATACTGTATTAGTTAAAGTGGGTCTTTGAGCTTCCATTTCCTGAGCTCATGGTTGACTTTACTTACCTCTACTACTTCATGTTGTTTTCCTTTTGATGTATGAAACTAATGTTACAATATAAAAGAACGGTGCTGAATTTTCTTTGATAAATGACATTTAAGCAAATAAACATATAAAACATATTTAAAATGTCTATTCAAATTTGTTGCTTTTGTGATGAATTTCAGCGATATAGTGATTACCTATACAGTACTTCTGTGATCTCTATCTAAGCTTTGGATCTGAAAGACTTAGTTTGTATAGTTAGTAATAGTTAAAACAGTAGTTTCACCTCTTCATCTGGCTCATCAAAGTAACATAGCTATTGAATGAGAAAAAAAAAAATATTGCCAGTTCCCCAAAAAGAAACAGAGCTCAAATGTAGAGGTCAAAGGTTGGTACCTTTTGGTCTTGTTATAATAGCACTCCAATTGCATGCATGGCAATTTGCATAGTATTACCCATTATGCTTTGAGCTGCAATTTTGCTACCAAATGTCACCCTAACTTGATTAACTGTTAAAAGACAGCATTTTAAAAGCACTAAGGCAAAAGCTACTCTGATGCAATTCATTGTGGTAGCTTCTATAAAAACAAGGCACAGTGGCAAATTGAATTATGTATTTTGAAAATTTAACCATTATAAAATCTTTAGGGGGAGCCTTGCAATTTATACAAAAAAGGAAATGTTAACAATGAAAATTAATGTCTCTAAGTTTTATCCTTTCATATAATTTTCAACATAGTAATATACATTTTGTGGGATTTTCTTTTCTTAATATTGTATTTATTTGTTTTCTTTTTAATTATATATGTGAAGAAGCTGCCTTCCTGATTCATTTACTTCAGCATTAGCTGCTCATAGTGGATGTTCAATCTACTAGATATCTGTCAAAATTTTGGATTGGATACCCATTATCGAGATTGATAGCAGTTATCAAACCTCCCAATACGTGTGTGTTCTTTTTTAAATATTAGCTGTCAGAGTGTGATAAGTTGTGTTGAGTTGTATGGAGGACAGAGTAGAACATCTGACACAGGGAGGGTTGGTTTTCAAGAACACACTTTACAGATGAACTCTCTGACAAAGATGAGAAGCAAGTACAGAATCAGTGTGAGCAGAGAGACAAACAACAGGGCTCAGCCACCACTACAGAAAAAGGGAAGTGGTTTGGCCCTGCCTGCTTTTGTCTTATGGGATGATTGTTTAAGTTTTGTCTTTGGGGAAATATACAGGGAAGAAAAAATATAGAAGATAGGTTGAACAAAGAAATGGGGAGCTTTGTTCTATAAGTGAATAGAAGGAATATTATGAGATTCTTGAGAAATTATGTAAATTCTTTCTAATTTGGATGACTTAATCATTTCTATGTAGGGTAATTTTTAGAATGGGCTTTGCTTGAAAGTGACATATGTACATAGATGACTACAATATATTGAATGTTAATACTACCTATATATTTTATGTTTAAGAAGAAATGCACAGAGTTAGACTGAGGTCATTATAGTTTAGTCTTAACAAAGCCTTTTTCATCCACTCCTAAATAATCTCTAAATATTTTACATCCATTTTTTCCAACAGAAATTTGCACCTTAATGTAGTCTAATTGGTTGTGACTTTAGCCTTTAGTGCTATCTACAATGTACAGATATCTTTAATAAGGAAGCTCTGGTACATTTTTTTACCTCTTTAATGGAGACTTAAAAGTATATAATTGTCCTTTTGTCCATACAAAACAACAAAGACACTTTTTCCCCTGGCAAAGGCTTGCTGCCAGTATTTATTGTTTTTTTTTTTTTTTGAGTCTTTAAAGGGTACTGGTGAAGAGTTCACTTCTAGCCAAGTAAATGGAAGTGTTTTAATTAAGTAGGAAATTTGAAAAAGAAGAGGCTTTTTAAAGAGGGGGGCTCAAGTGCTTCTTGCCACCTTGCTGTAAAGGGCAGAATGTTAAAACAAACCTCCCATTTTTATTTTCAAAAGCAGAAAAAAAATCAAAAACTGAATATAATCTCTCCATTAGTATTATTAATAGTGTTCAGCTTTCTTGACATGCTTTAGAAGCAGACAGACTTGTCATGAGCATCACATCTGCAAGCACTGTCACAGCTACTGAAGACTGGTAAAAGCACAGGAGTGTGTTAACGGTAACTGCCAACAGCCTTTGGGGAACAATAGGCTTACCTAGACTATATCCAGCTAGTCAAAAAACAACTTGGTATATTATACACTATACTCGCTTTAGTGTTCATACAATACTTGACCCAGACTCAGTTTTTGAAGTACTGTCTCCAAATCTAACTTCTTGTTTTCCTCTCATTCCATCTGGATTATCTAATTTGACAGTTTCAGATTCTCCTTTGAGAACAGGAAAGTCCATATGTGTGTCCAATGGGTTCTAGTCCTAGGGCTTAGCTATCTATCATTTAAAGTATTTTTGGAGGTGGCACTCCTTTCTTAAATTTTGACATTTTGCCTCTGTTAAAGCTTTTGGCAGATAAATGTCATAAATAAATATGTATTCAAAGTATATGACATTTAGATAATGGCTATAGGAGAACCCAAGATTTTCCGACAATTGTGTGACAAAATTCCTCAAAAGTGACAGGGTCACTCAAGAAGAACAATATGGAATACTGTTACAAAAACCTTGCTTAACGAGGAAGTAATTTCTGCTTCAGTGTGAAGGTTAGCAATTAATCTGCTCTGTTGACTGTGCAGTGTGGAATAAGATACATTTTTAATGTGTTGGTGAGTTGCTTTGCATTGGGATGTCTGGGAAAATAGGCCAAGTTTGTATGGCTACACTTTGTTTTCATAAAGCAGTGGCCAATCAGAAGAATCAGGTTAAATAAGGAGGCAGATTCTGTGTTCTCTGTTCAGATTTGTTGTTTTTGTTGCTCTTTGGGTCAAGTAAATCACTAACTGACATATTTTTATAGGATTAGGCAAGAACTAACTAGCTTTGGCATCTAATTTGTTTTAAGCAGTGTCTTATTGTGTCCATTGTCTACATCCTCTGGGAGTACAAGCTGCCTGTCATACAAATAATATTATATACTGAATTTTTTTTCTGCATTGAACCAAACAGTGGGAAAATTTGGAGACCATCATTTTCTACCAAAAGAGAGTGACAAGAACAAAAATGATTTATAGGTCAAAAACAATTTTTATAGTAAAATATATATTAGATAGTTCCACATTATTATACATTTTATCAGTTTTTCAAGATAGGAATACAATAGAGACCATTAGGAGACAGAAGATTTCCCATTTTATTTGCCTTCTATGTTATATTAAGAGGGATGCTCTGTATTTTATAGAGTATGCAGGGAAGATGATTTTACCCACAGCACAACCCTATTTCTCTATATAAAGTACATTCTAAATGAGTATTTCTGTGTGCAATGCTATGCAGTTCTACAAATAGGAAGGAATACCATTGCTAAAAATGTGGTAAAAACATTTATGAAGTCATATTTTAAATGAGGTTTGTTGCTTCAGGATAAGAGAAATTATGAGTTTAAAAAAGGAACCAATTCAGCTTTATAGCTACTGGCATATGATAATTAAAATCTAATGTTTGCTTATTTAGGTAAAGAAAATTACTCATTTTACTATCCTTTGTCAGGTGGTCAGAATGTCAAGGGGTGGGGAGGATGAGTGATTACATATTATCCACTAAAGCTATATCCTTTAGAATCACTGCGCCATAATAGAAAGAAAGCACAAGAAACCCTGACAGATTGAAACCATTTATTCAGGACCTGAGAAATGGTTTAGTTTAAAACTCCCTTTTAGCTGTCATTAACTTTGTTTTGGTTTCTCATAAAGTGCAAGATGATGTAAAATCATATTGGAAGTCTCTTTATCTATGATAAAAAGGTTTGGGTAATAAAAATAAAATCATTTGGAGCATTGGAAACAATTATTTTTTTCTTTCTCCTTTCTGAAAGAGATCCAGAGACTTAATATGCTTCTATCAGTTGTTTTTCTCCAGCAGAGTAGGCCACTCCAACTCCCTGTTTGGATGTTCAGGGAATGGAATACAAAGCTGTTGTGTTTCACCCAGTCTCAGTCTACCTGACTCCTAGATAAAGATAACAGTTTGGGTCCCTATTGCTTTCAGGTTTTTTTTTTTCTTGAGATGACTTAATTCATCACAAACAGGGAAAGCAATAAAAAATAAGGTAGAAGCAAGTGCTTGAGCAGGAACATAAAATGCACCTTATATATATTCAAATTCATATCCAGTTGTAGGAAATATTCATGACTAATATTAAACTAAGCCCAGAATTAGGAGAAATGCAACAGACATATATTGAAGTGAGCATTTTATTATGTGCCATGTCAGTCAGATTAAAGAAAAGAGTGCATGACACCGACAGGATATTGCATGTATATCAAGCAATCTATTTATATGTGACAGAGAGGGTTTGATTTCTGCAAAGAGTGACAACCCAATGAAATAACTGCTCGCCTTCAAAATTACTATAGTATAAATGTACGCCCTTTAAGATGGAATTTTAAATTATAATTAACAAAATGTAGATAAATATGCTTGAGAATCAATAGTGACATATAGACTATGAGAGGACAAAAAATATACAGATGCAGAGGTTGTTTGGTGTCTTTAGTACTCTCTCTCTCTCTCTGCAAAAATGGGCTGATGGAATCCAGGAATGTCCCTTAAAAATTCAAGAGAGGGTAATTTAAACAAAATGATGATTTGCTTGCTATACAAAATGGCTTTGGAGAGGGAATGGGGGCAGGGTGATAAATTGACATTTAGAAAGGTGGATCTGCAAATCAAATATTAGGGTTAATCTGTTGTCATTAACAATAAATTAACAAGAAATGAGTTTCTAAAAGTTCCCAATATCATGCTCCTAGTTACCTGCTATCACAAACATTGCTTTCTCAGAGGTCTATTTTTTCTCCATTTTTATATGATTCTTGTCATAGTCAAGGACTGCAAAAAAAAAGAAAGAAAAAAAAAGTACAGATTAGAGAGCTTAAACTGTGTAATTACCTTTCCCCCCTTTTCTGAAAGTGACCTTTTGCTACCAAAGAAAAGGATAAGAACTTAAGCTGAACCCATTAACTTCTTTACCTATAAAGATAAAGTGCATTGTGACAGAAATTCTTTGAGTTCACAATCATTACACTTGGATGCTGATTCAAGGCACAGGGATAAGGAGGAAAGAACGATCAATGGTCAATTGACTTTATTTCCTTTTGTGAAATTATAATTTCTATAACTTTACATGTTTCTAAGTTTAGCTCTGCAAACCACACAGCAGTCACCTGACAAGCAGCACATAAAGTATGTTAAATGAGAAAAGCAGGGATTTGGTGATAAGCCCGCCCGTCTGGCTGCTCTGACTTAGCAAAGGGAATGACTGGTCATTACTCCTTTTCTCCCTTTTTATTTCAGGTTCTTTCGGCAATATACAAATGGTGCATTTGGGGGAGCTACAGGATAGATGCAATCAGCACTAGCTTTCTATATCAACAATGTCAAACTGCATTTTCTCAAACCCATTCCTTCTTTGTTCAGAAGGGAACTTCTATTTTTAACTGTAATCTATGACTTTTGAAATGGACATTAAGGAGTCTCGACAAATTCTTTTGGTTGATTTTCCTCTTCCTCTCACTGTTTTAAGTCATTATGACAGCATTATGTAGAGGTAAAAGGTAGCAGCCCTTTAGGAGGCAATTAAATTTCTCTTTCCCTTTGCTCCCTGGAGAATTCTGATGGGATTATGTATTTAGGAGATGCTAATCAGAGGTGTACAGTACAATTCAGCATGTATTAAACTGGCATATCCAGATGTTAAACTATTTCTGTAATACCCAGAGTGAAATCTTAGTCTGAATATTTTCCATTTTCAATTGTCATTCAACATTGTTTTGTTGCTTGTAACTTCCTAATGAACTTGCTAATGTCATCTTAATCTTTCCTTTTACCAGGTACAGCAGTTAAAAAAAATCTAGGTAGCAGAACTTCAAAAATATAATATCTAAAGCAGTAAAAATTTTCCTGCATTGTTTTATTAACTAACTAAAGACTTAAAAACCTTTCTTTAAAAAAATTGAAAAGCTTATACTTAGAAAATATAATTTGGTCTCTCCTGCTATTGGTGCTGTGTTTCTAGAAGTAGAATTCTTTAGAATCATAGGATCATATAATCATAGATCTAGACAGAGGTAGAAGACACTCTAGAGGTCATCTAGTTCTATTTTTCTAGTTTTAGAGATAAGCAAATTCATATCTAAAATGCTTAACTTACCTCCTTTAGGTCACATAGGTGGCAGATCATAACTTTGAAACTTAGATCTTCTAATCCCCAATCTAGTAGTTTCTCTAGAGAACTTTGTTTATTTTCAATGTCCATCCATAAACATTTATTAAATGTCTTTAATTCTTTTGAATCATGCTTGTCAGACAATTTAAAGAAAACCTAAAATGTAGTTTCTCTAGCCTTGACTTCTTACATTCTAATTCTAATGGGGGAAAAATGCTGCAACTATTTCCTCTCCTGGCTATGCTTCTGACTCTCCAAAATTTCTCTACCATGCCATAGAAGCTTGTTCACCCCCCTCCCTGGATTTCACATATCTGAAGTAAATGTAAACCTTTGCTTTCTCTTTCTGATTGTAGTCTACAGTACCTGAACTTAATTCTTTTTGACTTTTCATAAAACGTACAAAGGCTATAAAGAAACTAAGTGCTACCCATATGTGGAAAAGGCTAGGAGGTGGTACTAGGAAAAGACATCTCCCACAGAAGGTAAGATTTAAGATGAATCTTAAAAGTAGTTAGAAAATCAAATGAAGGAAAGAGTTATAGGAATGGAGGACAGTCAGTAAGTGAATAAATATAGTAGAGAGGGGCATTGTGAGTAACATCAAGGAGAGCAATAATACTAGTGCAGTATGGGGCAGCACTAGAAATGGTGCAGAACTAGAAAATGAATGGAATATGAATGTATGCAGAAATATAAAACAAGGTCAAGTTGTGAAGGTCTTTAAAAACCAAGCTCATTTTTTTCCATGGAAGTTATAGGGAACCACTGGAATATATTAAATAGGTTGAGGGAGGGGTGGCTGGTCAAACCTGCTCTTTAGGAAAATCATTTTTGGAGTTACGAGGAAAGGAGGAAGTATGTTGCTTCATAGAAAGAATCAATCTATAACTCAACATATATTGAAATTCTTAATGGTTTTAGATGCTGTCTTTGGCAGTGTCAATATGAAAAAGGCCCTCACCTCTTCTAATCTGTGTTGAAGTCATATTCTACAGTTCAAATGATCAAGGCTGATTTTGAACAGAACTCTGGCTTGGAGGGGCTCAAGTAAATCTGGACCTTCTATGACATAGAAAGGACTTTAATTTCTAAAATACTTAAGGGTAACTGTGAAGAAGGATTAAACAGACCAAGCCATTTCAGGCCCACTTTGGAATAGGGCCATGCTATTCTCCTTTCCATGTGCACATATTTCTATAGTGTCACCTGCCAAGTCTAACCACATCAGGCCAAATGTGCCCTTCAAATAAAAAGCAGGAGGTAGTCATCTGTGGAAGTGATTTCAGCATGCAATGTTCTTATGCCTTGCAACTAGCCAAAGGCTAAAACTTCACTGTTTAAAACTACAGACTGTATATTTTTGTTTGTTTTAGTTTTGTCTGTTTTATTGGTTTATTAGATATAAAGAAGGAAGATATGAATTTATAGCATGCTCATAATCAATTTTAGAAGCAAATCTGTAACAAAAATATATCTACTTAAAGGAAAATATTAATTGTGCATGCCCCATTAATGGATACTGTACTTTTGAGACTGATGCTTCTATGTACATAAGCACATATCTATATTAGGGGAGGATCCACTGGTGATCTTTGCCTGCTGAACATTGTTGAAACTTGTCTTCTGGCAGTCATTGTGGTAGCTGAGGTCCTATTGTTGTTCATAGTTAAACTTTTTCACCTCACCAGATATAGAATAAATTTTGCTTGAAAAGAGCGAGGGTGACCTGATGGTTTTATGACAGAATTTAAGGAGAGATATGTGATTTTATTTAGAACTATACATGAAGATGGTGGAATGAAGTCAAAAATTTTGCCAAGCTATTCCAACTCAACCCCTAAACAATTTTAAAAAAGAGGATCAGTTGAATTCTGGGGCGGGGGGGGGGGGTAAATGGTCAAAGTGGGTCATTTTTCCTGCACTAGGATAGCCAGGTGGTACAATGGATAGAGCATGGACCTTGTAGTCAGGAGGATGGCAGTTTGAATCCAGCCTCAGACACTTGACACTTACTGTGTGACCTTGAACAAGTCACTTCACCCTGATTGTCTCACATGAAGGGTCATCTCCAGTAGCCCTGATCCATATCTGGTCAGATGGCTCTGGAGGAGAAAGGAAGACTGGTGATTTAGCACAACACCCTCTAACTCAAATCTAATTCATGTGTTTGCCATGACATCCCCTCCATAATATCAGGTTCTTCTTCGAAAATAAAGAATAAACACTATCAGAAAGTGTAGAAATACAGAATTAAAAGTCTGAAAACAAAGGGATAATTGCTGTCTGGAGTGCAGCTTAGATGCCATGACTCCTGGGCTTAGAGATGATGATGCCAATAACAGCCAATAATGATGTTGCAACAGAAGCAACAACAATAGTAGATGCGGGCAGAACCTGGAGTAGCTGATGTCCAAATTTGGAAAGGAAATTAAATAACTGGTCACAAAGAGATTATAGGCAAACCCCTGTGCTAGCACTGGGCATAAGATCAGGTTCCATATCTTAGGTCCATCAACTAGTGCCTGCTTCCAGGTTTCAGTTCCAAATCATAGAAGAGAGGTTGTAGTTGCAAGGGAAAGGGTCTAACCTGGACACTAGCAATTATAGGGTCTAAAGGTGTAGTTGTAGTCATGAGGGAGCAGATCCCCTACTTGAGTAAGGACAAGAGCATAAATGAGGAAGGTAGTGACCAGAATACTTCCTAGATTATACTGCTGTGGAAGCATCAAAAGTGTACAGGCAGCCAGACCTGGTTGAGAAAAGAAAAAGACATAAATATTGGATGCTTAGACCAATTATTTCTTCCTTCTACTCGAAAACATTTATATCATTAGAATAGTAAGAAGAAGTCTACTTAGACAAAAGTCATGAGTGTGAATCTATTAGGTTGGAAAGCTCTCAAAAGAACAATGAAAGGGTCAGTAAAAAGGATACACTGAAAGAAGGAAGAAATGAGATGAAAATGGGGGGAATAATTACAAATTTTAAAAAAGTGAAAGGAAGAATTTTTGCAATGCAGGGAAACTGTGTGGGGGGAAGATACCACTTGAACCTCACTCTCATGTGGAATGGTTGAAAGAGAGAAGAGTATATGCAAAATATATAATGATATATTCATATATAATATTTATATAAGTACATATTATTTATTGAACATATATTCTCTATATGAATATCATACAATATTTATGTATAGTATGTACACATATATGTGTGTGTATGTGTGTGCATATACTTTCTTCTTTGAACCAGTTTAGATGAGAGTGACTTTCAAGTCTTGTCCATTAACCTCCATTTTCCCCTCAGTTGTAAAAATTCTTTATAGTCTTCTCTCTATCACACACACAGACACATAGATTTGGATAGTAAATTAATATAACTAAAGAAAGAAATAGAATGGGAAAAATTAAGGGAAAGGTGTATTGGTGATAAAAGGGAACATAGATTAAAGGAAACTACTTGGATTCAAAACAGACATTTAAGGAAGGTCAGAATAAAAAAAGTATAAAGAGAATTTGATGGAGGGAAATATACATTTAATTATGTATCATAATTACGAATGTTAATGTAAGAACTCTCTCAAACAATGAAAGAGGATCGCAGAAGGGATTAGAAATCAGAGTCCAGCAATATTATTAACAAGAGCCATATCTGAAAGAAAGATCCACATAGTTAAAATAAAGTGTATGGACAAAATTTATTATGATTCGGATGAAATATTTTTAATTAGGAAATAATAACGATCATGATTTCATACAAATGAAAAGCCAAATTTTCTCTTAAAAGAGAAAATCAGAGAAACTTTATTTTGCTATAAAAACCCATAGACCATTAATTAATATCAATATTGAGCCTATTATATACATCTATGTCACTATTTATATCTATCTATAAAACATATTTTTTTCTAAATTACATATTGTTTTGGATTCAAAAAATGCCTGAGCCCCAATTTTTTTTTGCCCATGTCTCTAAAGAATTCAATTTGGGTAGAAAGACCTCTGCTGCAAAGCTTACTCAGCTCTACCATCTTAGTTCCACCCTCAGTAGATCAGAAAGGTATCTAGGTGGTGCAGAGAATAGAGTACTGATCTTGGATTCAGGAGAACAAGAGTTCAAATGTGAGCTCAGACATTTGACACTAACTAGCTGTGCTAGGTGGGACAAGTCACTTAACCCTGATTGCCACAAAACCAGGGGCCTGTCCAGTCATCCCGGCTCATATCTGGCCTTTGGATCCAGGTGTCTCTGGATAAGAAAGTGAGGCTGGTGACTTAGCACATTCAAATCTCATTCATGTGATTGTCATGGCATCATCTCCCTGATGTCATGGTCTTCTTTGAGAATAAAAGACAGATTCATAAATCGTAAATATAATTCTGTAGAAAATACTGAAATTTGACTCAAAAAATCATTCATTATGATCACATTGGAATTCTACCTTACTTGCAAGGACAATTCAAAATTAGGGAAGTATTTAACCTAACTTTCATTGAAAACAAACATGCAAAACAAAATTATGTCAAGATTAGATAAAGAATTTTATAATGTCCAATATGCTTTTATGCCTAAAAAGTCCTTTGTCATATATATATATATATATATATATATTTATTTATTTTTAAACATAATTTTATGATTTTAATTAATGAAAATTATTCCCAATCTTTTAAAAATATGATGAAAACATTTACCTTAATTTAAAACAAGCATCATTTAAAATATAGACACACTAGACTTTATCAGTAAATTATAGGGGTGGTATAAAAAAGAGAAAGAAATTACTAAGCAAAAAAAAAGATTAAAACTATCACTATTTATTAAAGGCATGATAGTTTAGTTTGAAAACTTTAGAGGATCAGCAAAGTGCTAAATGAGATAATTAAAATCTTTAGTTAGATTAGAGAATATAAAATAAATATGTAGAATCAATGATATTTTACATGTAAAAAAAGGCCATGATATAATAGAATGTTAAAATTTCATGCAACATAAGTAAAAATCATAAATTATATAGTATAAATTTACCAGTATCAACAAATTCCTTGCAGAGGTTCACTTATAATTTTCCTTAAGGAAATAAAAAACTAAAATATCTTTTTTCCTCCAAGGCAATGGGGTTAATTGACTTGCATAAGGTAATCCAACTATTTCAATTCAAGTTCTCCTTACTCCAGGACCAGTGCTCTATTCATGTGCCACTCAGCTGCCCCCTAGAATTCAAATAATTTAAGGAATATTCAGGATCATGGCCAGATCATATAAATATGATTTAAAATAATAATAATACCAAAGTTAATGCATAATTTAAATATTATACCAATAAAACAATCAAAGGAATACTTTGTAGAACAATAAAACAGTACCACAATTAATTTAGAGGGAAAAATTATCAGAATATCTAGGGAAATAACAAAACAAAGAATAGGAATGTAGAGGGATAATACTTGTCTTTCCTGTAAATCAACAATAATAAAAAAACACTTACTATTAGTTAAAATAGAAATAAGATAATGAAGCAGATTAGACAATAATATTCAAAAAATGGAGTTCAATAACCACAAATACAAAATTTTTATAGGAAGTATTTTTTTGATTTAATAAGAATTTCTGGGAAAACAAAAGAATAGTCTGACAGAAATTCATCTTGGCCTTCTACCATATTCCATCACAAATTCAAAATGGACACATCCCTACTTGCATCCCTGCCTATCATTGCAGTAGCCTAAGTGGTCTCTGGCAAATCATTTCACCTGCCTCAACCTTTAACTCCTTATCTATAAAATAAGAATGTTTGATTAACTAATCATAAAATTTTAATCTGAGGTTTGGTAACTTGTATATGTAGTTGTAAAGGCTATTTGAAAAGTCTTATTCCAGTTTTAATATATTGAAGCTTAGAATGGCATTTAATATAACTTTAATTTTCTCTGTCTCCATATATCTTTCTCTGTCTCCTTCTCTGACTTTGTCTCTCCTTTATCTCACACTTTGTCTCTATTCCAAATGCTCTCTTTCTGGATTTTTATCTCTCTGTCTCTATTCATCAGTGTCTCTCTCCCTTGTTCTTCTTTGTTTCTTTCTCTGTCTCTCTCTCTCTTTTCTTTGTCTTTGTCTTTTTCTGTATATTTGTCTCTCTGTGTGCATATGCCTCACTATTATGCTGCCTCTCTCTTCTCTGTCACTTTTTTATGTGTCTCTATTTGTCTCCATTTCTGTATCTATTTATTTTTAAGACTCTGTCTTTCTATCTCTTTGTCTCTCTGACTCTGTTTCTGTCTCTCTCTGGTTTTGTCTCTGTTACTTTCTCTTTTTATCTTTCTGTCTTTATTTTGTTTTTGTCTCCCTGATAACCCTCTCTCTCTCTCTCTCTCTCTCTCTCTCTCTCTTTCTCTCTCTCTCTCTTCATGTGTGTACATAAATATACTTACAAGCAAACGTGTATACAAAACACATACCTATAAAATGTATATTATATGAATATATCACCATATTTCATTTTACATGATTTCCTTTGTTATTCTTATATTTTAGCCATTTAGCAACATTCTGGAAAAACAGGAAAAAAATAATGCCTAAACTGGATGAAAGCTAAAGTTCTTTTAAGTTTTACATTATTGATCCTTTGAAAAAGACCAAGCAAACTGGAGCTGAAAAGGAGAAGCATAGTTCTAATCCTGGCATTGGTTCCATGTGCATTTGTACAAGCCCCTTTTCTTATCTGGGCCCCAGTTTCTTCATTTTTAAAATAAAGGAGATAAAATTCCTAGAAGAAGGTACTCTCTGTTTATCCTCTCCTCCGTATGTATTTTAAGTTCACACTATGGCCTAGTATCGAATTCATGACCATCCAAAATAGCAGGCATTTATGACATCCCTATAATGACAAGGAACTGTGGAAACTTCTGGGAGTATAGATCCAAAATGAAAAGCCTTTCCTCATGAAATTTACATTCAATTTGGGGATGTGTATAAATAGATGAATACATACAAAATTATTTGAGAAATATTAGAAATATCAGGAAAGGCTTCTACTTTGTGATGGCACATGAGTTGAACCTTAACATGCTCAAGGATACTTCAAAACAGAAGTAAGAAAAGACTGCAGTCCATACCTTAGGGACAACTTGTGTTTAATGTTTT
Organism: Macrotis lagotis; assembly: GCF_037893015.1. NCBI lineage: Eukaryota > Metazoa > Chordata > Mammalia > Peramelemorphia > Peramelidae > Macrotis > Macrotis lagotis. The sequence continues at coordinate 397,471,726 of NC_133666.1, forward strand.
GAAGACAGGAAATAGAAACAGTCATAGTAACCAGGGATGATGATGATGATGCATCTTCCTAGGAAATGTGAATTATCTGAGCCCCCAAGTAGTCTCCACATAGAAAAAAATATATATATAAAAACAGAAAACACTTGGGAGTAATGTGAGTGAAACCAGATCACTGGAGTGTGTATATTGTTGGGCCTCTGTTAGGAAAATATCTTGACCTTCTATCATAGACTGGGTTATGTCAGGGATAATCAATCACTGCAGACAGCTGCAAGCTCGTTGCTGTGCGGCTGCTACTTCTTCAGAGGCTATCAATATGTTAGCACCTATATCAGTCGCTAGGCAGGGACTGGCAGAGAATATAGAACTCAAGTCAATTCAGAATCCTACTTGTTAAACTTGATAAAAGGTTTGGTGAAGAAAGAGGTCAAAAGATATTTTTTGCCAAATTAGATTATAAGACTTATGCTTCTCCCCTTCCTATTTGCAAAGATTTTTCAGAGTTGGATGCTTACGTCAACTCCTTTCAGAAGAACAGAGATGAACAACATGGGAAAAGACCCAACAACCTTGTGGTATTGGTTTATATGTCTGGTTCCCTAAATGTTTCTGGAAAGAAATGGCATCATGTAATGGAAATGGAAGCAGAACACCAATTTCCAAACATTTTCTTCTTCTTGCTCAAGCAATGGTGAGAAGAGTTTTTAATTCTATGATTTCTGAGATTTAAAAAATTATCATGGGGGGATAGAAAAGGAGATTCTTCAGAAAAAGATAGGTTTGTTGAAAACTCCAAAATACTACTAAGGACTTGTCCAAGTAGCTAGGATGGTCAAAGGAAGAAACATGAGCTGCTCAGATGTCCCAAGTCAGTTTGGCAGGATGACATGGGAAGCAGTATTAGCACAATATTCTATGCACTAGCCCTAAAGTCAGAGAATTCAGGCTCAAATTTTTGTGTTTGATCTTTGGTAGGCCCTTTAATTTCTCTGAAGCTTTGTTTCTTCATCTGTAAAATGAAAATGTTGTACCAGAGTGTGTCAATCAGTGCAAGCAGAATAAAAATCAAGACATTTTTCTACTTCCCATTCCATTGTTCTTTCATTTTACAGATAAAGAAACAAAACTATTGAATTTTGCTTCAGTCTTGGGTATCTTGGTTATATTGGGAAAGCTATTTTGCTTCTCTAGGTTCTTCATCAACATAACCAAAAGGATAAACTAGATTGGTTCTAAGATTCCTTCAAGTCAACTAACATTTATTAGACTTCTAATAGCCCAAAGCACTTTGGCGAGTGAAAGAATGCAAAAGTACAACCACCATCACCCAGAATAACTAAAACCAACTCATGTCCTCAAGGGGTTAAGGCTTATGACTCTATCTTACTCTATCTGTCTAATTCAAGATATTTAACCCATTCAGTTTTGGCCATCATTTTGTAATTTTCTCTATGACTTCTTCAAATTATGCTGCTTTGTGTGACTAAATCCTCTTAGCTATGAAAGCTCCTCTCTGGTGCCATACTACCTTAAGTGGTGAATAAAACAGAGCAAATACATAGAGCTTGCTAAATCTACATATTCCCAGAACCCATTTCAAGTTCTGTATTTCATTTGACCATCTACACTAGATATCTACTTTAAAACTAATCTTAAGCATTACATAGACTTTTCCTTTTATGCTCTATATCAATAGTATAACTTTAGCTCTGAGAATATTTATATCATTGTTTCAAGAAAAGGTAAAGTTATTTACTCTTTTCTTACTTCATTTTTTATATCTAAAAATGTAAATTTGGAAAATGTAACTTCTATGTTCACACTGAAGACAACTTGCAATAGAATCTTTGTGCTTTACATTACAGTTTTACATTAGAAGGAAGTTAATTACCAGATGTTTCAAACAATTTCTCTATTTTATTGAAAATCAAACTTTCAATGTCCTGGACAGAGTTGAGATAGTGCCATAAAGTCAGGAAGCTCCCAGAGCTTTTCCAAAACAACCTTAAATGAAGCCTCTAAACAGACTCAAAAGCAAAAGAACCCACAAAAAAATGAAACTAGTTCTCACCAAGATATCATGGAGAAACTTTAGGAAAGGTCTGTATCATGGCTAAAAGGGGAGTGTAAACCAGCAGAGGCAATAGAGTTGGAAAGCCAATGAGAGACTCTTAGCCACAGCACAACTCAGGTCCCGACTCAACATGCCAGTGGTACAATAGACCAACAATGAGGGTCTCAACTTCACCTTGGAAGGCAAAGTTCAAACCCTGCAATACTGGTGCAGTGTTAGGCTCCCCTAACACAGGGAAAAAACTACAAGCATCTAAGATGCAAGAGTGGTAAACTAGAGGTAAACCCTCTGTGCCCAGCCCAACAAGCTTGGCAATATTCCCCAGGAGCAGAACTCCATCTTCAAAATGAACAACAACAACAAAAAAATAAACCAGCGAAAATAGGACTTATCATAGAAAGCTTCTATTATGATAGAAATGATAAAATTGACATTTGAAAAGAGGAAAACTGAAAAAAAATTCCTGCATATGAAATCTCAAAGGGGTTTATAAATCCAAATCATAATGAAATCCAAAAAGAGTTCAAAAAGGATTTTAAAAACAAAGAAGAGAGGAGGAAGAAAAATGGAGAAAAGAAATGACAGTCATGAAGGAGAATTATGAAAAATTAGGTGAAAAAGCAATATCTTTAAAAGTAAAATTGGGCAAATGAAAAAAAGAAAACAACTCCTTTAAAAGTAAAATTGACCAACTGGAAAATGAATATAACTATTCAAAAAGTAAAATTAACCCCCTGGAAAAGGAAAGCAACTCTTCTAAAAGTAAAATCAAATAGAACAGGAATTCTGATAGAAGAAAATAACTCCCCCAAATTAGATTTGGACTAATGAATCTATGCCACACCATGATTTCATCAAACAAAACCAAAAGCTGAAAAAATAGAAGATAATGTAAAGTATTTCTTGAGAAAAAAATGATTAATAAGGAAAAATGGATCCAGAAGAGATAATGTCCAAATTATTAGTCTGTCTGAAACCATGATCAGAAAAACAGCTTGGACAATATCTTTCAGGAAATTAACATAGAAAACTAGCCTAATATCCTAGAACAAGAAGTTAAAATAGTCTTTCAAAGAATCTAAGGAATATTGTAGCCAAATTTCAACATTCTTAGTTAAAGCAGATACAATTTGAATATGAGGAAGTCATAGTCAGGGTAATGCAGAACTTAGTACCTTCAACATTAAAAAGTAAGAGAATCTGGAACATGATATTCTGAAGAGTAAAGGAACTTAGATTACAATCAAGAATCAACTACCTTCCAAAATTCAACAAGTTCTTTCATGGTAAAAGATGGATTTTCAGTAAAATAGAGGACTTTCAAACTAATATGATAAAAAAAGTCCAAACTGATCAGAAAAATTGATCTTCAAATAGAAAACTCAAGAGATATAAAAAAGGCAGAAAGAAAGAAAAAAATGCTAATCTATAAGACTATATTTTGAACATCCCTACATGGGAAGACATTACTTTTAATTTTTGAGAATTATATTTCTCTTAGGACAGTCAAAAGGAGCAAATGTAGACAGAGGTTACGGAGAAAAATAATAAAATGTGATGACACTTTAGTTCATGAGAGTTGTATTTCTATTGGAAGAGTTGCCAGTAGTGCTTAGACAGAGGATATGAGTAAGAAGTAATTATGATGTGATGATGCTTTGACTCTTGTATCTTCCATCAGGACAAATGAAGAGAATATATTTTGAAAGTCAGTGAGGGTACAAGACAGTTATAAAACAAGACTTGAAAAGAAGAATTATATTGGGAAAACAAGACAGAAGCATTAGAGGATAAACAAGACCACATGAAGAGGCACAAAGAACCTTTTATAGTAGATGAAAGGAAGAAGTGTTAGCACAGAGTAAATCTTACTTTCAACAGAATTGGTTGAAAGAGGGAATAATATCCATTTCCAATTGGGTTTAAAAATTTGTACTACCACACGGGGAAGTAGGAGGGGAACATGCAAAAGGAGGGAAAGGAGGGATTGATGAAAGGGAGGGGAAAAATAAAAGTTAAAAAAAGGAAAAGGGAAAGGGGCAAGTAAAGAGGAAGGGGAGAATAGGACAGATGATATATTGATGGAGGCAATAGGCAGAAGCAAAGCAATAATTTGGAGGGATAAGGAAAATGGAGAGAGAGAAAAGTATAAATAAGGGGACAATAGAATGGATGAAATCCAGAGTTAATAATCATCACTGTGAATGTGAATGGGATAAGGAAAACTCCTTTCATTTCTATGCTTTATAGTAATTTTAATAGGAACAGGCATTATATTTTGTCAAAAGTTTTTTCTGCATTTTTTTGAGATATTCATATAATTTCTGTTCAAATTATTAGTCTATCTCCCATAATAAAAACAGATAGCAATGTAGATTAAATACCAGAATTTTCAATATGTTGTTTACAAGAAACACATCTGAAGCAGAAAGAGATACACATAGGGTAAAGGTGGGGAGCAGAATTTATTATGCTTCGATTGAAGATAAAAAATATAGCAGGATTTGCAGTCCTAATCTCAGACAAATCAAAAGCAAAAATAGTTCTAATTAGCAAAAATAGATCTAATTAAAAGACAGAAGCCATAGGGGAGGCTAGGTGGTGCAGTGTATAGAGCACTGACCTAGGAGTCAGGAGTACCTGGGTTCAAATCCGGTTTCAGACACTTAATAATTACCTAGCTTTGTGGCCTTGGGCAAACCACTTAACCCCACTGCCTTGCAAAAACCTAAAAAAATAAAAATAAAAGAAGAAAGCAACCTCCCCCTAGAAGTTTCCATTGTCAATAAAGGAATATCATAATTAAAAATATGTACTATATAGAATCCAGATTCTTAGAGAAGTGGCAAAACTATACTTTTGTGACCTCCCTCTCTCAAAATTAGATAAATCTAACCACAAAATAAACAAGAAGGAAGTTAAGAAGGTGAATAGAAGCCTACAAAATTTAGATATGAGAGACTTCTGGAGAAAACCAAATGGGTATATAGAAAGAAATATACTTTCATTTTTTGGTAATGGCACTGACCATGTATTATTGCAGAAAACCCTCATGATTAAATGCAGAAAGCAGAAATTTTAAATGCCTCTTTTTCTGGTCATGTTGCAATAAAAGCCACAAGCAATAAAAGTCCATGGAAAGATAAACTAAAGGGTTAGCTAGGTGACACAATGAATAGAGCACTGACTCTGGAGTCAAAAGGACCTGAATTCAGAGCTGGCATCAGGCACTTGGTGATTACCTGGCTATGTGGACTTGGGCAAGTCAATTGGCCTCATTGCCTTTCAAAAAGCCAAAAAAACCCTAAAATAAAATAAACAAGTTAAACTAAATGTTGATTGGAAACTAATAACCCAATTTTAAAGGAGTGGGTCAAACAACAAATTATACAAAAAATAATCAATTTCATCCAAGACATTGACAGCAATTAGACATCATACTAAAACTTGTGAGAAGCAGACAAAAAAGTTATTAGTGAAATTTTATATCTGTAAATACTTGTGTAAATAAGAGAGAGATGGAGAGATCAATGAATTGGGAATGCAACTAAAAAAGCTAGAAAAATGAATAGCTAGGTTGCGCAGTGGATAGAGCACTGGCCCTGGAGCCAGGAGTAGCTAAGTTCAAATCTGGCTTCAGATACTTAATAATTACCTAGCTGTGTCACCCTAGGCAAGCCACTTAACTCCATTTACCTTGCCAAAAAACCTTACAAAAAGATAGAAAAAGAACAAATCAAAAAAAAAAAAACCTAAATTAGAAATTCTGAATAATAGCAAAAGAAAAATTAATTTCATTGAAAGCAATAAAATTATTGTATAAAACATAGAGTAGATTTTATGAGAAAAACAATAAAATAGATAAAAGTTTGGAAAATCTGATTTTAAAACGAAGTTACCAGTATCAAAAATGAAAAGGGTGACTCCAACCACCAAAGACAAAGAAATTATATAGTTTGGGGCTATTTTGTCTATCTGTATAGCAGCAACTTTGACAATCTAAGTAAAATGGATGAATATTTACAAAAACATAAATTGCCCAGATAAACAGAAGATGTAGTAAATTAATTAATCCCCATTCAGAAATAAAAATTGAATATGCCATCTATAAACTCTAAAGAAAAAAAATCTTCAGGACCAGATGATTTTACAAGTATTTTCTACCAAATTTGAAGAATACTTATTGCAATTTTCTATAAACTATTATCATTTTAAGGAAAACTCTACTCGTTTCTATACTCTATAGTGTTTTTAATAAGAACAAGTACTATATTTTGTCAAAGTTTTTTTCAGCATCTTTTGAGACAATCGTATGATTTCTGTTCATTTTATTATTGATATGGTCAATTTTTAAAATTACTGTGCTATTCATGCAAACTTTTTGAAAAAATATTGTTGGAGTTATGCTAAATTCTTTCTATGAAACTAAAATGATGCTGATAACTAAATCAGGAAGAGTCAAAGCAGAGAAAGAAAATTAGAGACCAATTTCCCTAATGAATATTGATGCAAACATTTTAATTAAATTTTTAAAAAATTACATTAAGTTATTACTAGGATAATACACTATGATCAGGTGAGAGTTCTACCATTTATGAAGGGATGGCATGCTAGTTTTAAAAATTGTTCATAGCAAAAATAAAATGAACAGAAATCATACGATTATCTCAAAAATGCTGAAATTTTTTTGACAAAATATAGACTCTGTTCATATTAAAAACACTCTAGAGTATAGAAATGAGTAGAGTTTTCCTTAAAATGATAATAGTTTATAGAAAGTTGCAATAAGTATTCTTCATTATAAGGAAAACTCCTAATGATAAGTACTACCTATCTATCTAAAACCATCAGCTAGCATTCTATGTAATGGGGATAAATGCAGCATGTCCAATAAGATCAGGCATAAAATAAGACTGCCTAGTAACGTCGCTCCTATTCAGCATTGTATTATAAATGTTAGTTCTACCAATAAGAAGGAAAAGAAGTTGAAAGAATTAGAATAGGCTATGAGGAAACAAAACTCAGCCTGCAGTTGATATGATGGTACACTTAGAAAATCCTAGAAAAAATAAATTTTAAAAGTACTTGAAATTAGTAGTAATTTTAGCAAATTAACAGTATATAAAATAATTTTACAAAATAGAGTTAGAAAAAGAAACTCCATTTATATTAACTGAAGACAAAATAAAATACTTGGGATTCTACCTCCCAAGACAAATCCAGAAACTATATGAATACAATTTAAACACTTTTCACACAAATAAAGTCATATCTAAACAAGTAGAAAAATGGCAGTTCTTTCTAACTTAAATTTCTTATTCAGTGCCATATGAATCAAACTACCAAGAAACTATTTTATACAACTTGAAAAAAATAGGTGGTCTAGTCATACCCACATCTAAAACTGTATTATAAAACAGTAGTCATCAAAGCTGTCTGGTACTGACTAAGAAATAGGGTGGTGGAATAGATGATGTAGAAAAGAAGCAGTAGTAAATGACTAAAGTAATCTATTTGATAAAGACTCTAATTTCTGGAATAAGAACTCACTATTTAACTGTAACTTCTGGAAAAACCAGAAAATAGCATGGCAAAAACTAAACAAATCTAATATCTTACATTCTATAACAAGATAAGATGGAGATGTATAAAATCCTTTACCCAGCTAAGAATGATGATACCAAAGGCCAATAAAGAGAACAAGGAATAGTCTATTTGCCAGATTTATGAAGAGAGGAGTTTATGACCAAACAAAATATGGAGATTATTATAAATTGCAAAATGGTAATTATGGCTACATTTAATTTAAAAAGTTTTTGCACAAAGTCAATGCAATCAAAATTAGGAGAAATGCTGAAAATTGTTAAACATTTTTCACAACTATTATTTCTGTTAAAGTGCTCATTTCTAAAATATAAAGAGAACTACATCGAATTTATAAGAATACAAGTCATTTTCCAATTAATAAATGGTCAGCAGATATGTAAAGGCAGTTTTCAGATGACAAAATTGAACCTATCTGTAAATGTGAAAAAATTCTCCAAATCATTATTGATTAGAGAAATGCAAATTAAAACAATTCTGAGGTATAAGCTCACACCTCTCAGATTGACTAAAATCTCACAAAAGGAAAATGATGTATGTTTGAGAGATTAAGGGGAAATTAAGGACACTGATGCACTGCTGATGGAGATGTCAACTGATCCAAGCTTTCTGGAGAGCATTTTAAAACTATGCCCAATGGGCTAAAAAATCATGCACTTTAATTAAGCACTTGTAAGTCTGTATCCAAAAGAGATAAATAAAGGGAAAATATTCACATGTATAACATATTTAAGGCTGCCTATTTTGTAGTGACAAAGAACTGAAAATTGAAGAACTACTCATCAATAGGGAATGGTTAAACAAGTTATGATATATGAATGAGATGAAATGCTTTTGTTCTTGTAAAAGAATATGAGTGACTGGACTTTAGAAAATCCTAGAAAGACTTCAATTAACTGATTCTGAGTGAAGTGAACAGAACCAGGAGAACATCATGCAGATTAACAGCAACATTGTGAGATAATCAACTATGATGGATGCAACTCCTCTCTGCACTTCAGTAGTAAAAGATAGTCCTGAGGGATCTGTTATGAAATTTGTCATCTACATCCACAGGAAAAAAATAACCTATGTAATCTGATTGCAGACCAAAGCATAATATGTTCTCTTTTTAAAAAAAATTCCAAGGTTTTTTTTCTCATATCTTTTCCCCTAGTTCTAATTCCTGTTTCACAACATTATTACCATGAAATAACTTAAACACAACTTTATTAGATTATCTGCTTCCATGAGAAGGGGAAGGGAATGGAGGGTGATAGAAAAATGTGAAACTCAACAGGTTATAAAAGGATGAATATTGAAAAGTATTTTTGCATGTAATTAGAATAAAAAAAGGAAAAGAAAAGAACATAAAACTTTTTTCAAATGAGCTAGTATATTTATATTTCTTTATAAACCTTAAAGTACTGCATATTCTTTTTTATGTGTATCATTATTATTGCCATTCTTTACTGTCAGAAAACTAGAAAATTATGTACATTCCACCCTAGCCATGAGAAACTAGGATTTTTCTCTATATTAAAGTAATTCCTTGGTTTAGAACACAGGTGTAAAACTCATAGATGGAAAAATTCTGGGAGTCTGAAACCAAACTAAATTGTAACAAAATATACAAAAATACAATTTGTCATGAATGATTTTCATTTGGGATTTTTAAGTCAATATGACCCCAAAGTAATAATTTATTATTTGAAATTGACTCTTCTATTTTTGAAAACATTAAAGGACACTTACTAGATGAAAATTTTAGGTAGAAAAGGACTATGTCTCTCTGAGTTGGATACAAGGAACCAATTACTGGATTCTCTGGATATGGCTAATATAATGCTAAGTAATTTGTGAGTAAAAGGAAAGAGACTTTCATATTTGGTTCAACAGCAATTCTTAATGGCAGAACCCCAGAATCTCAGAAGTAATTTCAAGGCTACTAAGTAAAATCTCTAACTGAATTTGAATTTGAATTATGAAATTCAAGTTAATGACTAAATCAGTGAATGAAAAGACATGTTAACATCTGGCTGTTATGGATTTATATATATATATATATATATATATATATATATATATATATATATATATATGTATGTATATGTGGAGCCAGAACCAGATACTTGATCACTTGATCATAAGTGGAAACAAGGATCATAAAATGATCAGATTTGGGACTTTAGTGACCTTACCAGGACAAGTCCACCATTCAGGACAATACAAAGTTTACATCCTTGTGACCATCCAAATACAAATCCTGTGGGAATGGATAGTTTTGGGGTTTGGGGGTTATAGTGCAATACAAGTTATATCAATATGCTTCACTTAACAGGAAAGCACAGTTCAGCGCAGGTCCTGTCATGATGGACAGATGACTACTGTTACTTTGCTTTCATAATTTTTCCCAGAGTCTAATTGTGAAAAGGATATCTAGAAAGTAAATTATTATTGTGAAATTCATTATAAATATCATATTAATAAATATCAAATCATAAAAAGAAAAGACATGTTAATTCCTTAATATATATAAAAAGCATGTGTTATTCAGTAATAATACAAGTCCTTGCCTTCAACTTCACCTATAATAGGGGTAAAAGAGTCACATAGGATGTTTCAATTGCAAAGCAGATATTGGGTCTTGTATATACTGTAAAATAAAATAAACTTTTTAAGTACTATGTGCATATATCATTCACTTTGTTAAGAACTAGACATAAATAAGAAAGAAGAAGATAATACCTGTCTCCAAGGAGCCTGCAATTGAATGGGGGAAGACAACATTCCATAAGAGAAGATATGAGATGTGGGGAAAAAATGATGGCAATAGAGAAGACTCTAATCAAACAGTGGGAACATGCTTGGTTTGCTAACCTTCTGAACCTTCTTTAAATGGGGTCTTTAGGAAGAGAATTTTCTCTGCCTTCCAACCCTTCAACAGGCAGAGCCACCCAAGGATACTGAATCTCACCCCTTCTCCTTTATGCTGAATTTCTGGTTGACGAGTTTTTCCTGGGTACCAGGTAAAGGTAGTAAGGGGAAAAGAATGGGTACGGTGTAGGATAATGGTGGACTCCAATAGAAGCAATCCAATCCAAACCAAACATAATGGTTAGTTAATAGGAAATCATCTTCAGTATAGTGGCAAGGCAAGTTAATTATGAATTTCTTTTTTTTTAGTGTTTTTTGCAAGGCAAATGGGGTTAAGTGGCTTGCCCAAGGCCACACAGCTAGGTAATTATTAAATGGCTGAGACTGGATTTGAACCCAGGTACTCCTGACTCCAGGGCCAGTGCTTTATTCACTGCACCACCTAGCTTCCCCAAATGATTTATTTCTATTAATTAAACCATATCTATTAAACCATTTCATGATGCCAAGTCAGTTGGTGGTGAGAATGTTATGTTCTGCTTCTGCAGCCATTTTGAATTCTATACAGGCAATGGATGTAGCACAAGCAGAGAAAGTTGTCAAGCTACCTGGGTTGGGAGCAGAACTTGATCCCAGGTCTCCCTTCAAGGTTAGCTTTGTATACAGCCCAACACATCAACTCTCAGTTCAATAAAACTTGGAAAAGGATAATAGTCTGATATGGCAATAGGATGTAGCTAGAGAAAGTACTGGATATGTTGCTAGACATCAAATAAAAAAGACAAGTTTCCAATCTGGCTTCAGAAACTTATTAACTGTTTGAACTCTGACAAGACATTATCTTTTCATCAACTTATCATTTATAAAATGGGGAAAATAATATCTAACTCCCAATGATATAGAGAAGATAAAATGAGAAATTTTAGAAGCATGTCATAGAGCTTAAAGTTCTACAAAACCATATTTGTTACTGTTGTTATTTATTTGGAAAATTTTCCAGTTTTTTCTTACTACTTTTTCTTCTGATTGGCCGACTATTCTCAGAAACTCCTTTAATGGAAGAAAACCAGATCTTTTATTCATGTCTTCAGTTTTTTTTTCAAGTTGGACTGCTTACTCTGCTGATTTTCTCTGTAATTCTCTTCCTTTCCTTTTTCTTTCCCCTCCCCTCCCAGTATGTTTCACTCCTCCTTTCATTTTACTTTTACATTTCAAAGTTTACAGTCACAATTTGCAAATACCTCTAGGTTTTAGAGCATAACCGGAAATTGAAGTCAAAATTTCTGGCCACTAGTTGGTAACTCTATTCTCCTCTTTTTTTTTCCTGAAAATTGTCAACAATTTTCCTTTTTTCCTAGTTATATGATACCTCTCTAATTCTCTACATTCTTTTAAAAATTAGAGCAATCAAAATTCACAATTCAATGAGCTGATCAAGACCAGCTGACTGCTTTCTTCCTAAATCCCTATTTATCTTGAATATCAATTCTCTTTTCTTCAATCTATCCAAATGTATGTCCTTAAATTGCAGAACTGACCATATCACACTCACCTGAAGAATATGCTCCAATGGATTCCTGCTCACCCTAAGATTAAATGTAAATCTATTGAAAGTCATTTACAGTTTCAAAATATCCATAGTAGCTCTTTTTTGTAGTGGCAAAGAATTGGAAATAGAGGGGATACCCATCAATTGGGGATTGACTATACAAGTTATGGTACATGAATACTATGGAATTTCATTATTCTATAAGAAACTGCAAATGGTCGGACTCTGGAAAAGAATGGAATGAAATATAGGATCTGAAGCTTAAGCGAAGGGAGCAGAACCAAAAGAACAATGTTCACATTAACAACCACATTGTGAGATGATCAACCTTGATGGAAGCAACTCCTTTCAGTAGTTCAGAGAACTAGGACAGCTTTTTTAGATTGGCTATGGACAGTGTTATCCAAATCCAGAGAATGAAAAACAAAACAAAAAAAGTTTCAGGATTTGATGAACATTATAAAAATTATCTCTTATGTATCTCCCTTAATTCTAATTTCTCATACCAAAAAATGACTAATATGTAAACACGTTTATCCAAAATATGTATTTACAATGCTAACCTGACCATTCACTGCTGAGGCCAGGGGATTGGGAAGAGAGGATGGCAGGAAATTTTGTAACTTAAAAATATACATATGTATATGGATGAAAAAATTTTTTTTTAAATAAATTAAAAAAAAAGAAAGTCAGTTGCAATCTGACCAGCAAAACTTTCCTGGCATTTCACATTACTACACTTCAAATGTTCATATTCCATGCTGGTCTATTGTTCCCCATTAATGACATTCTATTTCCTACATCTATTCTTTTATACACACTGTACTCTCAGACCCAAAATAATCTTTGAATCCTCTGCTGTTTGGAATCTCTAAGCTAAAGTATCATTTCATATAAAGGGTACATTCCCGATCGACCTCTCCCAGCCCTCCAGGAGTCAGTACTCTTCTTCTCTTTCACCCTAAATCACATTGTATAAATGTTTTTGCACACAAAAATTCGACAAAATATATTTCAGAGAACAGTGAACACCATGAGAAATTTTGAATATATTTATGAATATGGCAGCCACAAACTATGAAAGACATAGAAAGCAAGACTCTCAAGCATCATAAAATAAATTTTTCCATTGAAAACTCATATCTATTTCTTACTTCCACACCTTTCAGAACTTATCTGATAATGACACAACTAAGTTGTTAGTCACTTAGGCTTAAAATATCAATCTTCTTTTGCTCATCCTTCTGGTTTACTTCCTGTATCCAAGTAGGCTCCACATCCTGTCAATTCTCCCTTTACAACATTTCTCACATTTATCTTCTTTGCATCCCCACTGCAACTAATGCTAGATCAAGGACTCATTACTTTTAATTATATCTTATTACAATAGTCATATGTATGTATATGCACACACACATATATGTGCATATGTGCATATATATATATATATATATATATATATATATATACATATACTGCATTTTAACTTTTTCCTTAGGCTTTATTCACAATGAGATTATTGTTCCTAATAAATATCTACAATCTTATCATTCCTTTTTAATGTTTTTCTCTGAAAATGCAAATTGATTCTTTGAGATCATGAGTTGATGATGACAATGACAATGATGATCAAAATCATAATATTGTCCTCCATGAGTTGTTAATTATTCAGTTATATCTTGTCAGGAAAGCATCAATTGACTATGCATTTATTGTGCATTTAATTGCAGAAAGTAAGGATGTCTGTGATAGAAATTCAAGATTGAGAAATTAGTTCCAGAAATTAAGGTTATCCTTTAAGGATCCTAGATATAAAGATGATTTTAGATTACTCAGTGTTATATGCCAAAGAAAATTGCTTTGTCCTTTATAGAAACTGAAGTTGAAAATGTTTTTGCCATTAGTAAATGTCTAGTAGGGTAATAATGTGTAATGAGTGAGTGATCAATAAGGACTCATCACTTATAATATGTGGAGTTTTGTTCTTGCTGGATTATATGTGATATTTTTGATGATTTTCAATTCAAAATGTGGATGCTTGGTGATTCTACTTCAAGGTGATTTCTACTTGAAATAAGAAAGAAAAGTTCAAATTCTATTTCACATAATTACCAGTTCTATAATTCAGTTCAAATCACAATTTTTTTTTATTTTCCTCAGTTTCTTTATAAGAAAAATGGGGAAAATAACTGATCTTCCCTCAAAGATTTGTTAGAAGGATCAAATGAAAAAAAATCCATTTCACATTATTCAGATATTTTCACTATTTCCAACTTTTCCTGTATCTCCCACCCAGAATTTGGCACCCTTTTTCTTGACCATCCAAAACCCCTTTAAGTAAATCCTTAGTCAACTTAAGTCAACTCTTGTTTGGCTTTTAACATCTTTTCAATTTGGGCCCTTCTTATTTTTCCAGTATTCTTACTCTTTTCTCTGCTTCACATCCTAGCATAGAGCAGGGCTATCTAAAATGTGACCCACCTGAAGGTTTATTAAATGCTGTAGTAATCAAAGACAAACTATTTCAGTGCTTTCACTAAAATGGAAAATCAAAATAGAATGTCTATGTCTATTGTTTCAATAAAACTTTTAAGAGGAAAGATATAGAATTTTTTAAACCTATTTGCTGTTGTAAATGATTCAACCTTTCAATCCCTTGTCTTTTCATGAGATTGTTCCCATGTCTAAAGTGTCCTTTATCTTTCCCTCTTTCAAGAAAAAACTCAATTGATACCTCCTGTGAGAAACCATTCATATTGCCTAAACCCCATAATCTATGGTTAGTGTCTGTCCATTCCATTCATATTTAATATATTTTATATGTGCATCATCATTTGCATATTTCCTCCATAAAAAATATGAACTCTTTTGGGTAGAGACTATACATTTGTTTTCCTGTGTATTTTTTTTGCATAGCTAATGCTAATCACAGAGTTGGCCAATAATAAACACTGAATAAAGGGTTTGTGATTGACTAACAATTCCACAAATCCTTATTTTATAAAAAAAGGAATAGAAAAAATTTACAACAAAAATACTTATGTGGATAAACTGTTTTGTAAATGTTAGTCTTTTATAAGCAGCTGTAACCATTTACTAAATTTAAAAGGAAAGAAGGTTTAGGAAGAATATAATAAGTTTAGTTTTGAACATGTTAACTTTTAGAATACCAGTGAGATATTTATCTCTTGTGGGCAGTTAAGCCTATATCAAAGGAAAGAAGTCATGGCTGAAGATACTGATTTGGAAATCACTTGCCTTGAAATGATAAATGAACTCATGAGAGTGAATAAGTTTGTACTCTTTCTGAGTTCCTACCAAATGTGCGTAATCCAGTTTGAAGGAATATTTAAGGAAGTAAGTGTTCTGTTTTTCAAATTAAAAAAAAAGGTATTTCGCTCCATAATCAATCTATGAGGTTAAATTTCTGGAACACTTTAAAATCTGCTGCTTTCCAAAGTACTAATGCAAGAATAGTCAATTTCACATATGGAATTTTGAGGCTAGAGTGGATGTGACTCACCAAAAGTCATAAAAGTCAGCTTAAGAATTGGGATTTGAACCAAAGTTTTGGGAGTTTAAGTCCAGCAGTCTGCTCATGCTACCAGGTTAACTTAAAAGATTGTAATTTCTGTGAAAAAATAACAGAAGTATGAAGCCATTCATCTCTGTCAATGTGGAAAATTACCCTTCAGCAACTTCCTTATCATATCTTTGAACATCATTAATTATTATGGAATCTACTGATGGATCATGATATGATGATATGATCTCTGTAAATGGTAAAAGTCAAGCATTCATGTGATAAATTGTAAATGAAGGACCAGAGAGATGAATCTATTCAAAGAACATCAAATCATTTTTTTCAAAAACTTTAAATTCAAAGAAATATCCACAAGATTTTCTTCTTTAGATCAAACAATTCCAGGGTTTACATTTTTTCAGATAACATTTTTCAAATTTTTAATTTTTAAAAATTTTTACTTTATACTCACATAACTCAGAAATCATAAAACCATTGTGCTCCAGTATGATTTTCCACCATATCTGATTCAGGTCAGGATCACTTCACCAAATTTTAGTTTTTCATGTCAAAACAATAGATTTTTCTTTTTTAAATTGTTTCAGGGGGGTTCACTAGAATTTTTTTGTTTCCTTTTAATAATTTTATTGTACATAGCCAACCAAAGTTAAAAATTCAAGTGGAAATCTAGATATAGTGTACGGCTTCATTCTCAAATTTGGAGAGCTTGTTGCAATATCTAATTCCATGAAAAATTAAAGAGAACAGAACCAGAAGAACATAGTTCACTTTACCACCAACAGTGTGTGATGATGAAGTCTAATGGACTAGTTATTTTCAAAAATATAATAATCAAAGCCAATTTAAAAGGACTTAGGATGGAAAATATCATCCACATAAAGAGAAGGAAATATGGAGCCTAAATGCAGACTAAAGCTTTTTATTTTCAATTTTAATAATTTGTTTTATGCTTTATATTCCCCTTCATGAATTCATTTTTTGTTTTGCTTCTTCTTTCACAACATGATTAATATGGAAATATGTTTAACAAAACTATGCATGTATAATCTATATTAGTTTGGACTCTAACAAGAGATGGAGTAGGGAAAGAGAGAGTGGAGAAAAATGTAATGTGGAACTCAAAACCTGTACAAAAATGATTGTTGAAAGCTATCTTTACTATAGTTGGAAAGAAAAAAATTATTAAAAATAAAATATTAAAAATAATCTGCTAGCATCACTATTGAGGAATTAGAATAAAGATATCTTAAATATCAGTTAGAATTTGAACATAGGTATAAATTAATATTAGTATATGTGCTTTCAAAAAAGAAACAGTCAAAAGAAGAAATAAATTCTTGAAAAGAGCATGAATTCTAGAATAAAAGATTAGAACAAAATAGAAACTGATTAATGAAGAAAAAAGGCAAAAGAGATCCTTTCTAGAAATTAAAGTCTCTAAAAGTGTAAATAAAATAAAACATAATAAAAGGTGGTTCAGGGAAAGAGAAAAATGGGGAATTATTGAAATAATCATTTAGCTAAGAGAGAAAACAGAGGGAAGGTTAAAGAATTATGTAACTAAAGAAGGAAGTTCAGAAATAGTAGAAAGTGTTTGAAAAACTAAAGAAGTTTGAGTGTGAGGGAAAGAGGACAAGTGGGAAATTTGTCATAAAGTAGTTAACTGAAACTAATATTGAAGACAAAATGCATAATGAATGAGAGATGAATTCAAAATAATTTCTAATTTGGGTGAAAACAATTCTATAGAAATAAATGGAGGATAAAATAAAATGAACTTTGATAATTTTAAATGAAAATTAGAATCACAAACCAATAAAATGAAAGAAATATAGATTAGATAAGAAATTAAAACTAAATAATCAGTTTCTCATAAAACATAAATCTAAACAGTACAGATGACTATGCAATACAAATGAAATTAATTTTAACATCAATAAAATGGATCCCTAGAAAAAAGGAGTTGGAATCATTTTAGATAAAGCAAAAAGAAAATTTAGAGTATGAAGAGAGCAATTAGGACATAATATGTTTAAGGGAAAGTTAAACCACAAACCAATATGAATCTTGAATTTAAACACAATGTTATATTATCTAAACTTAAAATGAAAATATTACCTAAATATAAAGAGGATATTATTAGAAAAAAAATGATATTGGGACACTCAATAAAGGAAAGCATAGAATTTTTGAAATTGCTGTATATATGCAAACTGAGTGATTCCAAGAATTTTCTTTTTTCTTTTTCTTTTTTTATTATACTTAAGGCAATAGGGTTAAATGACTTGTCCAAGGTCACACAGCTAGGCAATTATTAAGTGTCTGAGGTCACATTTGAACTCAAGTCCTCCTGACTCCAGGACCAGTACTCTATCCATTGCACTACCTACTTGTCTCTGAAATTTCTTTTTAAAATATCTGCATTTTACTTTTACTCCCAGTTATATGTAAAAACATTTTTTTCATTTTTCATTTTTTTTGTAAAAACAATTTTAACATATAACATTAAGATTTAGCAATTTTGGCATTTGGTTTTGGGTTCAAAATTCTTTCTTCCTCCAGCTCATTTCTTCCTCATTGAGAAAGCAAGCAATTTGATATAGATTATAAATGTTTAATGATGCAAAACATTTCAATAAAAGTCATGTTATGAAAGAAAACAGAAATTCAAGAAAAATAAGTATAAAAGCAAAATGTACTCTAATCTGTTTTCAGACACTATCACTATCCATCTCTTAATTTCAATAACATTCTTCAGCATAAGCTTTGCTATCTTGGGTCACAGTATATATTTCTGAGAAAAGTTAAGTTATTCATATTTGATTAGTCTATAATTTTGTTGTTACTTTACATACAGTACATTTCACTTTTCATCAATTCAAGTAAATTTTTTCATGTTTAGCAACCTGATCATTGTTTTTTATGTCAGAATAATATTACATCATAAACATATACCACAATTTGTTTAGCCATTCCCCAACTGATAGGTACCCCCCCCCAATTTCTAATACTATAAATATCCTTGTTTACTTTCCCCTTTTTTGTTTTTCATCTCTTTTGTAATACAGACCCAGTAGTGGTTTTGCTGGGTTCAAAGGCAGGCAAGGTTTTATAGCTTTGGGGCATAGTTCCAAATTGTCTACACAATAGTTGAATCAGTTCATAGTTCCACCAACAACGCATTAATGATCCATTTTCCTTCCCCCCCCTCCAACATTTTGTCATTTTCCTTTTCAGTCCTATTATCTAATTCAGTACCACACAATTGTTTGAATTTTCAAATCTCTAATCTACAGAGAGTTAGAACATTTAAAAAATATGACTAAAGATATGAATATATCATTATAATTACATGTAAAACTATTCATACCTTTTGATAATTTATCAATGGAATGAAAATGACTGTTATGTTTATAAATTTTATTCAGTCTCTGTATTTGAGAAACGATGCCTTCATTAGAGGCACTTGTTTCAGTTTTTATTTTCATGGTTACAGTTCCTAACTGCATTTCCCTGTGTCCTACTTTCCTACTTTCATTTATTCTATTTTCTTTCACCCTGTACTTTCTCAAAAGCATTTTGCTTCTGATTAGGCCACCCCCCTCAGTTGGTCTCCCTTCTCATATCCTTTTCCCCCTCCTACTTCCTGTAGGGTAAGATAGATTTCTATACCTTATTCAGTGTGTATGTTTTCCTTTGAGCCAGTTCAATTGGGGGTAAGGTTCCCTCATTCCCCTTCTGTCCCTGCCTCTTCTACTCTTCTGTAGAAGCTTTATCTTGCCTCCTTTTGTTATGTAATTTACTTTATCTCCTACTATACCTTTATCCTAGTACATTACTCTCTCAGCCCTTAATTTTTTTTTTTAGTTATCATCCATTCAAATTCAACTCAGATCTGAACCTTCTGTCTGTAAATACTCTTTCTAATTTCCCTGCTATTGAGAATATTTTTGAGTTACCAGTAGCATCTTTCCACATAAGAATATAAACAGTTCTATATTTTTAAGGCTTTTATGATTTCCCTGCTCACTTTTCAATTTTTTCTTTGAGTTTTGTATTAGAAGATCAACATCTCTGTTCAACTCTGGTCTTTTCGTCAAGAAATTGTGAAAGTTCCCTATTTCACTGAATGTCCATCTTTACCCTGAAAGAATAAGCTCAGTTTTGTTGGGTAATTGATTCTTGGCTGTAATCCAAGCTCTTTTGTCTTTCAGAAGTACTGTGATCTTTTAATGTAGAACTTGCTAAATTTTGTGTCATCTTGTGTGACTTCACAATATATGAATTCTTTCTTTCTGGGTACTTGCAATATTTTCTCCTTGACCAGGGAGTTCTGGAATTTGACTATAAGTTTCCTGGGAGTTTTCATTTGGGGATCTCCTTCAGGAGGTGATCAGTGGATTATTTTCAATTTCTATTTATCCCTCTGGTTCTGGAGTATCAGGGCAGTTTTTCTAGATAATTTCTTGAAAATTGTTGTCTAGACTCTATTTTTTTTTTGGTCAAAGTAGTCTAATAATTTTAAAATTAACTCTTCTATATCTACTTCCAGATCAGTAAGTTTTTTTCAGGGATATTTTGCCTTGTCTTCTACTTTTTTTCATCCTTTCATTTGTTTTATTGATTTCTTTATTTCTCAATAAATTATTGGTTGTCATTTGCTCAATTCTAATTTTAGTGGAATGACTTTCTTCAATAAGCTTTTTTAACTCCTTTTCTATTTGACTTTTTGTACTTTTAAAGAATTTTTTGTTTTCTCTCCAGTGAATTTTTCTGCCCCTTTTTTTCATTTGGCCAAGTCTGATTTTTAAGGCATTGTTCTCTTTGATTATTTCGTATCTTTTTTACCATTTAGTCTGGCCTGGTTTTTAAGTGCTATTTTGTATCTCTCTTTTACAAACATCCTGGCTTGTTTTTCATGATTTTCTTACATCTTTCATTTCTCTTCTCAGTTTTTCCTTTATCTTTATTATTTGATTTTCAAAATTATTTTTGAACTCTTCCTTGACCTGAGACTAATTCATATTTTTTTCTGGAGGCTTTGGATTTAGGTGCTTTGACTTTGTTACCTTTTTCTGAGTGTGTATGTTGATCTTCCTTATCACCATATTAACTTTCTATGTTCAGTTTTTCTTTTTGCCCATTTTCCCAGTCTATGACTTGATTTTCATTCTTTGTTAAAGTAAGGCTCAAATTTTAGGGTGAAGGTAGCACTATCCCCAGCTTTGGACGGTTTGTGCAACTGTTTCTAAAGATTCTTTTAAGAAATTACAAGTTTTCAGTTCTTCTTAAGGGGAGGTGTTGTTACTCTCCTGGCCACTGCTCTGATGTGTTAGCAAAGACAACCATCTTTTTCTTCCCTGGAATTGTGAGGAGAATCTCTGATCCCCTGAAGCATCAAGCACTGCTGTGATACTGTTCTTCCTCTTCCTGGAACCATGAGCCAGGGCTAACCCTGATCCAAGTATGGGTAAAGCAACAGAGTCCTGTGTCTGTAGAAAAGAGATCCCTGTAATCTCCTTCTGACCCCTTCCTGTATATGGGTTAGGCATTTTGGAAGCTGATTCAATGTCTCCTAAAGCTTGCTCTTGGATTGCTATGGCTGGGAATGCACTGGAGTAGCTGCCATCGGAAAGAACTCCTCACTCAGTCTAGTTGACAGAACTTTCCTTCTGATGTTCTAAGTTGTTTTTGGTGTCTGTGGGGTGACAGGCTTAGAAATTGCTGTTGCTGCTGCCACTGATTCAATTGTCCCTCTATATTTCTAGATTGCTGGGGCAGGTTCACTATGCTATACTTTTCCCTGGGGCAACAGACTTTTGGAGTAACCTTCCAAGTTCTCTAGGAATGGAAAATTGTTTCACTCCATCTCTTTGTGGGTCCTGCTGCTCTAGAATTTGTTTACAGACATTAATTAAAGGTATTTGGAGAGGTTTAGGGGAGAGGTCAGGAGAGCTCTCCTTTTATTAATTGATTTTTTGAATACATATAAAATTATTTTCAACATTCATCCATATGCATATGTATATTTCTATTTTTTATTTTTTAATTTATTTATTTTCATCCATATGCACATGTATATTTTTAAGTTACAGAATTTTCTTCCAACTTCCCTTCCCATTCCCCTACCCTCAGCAGTAAACAATCAGGTTAACATTGTACCTTCATATTTTGATAAACATGTTTACAAATTAGTAATTTTGGGGATAAAGATTTAGGATTTAGGGAATAAGATACCTAAGAGATAATTTTTATAAAGTGTTCATCAGATTCAGAAGGATTGTTTTGTGTGTGTGTGTGTGTGTGTGTGTGTGTTTTGTTTTGCTTTGTTTTGTTTTTCTTCCTCTGGGTGAGGATAACATAGTCCATAGTCAGTCAAATACAATTGTGCTACATCTCTGGACTATTGAGAGGAGCTGTTTCCATCAAGGTTGTTCATTTCACAATGTTGTTGTTGATGTGTACATTGTTATCTTTGGTTCTATTTCCTTTACCCAGCATCAGATACCATAAGTCATTCCATGCTTTTCTAGAGGACCTGAGATCAAATTCTGAGCAATGAATCAATATCCCAATCTTCCCCTAACCTCTCCAACATCAATCATTTTCCCTTTTTCCTCAACTTGACCAATCTAATAGGTGTGAGATATTAGCCTCATTGTTTTTTAATTTGAATTTCTTTAATTAATAATGATCATTTTTCATATATATATATATAAAACTTTAATTTTTTCATTTGAAAAAATATCTATATTCTTTTATAATTTATCAATTGGGGAATGATTTGTGACTTTTAAAATTTAATGCAATTCTCTATATATTTTAGAATTAGACTTTTATCAGAAATCCTAGTTGTGAAGGTTGTTTTCCAGTTTTCTGTTTTCCTTCTAATTTTGGAAGCATTGGTTTTATTAGTGCAAAACCTTTTTAAATATAATATACCCCAAATCATTCATTTTGCAGTTTATAATGCACTCTAATTCTTGTTCAGTCATAAATTTGTCCTGTTTCTGTGGATCTGATAGAGTATTTCTTGGTCTATTAATTTATCTATGCTATTGCTCTTTATGTTTAAATCCTGTTCCCATTTTGAATTTATTTTGGTATAGGGTGTGAGATGTGGATATATGTCTAGTTTTTGCCATACTATTTTCAGTTTTTGCAACAATTTTTGTCAGATAAAGAGTTCTTAACGCAGAAGCTGATGTCTTTGGATTTGTCAAACAGTAGATGACTGTAATTATTTACTGTGACTTCTTTTGAATCTAACCAAATCCATTGATCCATAACTATTTCTTATCCAGTACCAGGCAGTTTTGATGACTGCCATTTTATAGTATAATTTTAGATCTAACAGAGCTAGGTCACCTTCCTTTACATTTCATTTATCAGTGACCTTGATCTTCTTGCCCTTTTTATGCTCCAAATGAATTTTGTTTTTATTTGTTCCAGCTCGTTAAAATAGTTACTGGTAGTTTGATTGGTATGGCACTGAATAAGTAATTTAATTACAGTAGAATTGTCATTTTTATTATATAAGCTCTGCCTAACTATGAGCAACTGATATTTTTCCAATTATTTAGATCTGACTTTATTTGGGTGAGAATTCCTTTAAAAGTCTGTTGGTACAGCTTCTAAGTTTGTCATGGAAAGTGATTCTCAAGTATTTAATGTGGGTCTATAGTTATTTTAAGTGGAGTTTCTCTTTCTATCTCTTGCTTTTGGATTTTGTTGTTTATTTACAGAAATGCTGATGATTCATGTAGCTTTATTTTATATCCTCCTAATTTGCTTTATTTGTTAATTGAGTGAAAGCTTGGCTTCCTCATTACCAATTCTGATTCCTTCAAATTCTTTTTCTTCTCATATTGCTAAAGCTAGCACTTCTAATATTTCTACTATATTGAATAGTTATTGTGATAATGGACATCATTGATTCATCCCTGATTTTATTGAAAATGATCCAAGTTAATGCTCATTACAAATAATATTTGTTGATGGTTTTAGATGGATGCTATTTATTATGTTAAATAAAACTCCATTTATTCCTAAACTTTCTAGTGATTTTAATACTAATACATATTGTATTTTATCAAAGATGTTTTCAGTATCTATTGAGATAATCATATGATTTCTGTTGGTTTTGCTATTGATATGTTTATTTCTGTTGATTTCTGTCTAATATTGAATCATCTCTTCCTACCTGGAGTAAACCTGCCTGATCATGGTATATTATCCTAGTAATAACATGTTGTAGCCTCATTTCTAAAATTTTATTTGAGATTTTGCATCAATATTCATTAGGGAGATTAACCTATATTTCATCTGTTTTGGTTTTTCCTGGTTTAAGTATCAACATCATGATGTTGTCATAAAAGGAATTTGGTAGAACTCCTTCCTCTCCTATTTTTTAAATACCTTATGGAGAATGGGAATTAATTGTTCCTTAATTGTTTGGTAGAATTAACATGTAAATCTATCTGGACCTGCAGACTTTATCTTAGATATTTTATTGATAGTTTCTTCAATTTTTTTGAAATGGGGGATGTTTAAATATTTTATTTCCTCTTCTTTTAATCTGGGAAGTTTATTTTCTTCTAAATATTCATCCATTTCATTAAGGTTATCGAATTTATCAGCATACAGTTCAGCAAAGTAGCTTCGAATTATCTCTTTATTTTTTTTTCTCATTGGTAGTTAGTTCACCTTTTCTGTTTTTGATACTAGTAATTTGATTAACTTCTTTTTTAAATCATATTGACCAAACGTTTGTCAATTTTATTGGCTTTTTTTTTATAAAACCAACTCTTTTTTTTAGGTTTTTTTTTTTTGCAAGGCAATGGGGTTAAGTGGCTTTCCCAAGGCCACACAGCTAGATAATTATTAAGTGTCTGAGGCTGGATTTGAACTCAGGTACTCCTGACTCCAGGGCCAGTGCTCTATCCACTGCGTCACCTAGCCGCCCCTAAAACCAACTCTTCGTTTTATTTATGTGATCAATGGTTTTCTTGCTTTCAATTTTATTAATCTCTTCCTTGTTTTTCAGAATTTCTAATTTAGTATTTAATTGGGGATTTTAAATTTATTCTTTTTTCTATTTTTTTAATTGCATACCCAACTCATTGATCTCCTCTGTCTCTATTTTATTCATATTGGCATCTAGAGGTGTAAAGTTTCCCTTCACAACTCCCTTGGCTACATCTCATAAATTTTGGTATGATGTCTCATTAGCATCATTTTCTTGGATATAATTATTGATTATTTCTGGGCTTTGCTCCTAGAATCACCCTTTATTTAAGAATAATTTATTTAGTTTTTGATGTATCTTTCCATGACCCTTTATTACATATAATTTTTAGTGCGTCGTGGACTGAAGACTGTGTATTTATTATTTCTGTTTTTCTGCATTTGTTTATCATACTTTTGTGCCTAGTACGTGGTAAATTTTGGTATAGGTGCCATGTAGTCCCAAGAAAAAGATATACTCATTTCTTTCCCCATTTTTTTCTCCAGATGTCTATGATATCCAAGTTTTCTAAGATTTCATTCACTTTCTTGACTTCCTTCTTATTTATTTTGTGGTTAAATTTATCTAGATCTGAGAGAGGGAGGTTGAAGTTCCCCATTATTAAAGTTTTGTTGCCTATGTTTCCTTGTAATTCACTTAACTTTTCCTTTGAGAATTTGCATGCTGTACCACTAGGTGCATACATTTTTAGTAATGATATAACTTCATTACCAATGGTATCTTTTATAAAGATGAAGTTTCCTTCCTTATCGCTTTTAATGAGAATGATTTTTCCTTTTACTTTATCTGAGATGAGGATCACTACCCTTGATTTTTTTTAACTTCAGCTGAAGCATAATATATTTTGCACCATCCTTTTACCTTTATTCTGTGTGTGTCTCTCTGCTTCAAAAGTGTTTCTTGTAAAGAACATATTGTAGAATTCTGGTTTTTAATCCATTCTGATATCTACTTATGTTTTATGGGACAGTTCATCCCATTCATATTTATAGTTAATATTACTAATGCAGCATTTTCCTTTGTACTATCTTTCTACATTTAGAGTTTTCTCTTTCCTTTGCACTTTTTCCTAATCAAAATTTTACTCCCTTTCCCCTTTAACTTTTCTTTTAAAATGTAACTTTCAGATTATTTTCACTTATACCTTCAACTTCCCTTTTATCAGTCTTATCAGTCCCTTCTTCCTTATCTTTCCCTTTCCCTTTCCTCCACCTTCTCTGTAGATTAGGATAGATTTTTAAAACCCAAGGGGAATATATCTTATTCTCATTCTGGGCCAATCTATTGAATAGAATTTATTAAGTATTCATTCTCTCTCTCTTTCTCTCTCTCTCTCTCTCTCTCTCTCTCTCTCTCTCTCTCTTTCTCTCTCTCCTTTCCTGTAGAAATTGTAAATCTTTGCTCCTCTTCACTTGATGTTATTTATCACTCAAATAGTATTAATCAGGTATCATCAATCACAGTTTGATTATTTGATTGCTTGATAAGCTCATACTGTTATCAAAGTATTATTACAGATGGATTGCTTGATTGCTTGATAAAAAGCACTGTCTAAAATTACATCAAATTATAATTATAATCATTTTAACCTTACCCCCTATTCAAGTACCCTCCCAGAACATACAATCCTCCTCATGAGCCAAAGTATCATCCAAACCCAAATCATTTCTTAAACTAATTGTACCCCTCCCCCCAAACCTATTTCCTCTCTTACTTTACCCCCATCCCCACCCCAGGATATTTAAATCTCCATTTAGATTTGTGTCTTTAGCTTAAGGAAATTATCCTTTTTCTTGCCTAATAGTCTATAAAAGAAGTGCTTTCTCTCTCTCTCTCTCTCTCTCTCTCTCTCTCTCTCTCTTTTGTAACAAATCTTTGCCACAACACATGTTCAATTTCATCATCTATGTACATAATACTTAAGTATACATAATAATATTTATTAATATCAAATATTTATCGTGTATCTATAATATGTTTTACATCATTTAATAATGTTTATATTATTTAAATAGTATCTAATGCCCATTAATATATTATACATCTATAATAATTATTATGATACAGAATCTATATTGATAGATATTTGTTACTTAAAATAGCAAAATATCCAATAAAATAATTAAATTTTCTAATTCAAGATAAGAAAACTACCTTTTATGGAATGATCAGAGGAAGAAAAATTAAGCCTCTTTTTTTTCCTATGTATAAATTATAAATGAATAAGTCAGACTAAACAAAGGAATTAGAATAATATATTACCAAAACAAGTTAAAAAGACTAGAATAGAAGATTAATAAAAAAACAAATGAGCAATATAAAATCAGAAAAATCAAAAAAATGTACCTAATGTGCAATATTTCATACTATATAAAAAAAAGAATATCTCCAAATATACAAACTGTTAAAAGTAATAGGAACTAAAGAGATTTAACAAAATCAAAAACAAGGAAAAGAAATAGGAGCATGCAATTAAGAGAAAATTATACCTACATGTACTGATGATGATGATGATGATGATGATGAAGATAATGATGATGTTGGTGGTGGTTGTGATAATTAAATATTGTCCTTCATTGTGCAAGAAGAACACAATATCAGGGAGGTAATGTAAAGACAAGGAACAGAATTGGATTTTAGTGGCAGGGTGCTGTGCTAAGTCACACAACCTCATTATCTCCTTTGGAGCTATCTGTGTTCAGTGGTTAGATATGAATCTGAATGACTTGAGATAGTCCTATATGTGAGACAATCAGGCTTAAGCAATTTGCCCAAGGTCTCATACCTTATAAATATCAAGTTCTTGAGGCCATATTTGAATTCAATTACTGCCTGACTTGGTGCTCTATCAACTGTATCACCTCCCTGATGAATTTACATATTATATATTTCTCTAAAATACCACTTCAATAATTTATAAAAAAAGTTCTGCTTAGTGAAACAAATACAGTTTTAAACTATAAAACAATAAATGATAAAAGAAGCCAAACTATTGGCCAATATAATTTAAAATATAAAAACAAAAAAGAACATAACATAAATGCTAAAGCAGTCTTTGAAAAAATACATCAATAAACTCTGTTGTTCTTCACTGGATTCAATTGTGTCTGACACTTTTTGACCCCATTTGGACATTTCTTGGCAAAGATGGAGGAGTGGTTTGACGTTTTTTTTTTTTTAACAACTCATTTTATAAATGAGGAAAGTAAGGCAAGTAAGGTTAAGTAACTTATCCATTGTCACACAATTATTAAACCTCTAAGGTCATTTTTGAACTTAGTTTTTTCAGATCCAGGCCTAATACTCTATTCATTGGGCCTGACTGTGATAATTTTTTTAAATGCATACATGGAAACCAAACAAAATACAACATCCCTATCTAAAATCAGAAGTATATATAGGAGTATTTAGGGAGGACTAGTATTTTTGGTGTGAAGACTTACTGAGTCCTTTTCAAGACACCTTTGGTGTCTACCTGTTACCCAAATCTCATTTGTAACTCCAAGAAGCTATAGCATATGTAGTTGGCATACTCTAGTAATATCTTAGCAGATGAATTAAACCAGTTTAAATAAAGGTAATTGACATACTTCAAACTCATCAATGACTTAAAGCATTGTCTATCCCAAGCACAAGGACACTTTTCCCAATGGAATGAGCAGATCACAATAATTTTTTTCACCATCCATGATGGCAACTGAATTACATTCTATGGAGAGTTTAAAGCTTGGTCAGACATCAGACACTAAGGTCACCAGTAGGTCTTTGTCCATCTTAGTCCATCACCAGTCATATTGAGTTTTCCCTTGTTACTTGATTTTGAAGACTATGGAAGAGAATGTATAAGTCTGATAACTTTGCACAACTCTGTCTCGCTAAATCCCAATTCATGTGCAAGCCAAGACACAACCTGTAATGTCATCAGGATAAACAATAATATTTGAAATCATAGATCATATGCAATGGAGATATGCTAGAAGTTTTCCCAGAGAACATAATATTATTTATTTTTCTAGAATTCCTAGCAATAGGAATAACATAAAAAAGACAGATTAAAAGATAAAATTAGAGGGAAAAGGATATCTAAACCAAAAATAGAAAACAAAAAAAACTCAAAAAACTTTTGTTTAGGATGAAATAATTGTCTCTATTTGATGATATCAATTCATGAAAATCCAAAAAAAATATGCAAAGGGACTAGTTAAGGCAATCAATAAATTCAGAAAAAAGCAGTTTACAACATATATACAAAACAAGCAAATTCCTAAATAATAATAATAATAATAATAATAATAAAATCTAAGAATCACTTCTACAAGGGAAAATCTATTGAAAATTCTAGTAAATACAAGATATATAATTCAAGTTGTTCAATAGGTAATTGACAACATAGCATTAGAGATCAGGAGAGAAGTTAGGATCTGTAAATTTTCCACCTAGATATGATATTTGAATTCATGGAATCAGTGAGATGATCAAAATAAATAGAATAGAACTAGAAGAAAAGATTGATAAGGATAGAGAGATTAGAGGGACATCCATAATTAGTAGTCATGACCTGAATCAAAATGCAGCAAAAGAGACAGAGAATGAAAAACTGGACATGTACAGAACTAGAAAAGAACTCAAAAACCTAGGGGAAAATTATCAGGAGAATTATTATTAATAACATAAAAGATTACATAAAAGTAAAAAAAGGAAGAGAAATGAGAAGAGTTCATGAGCTTAGGTAAATTAAGAATAGAGAGAAAAACCATGTTAGTATCAATTATATAGGATCTTTTCCAAAAGTTTAGTCAAAAAGAGAGAGAGATGTGAGATAACATCTATCAGGGACTGGCAAATCGAGTTTTCTTTGTAAATTTGGTTTGTTTTTAAGGAAGAAAGAGCAATAGATATGTTT
The DNA here is from genome assembly GCF_037893015.1 of Macrotis lagotis. NCBI lineage: Eukaryota > Metazoa > Chordata > Mammalia > Peramelemorphia > Peramelidae > Macrotis > Macrotis lagotis. The sequence goes on from NC_133666.1 coordinate 397,501,275, forward strand.
GTAGGCATCAGGGAAGGAACCAGTTAGGAGAGAGATCAAAGATTAGTGAAAGTCAGGTAGAGAGAGGGGTTATAATAGTGAAAATGGAAGGGAATGGTATCATTTGTATGTATAAGACCTCTTATCTTGGCAAGATGAAGGGCTACCACTTCATGTGCATCAGAGGTGAAGGAGGAGGTATAGCTTAAGGTTTCTGAAAGATGTGTGATTAGAAAGAAAAGAAAAGAGACTATTCTTTGCAAATAACTTAATTTTTTCAGTAAAATATGAGGGAATGTTTTTCACTGAAGTGTAAATAGAAAGAGCTATATTATATTTGAGGAAGAATGAAAAATTTGGAAAAATTCAGTGGTGAGTGGGATAGTGGATCTAGTTGGGAGTTATAAAATGATTACTTTGGAGCAATTGAGACCTTGGTGCAGATAATGTAACATCAATTTATAAAATATACAGTTAGAGGTATGAGAATTATTAAATAAACAAGGGCTATAGGCAGTTATAAGCAATAAAATATATAATGCTGGTTACATGATATTTTATAGATTTTATAAAAGCAAAATCAATGCAAATAGGTGGGAAGTGACTGAATAGAAAAAAAATGACAATTTACTAGGCTAGCATTTTAGTATCTAAGATATATAGATATGTAGCCAAAGTTTTAAGACCAAAACCCATTGTCAAATGGATGTGGTCAAATGATAGAAAAAAATAGCTCTTAAAAGAAAAATTATAAACTGTTATCTGCCACACAAAAATTCTGCAAAATAATAATGATTAGAGTTGCAAATCGAAAACAATGCAGAGCTTTTGTCCAAAAATAGCAAATTGGCAGTGTTTGCAAAATAAGGAAATAGTCAATATTGGAGGGGTTAGGCCACATAGGCACACTAAATAAAGCAAGATTGCTTTAGTTGTATATTTGTACTACTATTTTGGAAAATAATTTAAAATTATGCAAATAAAATATATGTTCCTATCATTTAATCCAGATTTTCAATGCATGTAGCAAAGAGGTCATTATCAAATTTGCATTATATTTTGTAGTATCAAAGGATGACTGACTAAAATTTAAGCATACAATTCAGGGGGGTGGGGCCAAGATGGCGACAGGAGAAGTCTCTCTTAGGAACTTTCTCTCTCAAAACTTATAAAATAAGGACTCTAACTAAATTTTTGAGGGACAGAACCCACAGAGGGATCCAGTAAGGCAGTTCTCCAGACCAAGGTAAACTGGAAAATAGTAGAAAGGCTCCACTTCATGGGGTAAGGGGGCAGCCTGCCTTCAGCCTCCTGAAGGAGGCCCCAGGTGCTGGGATCCATGGCTCACAGAAGCAGAGGCAGTTTCCTGACCTATGCTTGGGGAGCACCAGACACAACTTGAAAGAATAGCCAGGGGCCTCTACCAGAGCTAGCATGTGAATCCCAGCCCTCGGGGTACTCAGCAAACAGCATGGTTAGGGCAGCCCAGATCCAGAAACAGGAAGCAGGCAGAGTCAGTAAGCAGGAACCCCCAGGCAACTCAGCCTTGAATACTCAATCTAGGAAGGGGAGTAGAGAGAGAGACTTCTGAGGACTGTCCTCTGTCCCTGGAACAGGACTCTGGGGCTCTGAACACATTCTAATCCTGATCACAGTCTAGGCCCCCATAGAACAGCAGGGCCCCACCAACCTCAGCACCATGACAGAGGGGGTGCTTGTGGTCATTCACAGACCAAGAGGGAGAACAGAGCTTCACACACTGAGATCTTTGTAGAGGGGTGTTCCAATAATACTCAAAAGCTCAGGAAGCACCCCCAAGACCAGGAACAGACTGGGGAAATGAGTAAACAGAGGAAAAAGAGGAACATCATTTACAAATACTTTATCTATCATCCCAAGAAGGATCAAAACACTCAGTCAGAAGATGAGGAAGTACAAACTCCTGCATCTAAAGACTCCAAGAAAAACAGAAATTGGGCTCAGGCTATGACAGAGCTCAAAAAAAAAAAAGATTTTGAAAATCAAATGAGGGAGGTAGAAGAAAAATTGGGAAAAGAAATGAGAGACATGCAAGAAAAACATGAAGAAGAAGTAAGCAGCTTAGTCAAGGAGATCCAAAAAAATGCTGAAGAAAAAAATCTCATGTTAAAACCCAGCTTAGGTCAAATGGATAAAGCAGTTCAAAAAGTTTTTGAGGAGAAGAATGCTATAAAAGGCAAACTTGGCCAGATGGAAAAAGAGATAAGAAAGCTCTCTGAGGAACACAAATCCTTCAGATCTAGAATGGAGCTGAAGGAACCTGCTGACTTTACGAGAAGTGAGGACACAATACTTCAAAACCAAAAGAATGAAAATTTCGAAGAAAATGTGAAACATTTCATTGAAAAAAACAACTGATCTGGAAAACAGATTCAGGAGAGATAATTTAAAAATTATTGGGATACCTGAAAGTCATGATCAGGAAAATAGTCTTGCCCTCATTTTTAAAAGATTCCTACAGGAAAATTGCCCAGATATCCTAGAAGCAGAGGGCAAAATAGAAATTGAGAGAATCCACCTATCTCCCCTGGAAAGAGATCCAAAACTTCTCCCTACTCCATTGCTACAATGTGTGAACATGTGTGTGTGCATATGTATGCATGTTTGTGTGTGTCTTGTGGGGGGTGTGTTTGTAGTAAGGGTGGCTCAAAGTGTGACAAATTTTATGTATTATCTGATTATTTTAGATATATTGATCAATGCTACTGATTTCTCTTTTTATTGTTCTACACTAGAGGGTAAGCAGGTGTCAAGGAAGATAAGAATGTTGGGCCTGGATTTAGCAAAACACATCTTCCAGAGTTCAAATATGACCTCAAATACTAGGTGTATGACCCTGGACAAGTCACAAAACTCATTTTCTCTTAGTTTGCTCACCTGTAAACTGAGCAGAAGAAGAAAATGACAAGTCTCTGGTATATTTACCAAGAAAACCCATTAATGGGATCACAAAGAGTTGGATCCAACTGAAACAACTGAACAAAAAGGGAGCTTGAAGGAAGGAGAGGGATACATGGGGGGGATTTGGGTAATGCAAAGAAAATATATCCATAGAATTTATTCTAAAAATTCTTCTATGAATTGAAAGCCATCATGAAGAAAATTATCTGACAGAAAATATGGATAGAATGCATAGTGAGTGGAAAGCAGATATTTTAAATGACAATATTTTGGAGAAAGTCAAAGTTTTAAAGAGGCCAAAAAATGTTGGTTGATATCTCCAAATTTAAGAGGAAGAGGTAGGGTATAGAGGATATTTGAGCATAAATTGATCAACTCTTTATAAAGGAATAAAAAATGAGGTCTTAAGATAGTAGATAGAACATGATTATTTATTGATAGGTACATATCCTAAGAGGAGAGACTGGTGTGATGGTAGTAGGGAAATGTTCAGGAATTAGAAGGATAGACATTGTTATATTCCATACTACCTTGTCCTAGTATGTCAGTAGCATGAGAAAGTTTACCCAGAACTAGTACCAAGAATTTGATATTTTATTTGAGGTAGGGGATGAACAGCAAGGCTTCTATTAATGTAAGAAGATAAAAGGAACAGAAGAAGAAAAGGTCTAGATCAAAAGAAACTTGTTAATGAGAGAAGCAGATTTTCAGAAATCAAAATTAAAATGAAGAGTAGAACAGGAAATTAAATCTCATTTCAATCATGTCTAACTCTCCTTGTCTTCATTTGGGGATTTCTAAGCAAAGATACTGGAGTTTCCCATTTCCTTCCCCAGATCATTCTACAAATGAGGAAACTGAAGTTATCAGCATGAAATGACTTGTGAAAGATACACATTAAGTTTTTGAGACCAGATTTGAACTCAGATCTTCCTGATCCTGGGTCAGATGCACTATCTACTGTACCACCTATCTATTGTAAAATACTATTAAGGATGAGGAAATTATCTGTGATGGCAAAGTAAAGGATTTTTTTGTCTAGGATACTAATGAATCACAGATTTACAAAGGATTGGTTTTGGTTCTTTTCCACCATCTAAGAACAAAATTATATCAGTATGCTAAGAAACAAGTAACGTGTCTGACTGGAAGCAATTCAGTTTCTTGGCATGCTGATAGCCTGTCCAGGCATGCAGCAATGAGGTCAACACAAGGGCTCTTTAGACCTTCAGTTTGATAATCAGTCTAATATCTCTTTTCTCCCATACTTTCTTTTGGAGTCTCCCAAACATTGAGCTAGCTCTGGCAAAATTTGTGTCAAACTCATTGTCAATGTGTACCTCCCTGAAAAGGTAAGTGAACTTATCCATAGTATTGAAAACTTCTCCACTTATTGTATCCAATGGTACCACATGTGGATGGTGTGTTGTTGACCTGTGCTTTCTTGGTGTTAATTGTTAAGTCAAAATTAGTACAAGCAGCCACGAATTGATTTATACTTTGTTGCATTTCTATTTTAGAAACTGCATTGAGGGTACAAACATCAGCAAATAGAAATCATGCATCAACACCCCCTCCACTTCGGTCTTGGCTTGCAGCCATTTCTAGTTGAAGAATTTACAAGTAGTGCAGTAGATGATCTCGATGCTTTGTTCATCCTCAGAGAAGGCATTTGATAACATGACTGAAAACAGCATGCTAAAAGGATGGGAGCAAGGGCACAGCCTTGTTTCATTCCAATTTTGACCAGGAACTCTCAAGAGCATTGTCCACTATCTAGAACCCAGCAAGTACACAATTATGAAACTGATGCACAATATTGATGAACTTCTTTCCATAAGCCCTCATGATTCAAAGTATCAAAGACTTTGGTAAGATCTACAAACACTGTATAGAGACCTCTATTTTTCTCTTGACATTTTTCCTAGGTCGATTGAATATTCTGTTGTCTATGAATGTACAAAAGTTCCATATACCAATGGTGAGCAGAATCATCTTTGAAGAATTTTTTTGTTTATTTTCCAGTGGTGTTAAAGCAGTAGGAAAGATAGACTAGAATCTACACACAAATGGCCCAAGTCAAAGAGTCATTTCCTTACTAGAAGCAGCAGTGGGAATAATTAGCCCAATACCATGTTGACTGTTTCTAAAGATACCCTGGCTCTCAGGTATGTGTTCATCTTCCAAGTGAAGGATTAACCTCTTAAAAAAGCCTCTGGAAAGAATCTTCCCAGTAATGTCTAGAAGAGAAACACCCCTGTGATTGTCACAGGGAAATTTATTACCTTTACTTTTATAGAGATAGACAATGGAGGCATCCTTGAATTCTTTGGATATAACCTCTTCATGTCATATAACCTGGAAAATTTCTTTGAGCTTTTATATGAGCAATGGACCTCTCACCTTGTAAATTTCAGCTGGAAAAGAATTAGTATCAGGTGTTTTGTCACCTGAAAGGAGTTTAATGTAATTCAAAATTTCTTCTTCAACTGGAACTTCAGCTAGGTTCAAATGACTTCAACTTGAGGTAAACAGTGGTTTCAAGATTAATTGACGACAGTCTATTAGGAACATTATTGAAGTGTCCAACTCATCTCTTTAGGATATCCTTATCACTAATCAATGGGGATACATTAGCACTAAGTAATTGAGATATTACATATGTGTTTGGTCCATAGATAATCTTCGGGGCATCATAAAAGCACTTTGGTTTGTTACTGTCTGCAAAAAAACTGAATTTTACCTGCCTTTTTCTGCTAAGTCAAATATCTTAAATCGCTCTAAGTTTAACTTATAATTTACTTTAATAGAATCAAATGTTGCCTTCTTAGAAATGAGTGAACTATTCTGCTAGAAAACCCTGCAGAATTCTTGTTTTCATTTAACAGATTCTGTTTTCAACATCATTTTCATCAAGCCACTTGTGATGTTTGTAAATATTTTTAACAAGCTTAGCAAATGTAGTACTTTGTACCAAATCTCTAAAAGCTTCTGGTCCACTATCACCACTTGTGTGTTGGCTTAACTTTTCCTCCAAGTTAGGAACAAGCTATTCTTGCTCAGAGAAGCACTCCTAATGTCATTATATTAATTCTTTGGGTATTCATTTTGCCTTGGTGCCACTGCTTTTCTTGAATGTGTATATTTAGCTTGAAGAGGATGAGTCTGTGATTAGTCCAATGCTCTGCACCACATATTACTTTCATCACTCTTACATCCTATATGTCTCTTTTTCTTGCAGTCATATAATCTAGAATATTCCAATCCTGACTGTGAGGGTACGTTCATGAAGTGGTATTGTATTTAAGTATATGGAAGATCATTTGCAAGAAGAGAATGTTATGAGATGCACCTGTCTTCAGTAGTAAGTGACCTTTGCTATTGCGATTTTCAAGTCCATTTCTCCCAAAGTCTCCCTGCTATGTCTGATAATCTAACTACTCTAGCATTAAAGTCCACCAGAATTATGAGCTTGTCATCTTTTGGTACTTGATAGGTCTTTATAAAATTGTTCTTTGACCTCACCTGGGTTCCTTATGGTGGAAGCATAGGTGCTGATAATGGTGGCATAGCATTTTCCAGCAAGTGTCAATCATTGTCATGAACCTGTTGTTCACTCCTTTTCACAGACATTCAAGTTTGTTGACTAGATTATTTTTGATTACAAAACCTACCCCAGTTTTATAAAGCTCCCTTTCACTGGTGACACTTCCGAAAAAAGTATATATCCAGCACTGACTTCAGTTAACTTGCCTTCATTTGCCTTGTGTTGCTCAGGGCTATTCTTTGGATATGATACTTGAGTTTTCTTGCAACGAGAGCTGCTCATCTTTGAGGTTGATTGGATCTTCTGTTGTCTATGAATATACAAAAGTTCCATATACCAATGGTGAGTAGAATCATCTTTGAAGAGTTTTTTTTTGTATATTTTTCTGTGGTGAAAAAAGCAGTATGAAAGATAGACTGGAATCTACACACAAATGCCCCAAGTCAAAGAGTCATCTCCTTACTAGAAGCAGCAGTGGGAATAAGCAGCCTCTAGGTGTCTGAGCAGTCTTTGAAAGATAACACTGGTTCCCCCTTATTGTGAAGAAGTGGCTAGTAAAGGAGGCCAAAAAATTGTCTGCTTATCCAACCCTGTCCTGATTAGTATGGAAAACCTGTTGACAAAAAAACACACAAAAAATGTACAAAACAATTTACAGAGGGACAGATTATTTGATATTTAAAAATCTTATGACCTTTTTTCTTAATATCCTCAAGGTACCTCAAACTCTGCTTATATTCAATTAAATTTATACCAGATGCCATAATTCCTATTATAACTACTGCTCCCATAAACTATTTTTTTTCATTTGAGTAAACTCTTTGTCATATACTTCTGAATACTTATTGAATGTAAGCTCCTCAAGATCTATTCAACTTTTTATCTCTAGCCCCTAGTACAGTGCAAAGCCCATAATTAACATGAGAAATATTTGATGGTTGATTGCTTGAATAAATTGATTCACTGAAGAAATGAATTAAACATGGAGAAATTACATGGAGAAGATTATAATTTATAGAGGGTAATGGTTAGGGATCTGGGTAGTCTGAGTAAAAAATACAAGGATATCATGCAAAGAAAAGAGAAATACAACTTCTAAGATAGGGATAATGTCAAATAGTGTGATTTTGCTATAGGTAACTTAATTGCTAAATCTAGCAGTTAACTCAGATGAATCTTTAACTCATTAAATGTTATGAATTATAATTCTAAATTCAAAAATAGTGTGAAGATAGACAAATATCTCTATGAATTTTGTATTGTCATGATATAATGCTAGATTTTACAAAGACAAAAAGAAATTCACATCAGAACATGTGATTACAGTACTTAAAAAATACATAATTTTGAGGCACAGAAGTCAAATGGAATTTTTAATGAATATATCTTTTGGATTTTGCATTTTTAAAAGTTTCTAGGATATAAATGATTGAGTCTATTCTACTTTTTCATTTATTAGTTGATGAGTTCTCATATCTTGAGAATGGTGATGCATATTTCATTTTTTTTTAACCTGGCAAAGATTCAGTATTCAACCATGCCTCCAGATCTACTTAAAAATTGTTCTATTGTCTGAGTAGTACTACTTAGTGGAAAAGGGACTTCTGCCATTTTCTTTGTCTGCCAATTCATAAGTATAGGAATGTGAACACCTGATCCTAGCTGCTGTGAGAACTCTAACAAATGATATATGCAGAAGTAAAAGTCAAGTCAAAGAATTGTCACATTTCTTCAAAAAAATATAGGAAAATAGTGATAAATCATTTTGAGTATGATGAAGGACCATAACTAAAACAATGTTCCAGGAATATATAAGTTGTAGTGGAATACTTCATAATAACATATCATATTAAAATTTATAAAATATTTTGCCACAATGAACCTTTGAGATATATGAAACAGGCATTATTTTCTCATTTTCTATATGAAGAAAGTGGGGCTCAGAATCTTTAAATGACTATATAAAGTAGTGATTCAAGCTTGACTCTCCATTTCCAAAACCAAAATTTTCCACTATTCCATCTTACAATTCAACTGTACACAAATTACTATACAATTCAGAGCTCATTATCAGAGGTAAGAAATGTGTGCCTAATAATTTTAAATTCCTTTTTAATTTTTTTTATTCTTGATCTGTAAAATATAAAGATTCATATTAAGATTTACTTATTCTTACTGAAATTATTTGAGGAGTAATTCATTCCATAAATCATTCTTTCAAAATTATTTAAGACCAAGAAGGTGGTGTGGTGAGCCAAATTTGTTGTATAGATGTCAGATCATATGTTCAAAAATTAAAGTTGAAGTGCACATTAGACAGTAAAAACACCCTCATCATTATATATAGTTGAGGCATGACCAGAGTCACATAAATAAGTTTCACTGAAAGAAATTCTATCTTCTGTGTCACTTAACAGCCCCTAACCTTTGGAATTTGGGAGGCGGGGAGGTTGTGTCAGGGTGTAAGCTCTCTTTCTAGACTTCTTCCTCCTAATCTATGGTCCAAGAATTCCTCACTTTTCCTGAAGCCAGTCTTCTTTTCTCCACTCCTTCCAAATGCATTGAGCTTCACTGAACAGCAGTCTCAATCATCTGATTTTTCAGTAGAGTTGGAATATCTTTGCTCCCCATTGTCACTTCCAAATTCTCACCCTTTCTCCATAATTCAATAACCTCTTTGCTTTGAGGTTCATGCTATTTTTGTCTCCCACTTAATCAAACTCCTGATAGCTATCTCCACAAGCTTCTCTTTCTTCCTCAAAAAATTTAATATCTGCTTTATATATTTTTCTCTTCCCCAATAACTATGTTTCCAGTGCTCTTGCTCCCTGACAGATATTCAGATCAAGGATATTAAACTCTTGACTGTTCCACAGACAAGCTACTCTAACTTTTGGTTCCAGGTATTCTCTCTGACTGTCCTCTACAGCTGGAATTATCTTCCTCCTCCATTCCAACTAAAGACTTCTCTGACTTGCTTTAAGTTTCAAATAAAATGCCACCTTCCATAGAAAGCCTTCTTTAAAGCCTCTAACTTCCAGTGCCTTCCCTCTATTACTGATTTTATTGAGAGGGACTACCTTTTGACTCTTTTTATATCCCTAGCACATAGCACAATGACTGATACATAGTATATTTTTTTTTTAGTTTTTTGCAAGGCAAATGTGGTTAAATAGCTTGCCCAAGGCCAGACAGCTAGGTAATTATTAAGTGTCTGAGACCGGATTTGAACCCAGGTACTCCTGACTCCAAGGCCGGTGTTTTATCCACTATGCCACCTAGCCACCCCAACATAGTCTATTCTTTAAAAATTTTTATTGATTGATTAATTGAATGTTCATATATGTGTCCATACCAAAATTATAAATGAATGAGTGATCTTGCTCATTTAGCTCCACTACTTTAGAGCTTATAAGAATTATTAATAAAATCAAAACAGTAAGACTCCATCTGATTCAGTTGAATTGCTAGTTTGTGTGTGTGTGTGTGTGTGTGTTTTTCCCATTTTGCACTAAGGTGTAAATTTCTATCCTGTTTAGTGGTATTCAAATTTATTCACTGACTTCCTCTAGCACTATCCTTCAATTAATTAATAGAAATGAATTCCAACTTAATTATAACCATTTGAAATGCTGATCTTATATTAGATAAAAATAATTTTTAATAAAGTAAAATTTAAGGAAAATTTCTGAGTTATTAAACGGCAAATTATGAGACAAGAATTAAAACTTTACTATGTATGCACTACTCTAAATGAACAATATTTTTTTATGAAATGACAAAAATTTTTAATTTGTTTCTTTATTATTTTTCTTAGTGGGGCCAAACCTCCAAGGTTCCAGCATTTGAGATCACATTGTTAAGAAAAAGATGTTTCTCTGATACCACCTTTGAAAGTCACAATCTCTCTGGGCCTCAGTTTCTCCCCCTTTAAAGTGAATGGAAAACACCAGATTTTCATTTTTCACCAGGATCCACTTCTGGTGTCCACTCCAGGTTCCTTCTCCCTTCCTCTTCTTTTTGACTCCATTTTATGTATTGTCTTCTCCCACAAGAAAGTAAGCTCCTTGAGGGCAGGGATTCTCTTTCCTTTTGCTAGTACATGTGTTCCCAAAACTTATTTATCAGTGGCTGGTACAGAGGAATTTAATAAATGCTTGATGATTTGACCTGAGGGAAAAAAAATGTGTCTTATTCTTTCTATACAAATACCATTGTGCTTTGCCTGCATGCACATTTGCCAAACCAGAACTTCAATTTAATTTTGTCTATACTTCCTTTCAACTCTGTGTTTCTTGGCTTGTTTTCCTATGAAAAAGTCCTTCTCTCTATCAGAATAAAATAATGCTATTTAACTAGGACAACAATTCCTAAACCTTACAGTCAAGTTTCAGAGCCTCTCATTGTCAATAATCAAACCTTGACTACCTTAAATTAATTTTTCTTGAATGAAGAGCAGCATGAAACAAAATGCAGTAGGCAAGTGAAAATAACTGGTTACCTTTTAATAATAAGATTTATATGAAATTCCTTGCTCATATATGTCAATGTCATTTCTTACATACAAATTATCTTTAGTAATCATCAACTGATGCACCATGAAACTTTCCATTGTTTGATTCCTATGACACTAATGTGAGAATATAGGACATGTATATGAGATAAGAAGGTTGAATTCACAGGACATTGTAAAATTTGTATTATGTAAAATTATGGGAGATATTCAAACTCCTGTCAGATAGATATTGCTTTTAATAGATGCTTTTTGACTTACATGACTTTCATCAGGATTCCTTCCAAGTTCCACTTCTGGATTTAAGATGATAAGATCAATGATTCTAGGAAGAAAGACATGTCCTTTTGAATACCTGTTAGCAAACATTGAAATTCAAAAAGTTAAAAATAATACCACTAAGCTCCATTAACCTTGAAGGAAGCGGAAGGATAAGATTTAACAGAACGGTTGATTCAATGCTAAAGACTCCCATGTATTAGACAATATACATATATACATATATATGCATATATATATATACACACATATATATAAATTCCAATGCTGCCCAAGGATCTGTGATGATGATCCAGGAATTCATCCTAAATTCATCATTGACTTTACATTTTGCTACTTCAGTGGCCAACACATGAAATTGCATATTTCCAGGTAGTTGACCAAAGAAGAAAATAGATGGTTTAGTAAAAAAAAAAAAAGGTTCATGAAAGCTTAGGAAAGTGAACTAAGAGTTTTGCGATTTGAATCAGTAATGAGTCTGGAATTCATGGACTTGCTCTAAGTAATTTCATAAAAAAAAAAACAGACATGACATCTTGAGGAAATAAAGTTAACAAAGGGAAGCTGCAATCTCTGGTAAGACAAAGGTCTATGCAACAATGCTGCTGGACCCCTATGAGGGCTATGTAAGAAAAGAGGGGCCCAGCATAGTCTCTAGTATAATTGCACCCAAATATCACAAGATAGTATCAGAGAGTCAATGTTTGATATTGTTTCCTCCTCCTAATCTATGAATCCAGAAGGAGACATATCTAGCCTATTTTCATTCTGATACCTTAGGTATCAGTCTCTGGCCTAATACAGTCTTAATCTAATAACTAAAGTAGCAGATATGAAAAAACTGATAAAAAAAACAAGTAAACCACAAAAATATGAAAGATAATAAAGTAAATTGAAAGATTTCTTGGGTTAAATGACAGAAAAAAAGAAATAATACAAACTTATCACAATTAGAATATTAAGTTAAATAGACTGCTAATATGCACATCAATTATAAATTGAAAGACCAGAAATCAGCAAAAGAAAATAGCATTAAAACTTTTGAGGTGAGAATGGAGTGCAGCAAAAATATTAGACAAACTTGCCCAAGAACTTGACAACAAGAAAATAGAATGGAGGAAATTGCCCTTGACTCCATGAGGCAAGAAATATCAAACTGTTGGAAGAAAAAAAAATTGGTAAAAGAATAGATATATTAATTTTTTAAAAATTAACTGAACTAGAAAATGAGAAAAAAATAGAAATGATTAAACTACCTGAAAATTAGGACAAAATAACTAATATTGCTAAAATTTCAATAAATAATAGAATGCAATTATAAATAACATTTTGCACAAGACTGCAAAATGAAAATAGAAAGAATCCATCAGGTATCTCTCAAAAGAAACACTTTATGATGAGTGAGGAATGTTAATAACCAAGATAAGATTTTAAAAATATATAGTTTAAGTGGCAAGACATAAAGCAAGAGAAAATGAGTCTGTTAAAGTCACATGACTTGAAATATTACATACCAAAAAGACTAAACAGAAAAGCATAAGACAAATAATAGTTCAAAACTAAATATAATTCCACAGAAGGAAAAAAAAAATTGGATCTTTATTGGAATAGAGAACTTTGAAGAACTTTATCTGAGAAAATAAGAACTGAAGAAAAATTTTGAAACATAGAAAAGGAAATGAAACCATAAAATGTAAATTCTTAAATTCTGCATTTAAGTAGTTTGAAGGGGAAAAGTAGTGAGAATGTATTCAAATCTGAATGGGGGGTAAGGGACAATTGACCATTCAAAAATACCATTTTCTTTGAGAACCAAAAAAATGGATGTGTTCATGATAAATTTACCTCTTAGGAAGAAGATGTTTTTCTTTCATTTAAGAGGACAAAGAAAAGGAAGGAAAAATAAGATGTAGTGGGGGGGAGGAGGAGGGTATAATTTACTCTTTCTTGTATTGAATGAGTAAATATAATAGTAGACCTGAAAGGTGTAATCATCTTATAAGTCTCACTCATTTGAACAGGGAGAAGTAATATTGAACTTTATACAAAGAGTGCAATTAGTCAGCTGGTCAACAAACGAAAACTATTTTGTCCAATTTTATCAACAAAGCTGATAATGTAAAAGACAGGTAGGAGCACTTTCAATAATGAACAAACCATAAACGAATTCTATCTAATATTTTATTGACAATGAATTTTAATATGATAAAGTGATTTGGAAAATGGAAAAAATATTTCAATGTTATTTTTACCAAATAAATATGTAGGGGTGGCTAGATGGTGCAGTGGGGGCAGCTAGGTGGTACAGTGGATAGAGCACCAGCCCTGGAGTCAGGAGTACCTGAGTTCAAATCCGGCCTCAGACACTTAATAATTACCTAGTTGTGTGGTCTTGAGCAAGCCACTTAACCCCACTGCCTTGCAAAAAAATCCACCTAAAATAATTAAGAAAAATAAATATGTATGTTTCCTAAAACAGTGCTAAATATAAATTGCAAAAATGAAAACTGATATGCAAATAACTAATGAATTTGGGGAAATATATTAACAAAAATCTACAGCAAATTTTCAAAAGATTGTGTACAGTGATTACATTTGATTTATACAAGAATAAGCATAATTTCACATCAGTATGTATAAACGTAAATATATATTAATAAATACTAAAGTTAAGTTTATAACTATTACAAAATCAATAGTCATAACTTTTGGAAAATTATTGTCCTTATTTATGTTAAGAGAACAAGAAAGCATAAGAGTGTTTCTTTCCTCAGTGTGAGGCACAGCATATACTGAAAAAGAGAATACCTTACACCATCTGTAATGAATAGACAATCTTATATAAGATCAAGAATTCAGGCATAAAACCAAGCTATCCATTGCCAAAAGAAGTCAAAATTGAGGGAATAATCATTGACAAATAGGAAAAAGCAATTTTTAGCATTTACTTACTGTTTCTATGATAGTTTCACTTAAAATCTCTACAGATTGATAAAAAACAATTGCAGCAACAAATAATCTTAGTAATTGATTAAAATATAAAATAAATTCAAATTCATCATGAACCTTCCTATATATTAAATATAAAACAGCAAAATGACACACAAAATGGGAAATTTCATTCAAAATAACTTAAATGGATGAAATTTTCCACCTGAATTTCCTAAGGAATTTTTAAACTATTTGGGAGTTCATTCATTAAGACACAATTGGGGATTATATGAATAAAACCAAAAAAATTTTTTTCATAGAACTAAATGCAGACACATAAATTGAAAGATCTTAATTGGTCATATGTTGCTATGTGGTCATAATAAATATGATAAATGTGGTTATAATGTCTAAATTAATTTAGAATGTCATGCCAATCAAATTACTAAAAGGTTATTTTATAGATCCAGTTGAAATACAGCAAAATTCATTTGGTAGACTCTCCAAGGAAGAAAATAAATAAATGAAGTAGTAAATAAGAAGTAAATAAGTGAAGAAAAGGCTTGGAAGCACCAATTATCCCCCTATATTAAAAATGCATAAAAAAATCACCATATCTTGTCTTCATTCATTAAACTCCAGTGATTTCCTCTTACGTCTGGGATCATGTAGAAAATCCTTTAACTTTTAAACTCTTTCACAACTTGTCCTTTTCCTATTTTTACAGTTTAACCCCAACTTATTCTCTTTCTATTGCGGGGAAGAGTTTGCTGGATTAAAGAATAATGAGAATCAAAGATGTACTTTAAAGGCTGTAAAATAATAATAATGATAATAATAATAATAATAATAAGCACTCTAACATGTAAGACTTTGCAAGTGCTTTACTTATGATAAGCCTCACAATAAAGCAATGAGTTAAATATCATTATTATCATCCACATTTTATAGAGAAGAAAACTGAGATGGAGAAAAGTTATGTAGCATACTGACTATGATAAAACTAGTAAATATCTGGGGCAGAATATGAACTCAGGCCTTCCTTACTCCAAGATCCATACTATCTATTGTGCCACATGGCTTATTATGGAAGGCAGTAAAGATGCATGTGAAAGTACAAATAAAACAATTTATTAACAATTTTTAAAACAGATAGATAACATACGAGAGAAATATGAATATATAAATGCAAAAATATCTAATTTTTTTTCTTTTTCTTCTGTTAAAATCTTCTACATGGCAAAGGTTCATACTTTTTGACAATTCTCTTTGACTTGGAAATGATTGTATTTTAGACAATTATTGAATTTAAAATACAGAAATTATTATATTTCATTTTATTTTTATTTAAGTCAATGGATTTGAGTGACTTTCCCAAGGTCATACAGCTAGGCAATTATTAAGTGTCTGAGGTCTGATTTGAACTCAGGTCCTCCTGACTCTAGGGCCAGTCCTGTATCCACTGCACCACCAAGCTATCCCAGAAATAATTTTATTTAAAAACTTTTTCTAAAATTATTTTTCTTTCATGAAGTTTTTGTGGGCAACTACAATACACAGTGATTTCCTCTTCCTAATGTTTACCACTCATTGATTAAGAATCCAAAATTATACTGATAGATGGCACTTCTGGTATATTATTGTATTTTATATAGTTTCAATATTGTCCTTATCTATGTTGTATTCTTAAGGTCCTGAAAATTCTGGTTTATGTATGTTTCTGACCCTTCCCTAATCCCTGTATGTAAATTAGAATTCATATTTCATAAAAGATGTTAATAAGTATACATTTTTGAATGTAGTATATAATTGAAACTGGTGAGTAGACTTAGCCTTATAAAGAACTGTTTAATACTGAAATCTATTCTTTAAAATAACAAAATTTCATTTGAAGATTTTCTCTTCATGTCAAATTGCTAATCATTTCTATTTACTTGTACCCACCTCTATTTTGCACATGTAATTAGAATACCAAAGCATAAATCATTTTTTATATCACTAGTTTCCAACACAATGGCTGGAACATAATATTTACTTAATGAAAACTTGTTTATTTATTCTATATATGGAAATTTCATAATTTTTACTTGCACCCAAAGTCAAATTGCAAGGCAGCTGACAGTGTGTAACAAATGTTTCACATGAGCTATGAAAAATGAAACAGTGTTCATTTATATTGCTCCACTTTTAGAATGAAAACCTATTTAATAAAAATGTTTGAGGTGAGAAATAACTTAAAATCTATAACTAGAGTAGATCACATATGATGATAGCTTAAGGAAGTTCACTAATTCACTGCCATTGCCAATCAAATAACAGTTAAATGAAATAAATAACATTAACTGAACCTTACTTCATTTTACTGGTTTCAACTTAACAAACATTTAGTGAGAGTTGATCATGTGGAAAATAAGTTATCAAGTAGGCAATATTTGGAATTGTATTTCTTTGCAGAAAGTTGAAAGCAGGGGCAATGGCCATGGAATTTGTGGAATAGTGACTTTTACTGTACAATCACGAGAGGGAGAAATATTTTCTTCAACACAGATTCTTCTTTCCTGCTCACAACCACATTGCAAAGACTGCAGTAGGTGTTTGCATACAATTGATTCCCTAGCAGTAAACTTTTTGAAAACTCATGGGTCTACTACAGACTTTGAGACTGATTATAAACAGAGTATTGAAGGAACATGTGTATAATACATATATACTTCTTATCTTGAACACATTGCAAAAATATTTTTCATGTATTTCTTCAACAATTCTTTTCAGCAGTGAATAGGCAACTATCAAAAGTACATTCAATATCGAGCATTTCTAATATTTAACAAAGTCATATGCTCTTAATATTAGAGCTGTTCATAAAAAACAAACAATTACAAATGAAAGATCATCCAATCAAGTAGAGTTACATTCTTAGGAACTTTGGGAGGTGACAAATTTAGGCAAATTGAGGAAACCGGTTTTATCAAAATAAATGGAAAATTGAAACAAAAGCATTTTTTATTGCCTAAATTATACAAATCATGACTTTTAGTTTTTCCTTTGATTTCAGAGATCTGGTCTCATAATAATAGAAATACCAAGACTTGTAATGGACCCAGGTTTTAAAATCCATAAAATAATAAGTACTTTCCTTCCCTTAAAACTTCATGGAATACCATAAGAAAAGGAGGGAGGTCACCTGGCAGGCACTTTGATCTCCTCAGGAAAAAAGGGGCTATGCAAATACAAGGCACTATTGTAGGACAGTTATTGGAAAACTGGAAAAAAATGAAGACAGCAATAAAATGGATAAAGGTTTTCAGAAGTAAAACTACCACTTTCCTGCTCATTTCCTATTTACACATACCAAAGATCAACTGATAAAATAGAATTGGTGGTATTTAATAATGGTATTTAACAGAGTGCTGTGATGGAACTAGAAATATCTAATATAGTTGTCTGCTGGTGAAGGCCAGTGGCCAAAGTATTCAGTGGCCTCACATCCCTTTACACATTATTAATGACATGTTTTGTAAGGTTTAAATGCCATAGTTTTTAATTTTCTCTAGGTTCTGGCACATAAAGTGAGAGAAATCCTATTTGCCTATGAGAAATCACTGGAGTATACTAGGAGAGGGATGGCCTCAAAAACTGTGTAGGTAAAATGTTTTGCTACGTGCTGAAGCTAATTTGAGAAATTCAGAAAAAAAAGTTTATTCATCACAGCAGTTTCTGAGCTGTATGTTATTACCAGCGGACCCAGGACTTCTCTTGATGAACACTGAGGAAAAGCAGTTCACAGTTAGGGAAGTGCTTCCCTGTGAGACCTAAATTTACTCTTTCAGAATGATACTCAAGTTGGGGATAGGAAATGATGTCTGTATCTAAATACCCTTTTCTACCACATCTTTGCTTGATCAGTACTATATCCTTTTTTTTAGTTTATTTATTTTTTTTTTTGGCAAGGCAAATGGGGTTAAGTGGCTTGCCCAAGGCCGCACAGCTAGGTTATTATTAAGTGTCTGAGATCAGATTTGAACCCAGGTACTCCTGACTCCAAGGCTGGTGCTTTATCCACTACACCACCTAGCTGCCCCTTGATCAGTACTATATCTTGTAATTTGTCTATGACTTGGAGGTAACTCATCTTTGATTATGACAAAAGGAGAAGAAGTTCTAAAGGTTTTCAGAAAAAGTGTTCTATTTTTCCATGAGCTCAAATTAGTCTACTTAAGTCTGTTATGAAGGGGCTTAGAAGAGGACTTTATAAATATGTGTAGACATTCTTTTTTCAGGTTTTGTTAGGGATTTCTCAAAGTAATATTCTTTCTTAAAGCTTTTTTTACTTGGTTTTTTATCTTTTCTTCATGTTGTTCTAATTTTTTTTTATTTTAGATCATGAGAAAGTCATGACTTTTTGGAAATGTCTCACAAAATTATAAAAATTCAATACATAAATAGATAAAACCCTAACATCCTATTGAATTAGGTCTCATGATTTAATTATGTGTATATATATATGTATATATATATATATATATATATATATATATATATATATATAAATATACTTTCCCAAACATCACTAGAGATTTTGTCTTTAGTAACATTCATAAATCAGTTTTATCCATTATTGTTATTATGTTATCTCATTGAGTTCTGTTAGTGTGAAAATTTGCTTCCAATGTTGTAAAACACCTAGAATACTAATCATTTACCATCCATATTCTTAACCCTGGGATGTCATTTGACTAAATTATAAGTTCCTAATGCAGCCTTGTAATTGCAAAAAGTTATTTTTTTGTGTGTTCAATATCTTTTTTTTAGGTTTTTGCAAGGCAAACGGGGTTAAATGGCTTGCCCAAGGTCACACAGCTAGGTAATTATTAAGTGTCTGAGACCTCATTTGAACCCAGGTACTCTTGACTCCAGGGCCGGTACTTTATCCACTATGCCACCTAGCTGCCCCTTTGCGTTCAATATCTTTTGGAAATTTGTTTTCCCACTCCAGTGCCTAAAAATCAAGTGTAGAACAAGTCTTTGGAAATATGATAGAAAAGACTAAATAATAGTAGTAAAAGTAATAATAAAATAAACAAAGAAAATACTGATATCTGCTGACACTGTTGTATATTTGATTTCCAAAAGAAATGTATTTTGTGTCTTATCAGAACTACCTATACCACGTGTACAGGGCTCTGTCTGTCTCCATATCACAGCTATGCCTGGAGTTGGACTCCAGAGTATTCTTGGGAGTGTGGAATGTTTCTCTTCCTCTATTGCCATTATAATAATCTGCTAATGGTTTTGTCTCCATTTATTGGAGACCTCCAATTGGCACACCAGTTCCATTTAACCACTTAACAGTAGTTACTTTTGCAAAGGGATATTTATTTCAAAAGAATACTGTGTAAGCATTTTTTGTTTCTACCCTGAAAGCATACTCTCTTCCCTAGATCACCTTAGTGTACAAAATAGGAGCCTGAAAACTTAATCCATTTCCTACAAAGCCTTATTCTCACTATATTCATATCCAAGGGAATCATTATTATCTGGTCATTTTTCTTTTTCAGCTTTCACTGGTATGAGTCCTGAGAGTCACTAACAAAGATTGCTTCTTGCTCCTCAGAAAGTAGAACATACTCTATCTGTAGTATTAAACCTATAATCCATACTCCTTATGACTTTTTAGTTTTTTAATATTTTTATTGTGCTATATTGTGAATCTTCATTTGTTTCCCCTATGAATAAAAATGATCACAGTGATTTGGGTGTCCCCTAACATGATGTGGACTGCAAACAAATCCATGTTTGCTATGCTTGTACAACTCTCTTCTAAGTCTACTCATAGGATACAAGAGCAAATTCAACCACTTTAGAGGGGACTAGACTTATTTTCTCTTATTATCCTTAGCTTACAAGTAATGTTTATTCTTCAGTGTTGCCAAAACTAGACCATTTTTAGTCATATACTTTGATAATATACTTAAAAAAAAAAACTACTTCTCATGTATAAATTCTTGTGATAAATGGAAGCTGGTTGGGATAATTATGAGTGAACTCTGACATCAAGGGATACTCATTTTCAATTTTTGGGAAACAACAGTGTCATAATTCAAAGTTTTACAAAATTATTAAAAATACTATTAAAAAGATAACAATTTGTTTTAGGAGAGTACTAAAAGTAACTAAAAGAAATTAAAATTTGCAAGGACTCAAAGGCAACCAAGCCCTCTTTTCTATTCCTAATCAATTCTGAACCCCATATAAAATGTGAGTGTATTACCAGTGTATATAGATCTATTTGATACCTGTCTGTTTGCATAAGATAATCTAGGCAATAAGCATTATTCATCTGTTTGTTTCTTCTTTCATGGATAGTCAGACTAATCTCCTTTTAATGGATAAGAATGTTATTGAGGAGACTTTGCAGTGTTCTGAGATACAACAATAAGCACAATGTTATCTGAAAACAGGAATATCTATAGGGTATTACCATCCATAAGAAATATCTCTGCTGGTATGTCCTTCATGACTGTTACAAAAAGTAAGAATATATCTTTTTAAAGTGTTTCTTGCTAATAAGTTTAAAAGTTTTCACTATTATGTTTCAAGGGTTATGTTTGACAGGATCTTAAAATAAAGTAAAAGTCTTTAAAATCAATTGTTTAGGGGTGGCTAAGTGGCGTAGTGGATAAAGCACCAGCCTTGGAGTCAGGAGTACCTGGGTTCAAATCCGGTCTCAGACACTTAATAATTACCTAGCTGTGTGGCCTTGGGCAAGCCACTTAACCCCGTTTGCCTTGCAAAAACCTAAAAAAAAAAAAACCCAATTGTTTATATATTTTTAGGTCAATGAATAATGGGATTTTAAATTCTCTCTTTCTTAAGTAATTGTATGATGATAATGTTGTGCTGTACAATGTGATAAAATTTTTGGAACATTTTACAATCTTTTCTGATATATAAATTCCAGTAATGTCCTTGATGTACGCAAAGCTTTATTTAAGTCTTATCTAAAGAACATTAAGGCCCATATTTCTTGTTTGATCATAAATTTGCCCCTGTTCCAAAGAACTGACAGAGTACTTCTTGATCTATTAATTTATCTATAGTGTCGTCCTTTTTGTCTAAATCCTGTAGCCATTTTGACCTTATTTTGGTATAAGATGTGAGATATGGATCTATATCTAGTTTTTGCCATACTATTTTCCAGTTTTCCCAGTAATATTTGTCAAATAGTAAGTTCTTATCCCAGAAGATGATGCCATTGGGTTTGGCAAATAGTAGATTACTGTAGTAATTTACTGTTTCTTTTGAACCTATCCTAATCCACTGGTCCATTACTCTATTTTTTAAATAGTACCAGCCAGTTTTGATGACTGCTGCTTCATGGTATAGTTTTAGATATGTTAGAGCTAGGCCACTTTCCAGTTGATTGATTGAGTGACTGATTTATTGATAAGCAACATTGTCTCATAGTCACTATCTAAGTACACTCTTCTTTTCTCTTCTGTGCCAATAGAAATACACTTCTCAAGAGTCACAAATAACCAATTATATCAAATTATAGTTTATTTATACCACACCTTCTTTTCAGCTACACCTCATGGACACAAATACTCATAAACCAAAGCATTATATAAAGTAAAATCATTTTATGACCTATTTATACTCACCCCCCAGTACACTCCTTCCAATTAAAGAAAGTAAAGAAAAATCACTTCTTCATCTATTCATGTGCAATCCCTCTAAGCACACTCTCTCACTTTATCCCACTAGTATTCCCACCCTAGCACTACAATCCTCTATAACTAAAGTATCCACTAATATAAGATCACTTCATGGTTTAATTTTGTACAGACCCAACCATCATAAGCAACTTAGCTTCATGATTAATTTTTATTCATATCCCCTAAATACAATCCCTGCAACAATATTCAATATTCATTAACTAAAGTATTGACTAAAGGCTTAACACTTTTGTGGTCATCCTATACACATACTTTCTTTTGAAGTATGTTTCTTTTAACTATTCTAATAGAAAAACAATTCCCAAGAGTAATTGTTTGTTCTTCATTGTTCAAGAAGATCATGACATCAGTGAGACTATGCCAGGACAATCATATAATTGGATTTGAGGGAGGAGAGACTGTTCTAAGTCACCAGCCTCTTTTTCTCTTCCAGAGTCATCTAGATCCAGTGATCAGATATGAATCAGTATGGCTGGAGATGGCTCTGGATGGGATAAAATCAGGGTTAAGTGACTTGCCCAGGATCACACACCTAGTGACAGTCAAATATCTGAGACCAGATTCAAAATCCAATTCTCCTGATTCCCAAGACCAGTGTTCTATCTACTGCACAACCTAGTCCAATAATAAATAACCACATAAAAATTATAACTGTGATTCTAAGAGTTACAAGTATTATCTTCCCTTGTAGGGATTGTATGTAATTTAATATTCTTGACTAGCATGTCTGCTTACTTTTTTATGCACATCTTCAATCTTGTATTTGAAGATTGAATTTTCTTTTTTTTTAGTTATTTTAGTTTTTTTTTTGTTTGTTTGTTTTTTGCAAAGCAATGGGGTTAAGTGGCTTGCCCAAGGCCACACAGCTAGGTAATTATTAAGTGTCTGAGACCGGATTTGAACCCCGGTACTCCTGATTCCAGGGCCAGTGCTTTATCCACTGTGCCACCTAGCCGCCCCCAAGATCGAATTTTCTATGTGGTTTTGGTCTTTTTATCAGAAAATTGTGGAAGTCTATTTCATTGAAAATCTCTCTTTTTTCCATATTATATATATATATATATAAAATATATATATATATATATATATATATATATATACATTATATATATGATGAATTTTGCAGGGTAGCTAATTCTTGGTTGTAATCCAAGATCCTTTGGACTACAGAATATCAAATTCCAGGCCCTCTGATATTTTAATGTTGAAGTTGATAAGGCCTGTGTAATTTTGATCCTGTCTTCTTGTTTCTTTTTGATTGCTTGCAGTATTTTCTCCTTTAGTTGAGAATTCTGGATATGGCTATGATATTCCTTGGAGTTCTTATTCTGATGTCACTTTCTGGAGGCTTCTGTGAGTTCTTTTAAAGACTATTTTGTCTTGTTATAGGATATTAGCACAATTTTTCATGATAATTTCTTGAAAGTTATTTTCCAGGCTCCTTTTTGATCAAGGATTCTGGATAGACTAATAATTTGCAAATTATCTTTTCTGAATCTAATTTCTTGATAATTTGTTTTTTCCTAAAAAATATTTTACATTTGCTTCTATTTTTTCAAATATTTAAAAACTGTTAGGACTATTACAATAGATTCAAAAAATGGCAGATCCCATTGTATTTCTTTTCTTTTTCTTAGGTTTTTTTTTTTTTGCAAGGCAATGGGGTTAAGTGGCTTGCCCAAGGCCACGCAGCTAGGTAATTATTAAGTGTCTGAGACCGGATTTGAACCCAGGTACTCCTGACTCCAGGGCCGATGCTTTATCCACTGTGCCACCTAACTGCCCTCTGATCCCATTGTATTTCATGTTGAAAATATTCTTTTTTATTATCAACGTGTTAATAAAAATTTCAATTTAGTACTTATATTAAGGTACATATACTCAGAATATTCATATTGAAATAGTCATTGACTTTAGAATGTTTTAGGTGTAGAGAAACCCTACACTTAATCACAAAAGAAGTTGCTGAAGATACATAGAAGTTAAGTGAGTTGACCAGTATCATATAGCTAGTAAATATTGCTCAATAGTTAACCCAAAGTTTCACTATTTACACCACTGCACTCTCTCCATTATACCATAATCCTTCTACTATCATGTTTGCTTTATGAAAAACAATTACAGATAATCAAAACAAACTGGGAGCAAGTTTGCTTACCTGACAAAATAGTTATTATGGACTTCAAATAGTTATATTAAAATGCTGGTCAATTATAATTCACAACTCGAAAGAGATTTAAAAACCCATAATGTATAAGCTAGACACAATAGATACAAACACATTTCAGCTAAAACTTGATGGAGTGAAAGATTGATTCAAGGAGCAAGAGATAAGGTGGAAATACATTCCAGGCAATGAGAATGAACTATCCAAACAGAAAGGCAAGAAATGGAATGCTGAGTTCATAGAACAACTATTCAGTTCATAGGACAGCAGAGTAGGATTTTCGTATTCAAGTTCTGCTGTCTTCTGATTCCTTTGAGTTTAATATTGCTTTGAATGACAACTCACCTAGTTTTTTATGTCATATGACAGCATATAAATGTAATCTCCAAGCTAGCATTGTTCATTTTGCTTTAATTTCCCCCTGTATAATTCAGTTGTACTGCCCTATGCATATCAGAATTCTTTAGATATTTGAAAAGAATCTTATTTTGCTTACTTACCTGAATAAATCAAACTGTTTTATAGTGATATTTATGTTGCTAGAAAATTTCCTCAGGCTGGCTCCTCCCTTCCAAGACCACAGGGAACAATAATATTTCCTCCAGAGGCACATAGATAAGACACCTCCTACAGGGAAGGTGAAACTAATTATTACAGCAGTCTACCTTAGACACACAGGTCAGAGAACTGGACTGAAGATTTTTTAAGAATTTTTTTTTTGTTTAGAGCTATATTATGATGATAATAACAAAAATCTCAAGATTTCAGGTTTGTACAAACATATAAGCAAAAAACCAAACAACCAAATAATCAATTTTCTTCTGTAGTAACTTTTCTTTGACCAAATTTTAAATACAAATAGAATAATGTATTGTTTTTCCCTGAGAGGTAAGATCCCACACTATATTGTTATGAGGAAAAGGCAAGCCTTGAGAATACTCAACATCCTTTCTTTGTCATTTGAACACTTTATATTTTGTTTTCTTTTCAGGAAGAACAAGTGTTTTTTTTTTTTTCTTTTCAATAGCCATGACCCTTTGGCATTACTGTGATGTGCTGCCTTCTTAACATTTGTGAATGAGTTCAGAATACCATTAGAATAGATGGAGCATATTTATGAAGACACATCATTTTCCCATTTAACATATGCTCAACTTGTGTGAATTCCATTTTTCTCTGTGCAGAAGCTGTATTAACTGTGCAAATTCATGTCATGAACACCACCCTAACTGTCTGCATTTTATTAATATGTGATTAAGTAAATGTTGACTAAGCTGAGGCTCAGACTAAAAGATTTTCAATGAAATAATAAAGAAACCAAATGTAGCTTGTCTGACAGAACTAAACTAAACAAATTCAGTCTTTCACAGACCAATATATGATATTTTGAGAGACAATTGCCACATAATGGCATAAGACCTACTTCCTAGTTTTATTGCTGGTTGAATTTGCTCAAGATAAACTCAGTATTTAAGGAATTTCCTGTGACATGAACATGACTGGAGAAATAATTTTCAACATTAAATTTGTTGAACTGCTTGAACTTAGTTAATATTTTTTTTCAGTGTTCAATTCATTTTTATTAAATTGCACAGCTTTGGCAGCAAATTGGAGACCTAAGATTGAAAGCCTGGATAGGTCAAAGGAAAAGTTAGCCTGCAGTGGCAAGCCTGTTAAAACACTAACAAGAAAATTAGGCAGGAAAAACAGTTTAAAAAAATATTGTGAGTATCTTTGATCAGATGGTTGAAGAGAAGTTATATGACAAACAGGAAATTACAAAGAATAACTATTTTGACTGTAGTGGAAATAGCAACTTAGGTAGCTACAGTTCAAACTAGATGTAGCATATTTTCCTGGAATTTAAAGGAAAACTATCCAGATGTCTAAACATTCTCCTCAATGCGGCTTTTATTTAGAGTTTGGCAAGCCTTCAGAACATTAGTAGACACGTTTAGCTGGAAGACTTTTTCCAGCATATTTACATAATTTCATACATATTTTATGCTTCTGCATTGCATCTTTTAGCAATGATCATATTTAATTTTAGGATTCTCTGAAAATGTTATATTTGTACAAATTATCTCATTGCTTCTCATAGAAATGCATATAAAGTCAACATTAAAACCTGTGAACAACCATTGCAAACAGTAGCCAGAGTAAACTCACATAATGACATTATTAAACCCTCAATTAAATGTCTCAGACTAATTGCACTGCACTGTACTCATACGGGAAAAATCAACTGGAAAAATTCTGGAATACTAACTTGTATTTATAAGCAACCACCAAGTAAATATTTTTATTCAGATTCTGCACTTAATTTTTTAAAATATTTCTTTTGGGATTAAAAATATGTGAAAACAGCTTTGTAATAATATGGAGTATAACACCTCCCTCATAGACCTATATAGAACAAAACATACAATTAAATGTTTAATCTCAATTATAAAACCAGTAAATAATAAAAAAAGATTGTTATCAAATTTTATAAACAGGTAACAAAGTCTCCACTCCCCCCCTTCACTTTCCTTGGTTTCTTTTCCTTCCCTTCCCTTCTACTATGCCCAAGATTGTTATATTCTATTTAAAGTAAATCAAAGATGTGAATTTTAATGTTAATAACTTTGAACCTACCAGAGAAAAGTTATCTATAAATAACCAACTAAGATCAATTCAAGCTAAAATGTGAACATGGATCTAGTATGGCAGTATACATTGAATATAAATAAATAGTAGAGAGCAGAGCAATAGAATGATCAGAACTTTGAGACCTTGGTGAAAGAAAAGGTTTCTTGCCAATAAGCTTTGGTCTAGATCCTGAAAGAAATGATGAATGTGGCAAGTTTAGGGAGGAAAGAGTTAGGAAAAGATTAGTAACTAGAGCATCTGCAAGGGAAGTGAAGATACTTTTTGTTAAATCATTTTAGTGGAACAAGGGATTGAATAATTGATGAGTCAGGGGAGAAAAGAAAGAAAACAAAGAATTTAGGGAAAAAAAGCACTAGATTTAGTTCTCCTTTGGTATTTTAGAGTAGACATTGGGTGCTATGGGTGTCTTCAGGAAAAATGACTATCCCATAGAATCTACAACACCCACCACTTACATCAATTACACTACTTTATAAAAGTACCTGTATGGGCAGCTAGGTGGCACAGTGGATAAAGCACCATCCCTGGAGGCAGGAGTACCTGGGTTCAAATCCAGTCTCAGACACTTAATAATTACCCAGCTGTTTGGCCTTGGGCAAGCCACTTAACTCCATTTGCCTTGCAAAAGCCTTAAAAAATAAAAATAAAAAAAAAGAACCTGTAAAAATTCAGCAGGATTTTCAAAGACTGTGAGTTTTATAAACACTATGATACCTAGAAGCCTGTTAGATACAATATAATACAACTAATGATTACTGAATGAATACATATTTGAATGAATGAATGAATGAATGAAAGAAATCTGAAAAGGCATGAAAATTTATCCAGAAGACAGGGAAATATAAGCCCAACTCTTCTAAGTCTCTCTACTGTCCCACTCATCCATATGACTTGATACTACTCTAATCTAAGCTAATTTAGAAACTGAAAATGTTTCCATGCTATATTGAATGACGTTTGAATGACATTAGTTTTCTAAATTTTGACAAATTATTTTAACTGAAATAATGGGTTGGTTTTGTTGAAAAATTCTTACTGATCATGTTCAAAGAATCTGCAAATTTTTTTCACTGCAAATGGCTTTCCATGGTAAGTTTTGTCCTGAGAGTTATTGCTTATTGTTTTTCACTAAGTAAAGATAGTACAAACTTTCTAAGATACAGAAGAGTTAGAGACTGAACTGAATAATGTCAAGCTATTATATAGCTTTAATATAAATAGAATAATAGTTTCTTAATGGAAGCTACAGTTTTATGGCAAAAAATATTAAAAATCAGATTATATCCTTTCTGGGAAACACTGAGAAATTTTGGTAATAAATTCCATCTCGTAAAATTCTTATCTAATTTCACATTAACTTTCCTTTTGGATAATTTTTCACTGTCAGTATCTGATTCTTCCTTTTTTCATACTTTATTTTCTAAACAAAGAGTAGTGGGATACAAAATGATATTTTTTTCAATATATCATTGATCTATTATGTGAATTTGAAAAATCAGTTGATCTCAGTTTTCATTGTTTTAAATGGTAACCAAATTTTTAGAAAACATTTTGAGGTCTAACTATAGCTGTATAATTAGTGAATATAATATTGAAGTGAGTTATTTGTCCCTGATTACTCCAAATGTCATTGATTTTTATCTTAACACACAAGATTTCTATGTCAGTGAATTTAATTACAAAAAGTTTGGTATTTTTCTTTTAGGACAGTGTGACACAGATAATAACTTTCAATGTTCATATCACAATTTTAAACAAATTTTTAATAAGTCTACCTCACAATATGCAAACTAAAAGATGTGAATTACAAGTATTCCAAGAAGTAGAAAATATCAAAGGTCACCTTAAATTTGTTAAAAATTCTATTAAAAACAGAAGAACAAAATGCAACAATCTAAGATATATATATATATATATATATAGGCATATATTCAATTAACAAAGAGAATTTAAAATAGTGAAATTCAGTGTTGACAGGACAATGAATGAATATACTATTGCACTGTTAGGCATGAAGTGGGGGGGCAGCTAGGTGGCATAGTGGATAAAGCACCAGCCTTGGAATCAGGAGTACCTGGGTTCAAATCTGGCCTCAGACACTTAATAATTACCTAGCCGTGTGGCCTTGGGCAAGCCACTTAACACCAGTTGCCTTGCAAAATCCAAAAGAAAAAAAAAAGCATGACATGGGAAAGTCTTTTGAAAAAAATGGCAATAAACATTAAATAATAAAAAAAGATGATGCCATTTGTCTCATTACTAAAATTGTAGCCTAAAGTATATTTTAAAAGTTATTCAAAAAATTCAGAGGGGGCAGTTAGGTGGTGCAGTGGATAGAGTACCGGCTCTGGAGAACCTGAGTTCAAATCCGGCCCCTAAGACTTAATAAATACCTAGCTATGTGACCTTGGGCAAGCCACTTTACCCCACTTGTCTTCAAAAACCTAAAAAAATTTCAGAGCAGTACTATACACAATAGCAAAATTGAAGTATTTTAAACTCTTATCAATACCTGAATGATTCACCTGAAGAAATGATAATACAGGACTTCCAGGCCAAGATGGCAGAGAGAATACAGGCACAGTTAGAAACACCTGAATCTTCCTCTCATCAGACTTGGCTTAAAGTTAACTTAAAAACACACACACACACACACACACACACACACACACACACACACTCAGTTAACTTAAAAAAAGTTACCTTTCAAGTATTAAAAAGGGAAAAGGGGAGGGGAACAATGGAGAAAGGGAGAGGAAGAAAAGGGGGAATTAATAGAAGGAAGGGAAGGAAAAAGGGGGAGGAGGGTGGATATAGGAGGGCAAACACACTGAAGGGGGTGGTATTCAGAAACAAAATACTGGGGAATACAGATAAGGGGGAAGGGGAAAATATAAACAGAGGGAAGATAGCATGGAGGCCAATAAAGAGTTCGTGATTATAACTTTGAAAGTGAATAGGATGAACTCTCCTATAAAACGTAATCAAATAGCAGAAAGGATTAAAAACCAGAATCCTACAATATGTTGTTTACAAGAAACTCATCTGAAGCAGAGATACATATAGAGTAAAGGTAAAAGATTGGAGCAAAGCCTATTTTGCTTCAGCTGAAGTGAGAAAAGCAGGAGTAGCAATCCTTGTCTCAGACAAAGCAGCAGCAAAAATAGATAGCCTTAAAAGAGATAAAGAAGTAAACTATATTCTCCTAAAAGGTACCATAGACAATAAAGTGATTTCAATACTGAATATATATGAACTCAAAGGGTTAGCATTCAAATTTTTAGAGGAGAAGCTGGACGAACTACAGGAAGACATAGATAGCAAAACTCTACTAGTGGGAGACCTCAACTTCTCACTCTCAGATTTAGGTAAATTAAATCATAAAATAAACAAGAAAGAAGTTAAGGAGGTAAATAGATTGTTAGAAAACCTATATATGATAGACTTATGGAGGAAACTGAATGGAGATAGAAAAGAATCTACCTTTTGCTCTGCAGTACATGGCACTTACACAAAAATTGACCATGTATTAGGGTATTAGAAAGCTAATAAAAATTGCAGAAAGGCAGAAATAGTGAATATGTCTTTCTCAATCATAATGCAATAAAGTCATATGCAATATTTCGCCATGGAGATATAGACCCAGAACTAATTGGAAACTAAATCACCTCATTTTAAAGAATGAGTGCATCAAAAAAACAAATTATAGAAAGAATTATTTTATCCTAGATAATGACAATAATGAAACAACATGCCCAAACCTATGGAATACACTCAAAGCAGCTGTCAGGGGATATATTATATCTTTAAATACTTATATGAATAAATTAGAGAAAGAAGAAATCAATGAACTATATATGCAACTAAAAAAATTACAGAAAGAATCAATTAAAAAAGCCCCATTTAAATACCAAATTAGAAATTCTAAAAATTAGAGGAAAAATTAATAAAAACAAAAGAAAAAACTATTGAATTAATAAATAAAATCAAGAGTGGGTTTTTATGAAAAAAAACAATAAAATTGATAAACCTCTGGTCAATTTGATTTAAAAAAAAAGAAAGAAGCCCAAATTGCAAGTATCATAAATTAAAAAGGTGGACTCACCAGCAATGAGAATGAAATTAAAGTAATAATTTGGAATTATTTTGGCCAACTCTATGCCAATAAATTTGACAATGTAATTGAAATGGATGAATATTTACAAAAATATAAGTTGCCCAGGTTAAATGAAGAGGAAATTAAATACCTAAACAACCCTTTCTCAGAAAAAAAAATTCAACAAGCCATCATTTAACTCCCTAAGAAAAAATCTTTAGGGCCTGTTGCATTCACAAGTGAATTCTACCAAATATTTAAGGAACGATTGGTTCCAATGCTATATAAATTCTTTGGGAAAATAGGGGAAGATGTAACTCTGCTTAACTCTTTCTATGAAACCTATATGATGCTGATACCTAAACCAGGAAGAGTTAAAACAGAGAAAGAAAAGTACAGACCTATCTCTCTGATGAATATAGATGCAAAAATCTTAAATAAAATCTTAGCAAAATTATTACAAGTCATCACTAGAACAATACATTATGACCAAGTAGGATTTATCCCAGGAAAGCACGGTTGGTTCAATATTAGGAAAACTGTTTGTATAATCAATTATATCAATAATAATCTTATCAGAAATTATATGATCATATCAATAGATGCTGAAAAAGTTTTTGACAAAATACAGCACCCATTACTACTAAAAACACTAGATAGTGTAGGAATAAATGGGCTTTTTCTCAGAATAATCAACAGTATCTACCTGAAACCTTCAACACACATTATATTCAATGGGGAGAGGCTAGAGGCAGCCTCATTAGGGGTGAAAGAAGGATGCCCATTATCACTACTACTACTATTCAATATTGTATTAGAAATGTTAGCTTCAGCAATAAGAGAAGAAAAAGAAATTGAAGGAATTAGAATTGGGAAGGAAGAGACAAAACTCTCAGTCTTTACAAATTGATATACCTAGAGAATCCCAAGAAATCATACAAAAAAAACTCCTGGAAACAATTAGCATTTTTAGCGAAGTTGCAAGATATGAAATAAACCCTCATAAATCCTCAAATTTTCTGTATATGAATAGCAAGATACAGCAGGAAGAGCTTGAAAGAGAAAATCAATTCAAAGCAACCTCAGACCATATAAAATACCTGGGAGTCCAGGAGTACCTAAGTTCAATTCTGGCCTCAGATCCATAATAATTAGCTAGCTGTGTGGCCTTGGGCAAATCACTTAACCTCATTGCCTTGCAAAAAATACCTAAAAATAACATATGGGAGTCTATTTGCCCAAGGCAGACTCAGAAACTTTTTGAAAACAATTATAAAACTATTCCTACACAAATAAAATCAGATTTAAATAACTGGGCAAACATCAACTACTCATGGATAGGTTGAGCTAATATAATAAAAATATCAATTCTACCAAAACAAAACTACCTCTTTAGTGCCCTGCCAATCAAAATTCCAAAAAAATTACTTTAGAGTATGAGAAAAAGTTTTAATTAAATTCATATGGAGGAATAAAATGTCAAGAATTTCCAGGGAGTCAATGAAAAAAAAAGTACAAAATTAAGGGGATTAAGCCTACCTGATCTAAAATTATATTATAAGCATCAGTCATCAAAATTGTCTGGTACTGGTGGTGAAATAGAGTGATGGACCAGTTGAATAGACTAGATGAAATAGCAGGAAACAATTATAATAATCTGGTGTTTCATAAACCTAAAGATAGAAGCTATTGGGATAAAAACTCTCTCTTTGATAAAAACTGCTGGGAAAATTGGAAGTTAATATGGAAGAAACTCAGATTAGACCAACACCTCACACTGTATACCATGATAAGATCCTAATGGATGCAGGATTTAGACATAAAAAATATTAAAAGCAAACTAGAAGATCAAAGAGTAGTTTATCTGTCATATCTATGGAAAGGGAAGCAGTTTATGACTGAGGAAGAGATGGAGAACATCACTAAAAACAAACCAGATGATTTCAATTACATAAAATTAAAAAGCTTTTGTACAGACAAAACCACTGTAACCAAGATCAAAAGAAATGTAGTAAACTGGGAAACAATCTTTACAACTAATTTTTCTGACAAAGGACTCATTTCTAAAATATACAGAGAACTGAGTCAAATTTTTTAAAAAAAGTTATTCCCCTGTTGACAAAAGGTTAAAGCATATGCAAATGTAATTTACAGCTGAGGAGATCAAAGCAATCCATAGTCATATGAAAAATGCTCCAAATTGTTACTTATTAGAGAAATGAAAATTAAAACTTCTCTGAGGTACCACCTTACACCTCTCAGACTGTCCAATATGACCAGAAAGGAAAATGATCATTGTTGGAATGATTATGGGAAATCTGGTACACTAATACATTGTTGTTGGAGTTGTGAACTCATCCAAGCCTTTCTGGAGAGAAATTTGGAACTAAGCCCCAAGGGAAACAAAAATGTGCATACCCTTTCATCCAGGAATATGACTACTGGGTCTATACCCTGAGGAGATGATGAAAAAAAGGGTATAAATATCACTTTTACAAAAATATTCATAGCAGCCCTGTTTGTGGTGGCAAAGAATTGGAAATCAAGTTAATGTCCTTCCATTGGGGAATGACTTAGCAAACTGTGGTATATTTATGTCATGGAACACTATTGTTCTATTAGAATCCAAGAGGAATGGGAATTCAGGGAAGTCTGGAGTGATTTGCGTGAACTGATGCTGAATGAGATGAGCAGAACCAAATAAATTGTATACCCTAACAGCAACATGGGGGTGATGATCAGCCTTGATGGACTCACTCATTCCATCAGTGCAACAATCAGGGAGAATTTGGGGCTGTCTGCAATGGAGAATACCATCTGTTCCAGATAAAGAACAAAAACCTAAGGATTATTAACTTTAATTTAGGAAAAAAACTAATATCTTATTGTCTGACCTTGCTATCTCTTATACTTTGTATTTCTTCCTTAAGGATATGATTTCTCTCTCATAACATTCAGTTTCCATCAATGTATACCATGGAAACATTGTAAAGACTGGCAAATTGCTTCTGTGGGGGGGGGGGGGGAAGCAAGATTAGGGGAAAAATTGTAAAACTCAAAATAAATGAAATCTTTTTAATTAAAAAAAGAAACGATATTACATTCATGTCATAAACATGACAGGCAAAATGCCAAAAATAAAAAAAAATTAAAATTAAGAAAACCATATAAGAACAATTGGTATTTAAAAATACCAATATTGGAATTGGAACCAAGTTTCTTGATTTCATATCCAGTGTTTGTTTGTTTGTTTTTCCTCAATTAGGATACTATTATTTTATTAGACACATTCCAAAAAAATTGAGTATGGCCTTTCTTGTAACTCTAATTCACTGCCTAAATGAACTTTTAAGTGGCTTTTTCCCAACAAACAAAAATTAGTAACTCCAATTATATCTATATAGTTTTTAATTGTGGACAGATTGCTAGGCTAGTTTGAACCTATGTTCCAATCCTACTTTCAAAACTTAGTATTTATTTAATTCTAGGTAAGCCACTGAAATTGTTTTCTAACAGTAAATTGGATAGGGTCCTACTTATGTTACCTACATGAATATACTGCTATGAGGTTCAAATGAAGTGACATATGTAAAGACCACTGCAAACCTTAAATTCAGCATCATCATCAACAAAACCATTATTTGGTTTTTATCTATTTTATGACATTCACATAGCCATGGTTTGCAGAAAAATCATCAGCATGTCATATTTTTCATATCTAAAATTAAAGAGAATATTATACAGATTAGAGGACTTTTTAAAAATGAGATTTCAATTCATCTTCTGTGTCTCTGTGAAATCATATGTAGGATATTTCTAGGTCCAGAAGGCAACAGGCAAAATGACAATCATTCATTAATGACTTCATATATTCCAGACACTTTGCTAAGAATTGGAGACGCAGCTACAGACAAAAAAAAAAAAGAAATCCTTCCCCTCAAAGTAGTTACTTTCTAATAGAGAAAGGGAAAATATAAAAGAGATTTAGAAGTAGAGACAAGAGGTGAATTTAACATGGCTGGTATGGTTCTGTCTCCATAGGATGTACTAGGAAGAACTCCCTTGTTGGGAAAGGAGACTGGAGAGGCACTGGGATTATCCAAGATGAATGAGCCTAGACACTAAAGGAAGTTCCAATGGTAGCTAGAGTACAATATGAATGCAATCCTGTTCTTACATTATTTTGCATCCAATAATCCTGTTGTTTTTGACAGATTTTCATTCCATAAAGCTTGAGGATACTAATTATTTCATATGCTAACTTCTAGGAAAAAAGGAAAGAATCTTCAATTTTTAGTGAGCAATGTTATATTCATTCATTTGTGGGCAATAGTTCTATCTAACATATCAATTAATATTTTATATGCTAAACACTCAAGAAGAATATCTTAAAGTTTATGTATTCTAATATAGGGATCTATTATGTTATTTCTAAAGGATAGAGATTTTTTTAATATACACTTTTACTTGATCACATCATTCTAAGTATACCAAAATTGTCAAATTTTTCCAACTAGTAATTATGTGATAGTGTTTCAAACATCTAATTATACAATTATCTTTGACCAAAGAGTCCCAAGTTTTAATTAGAAAGCTTTTCTTCAATTCCTGGTTACAGTGATGTTATCTTGAAGCATTATAATAAATCACTTCCCATCATTTATTAAATACTACTATCAGCATATTACAGGTAGAATTCATTTATTTGATTTTGTAGAATCTTTTTCTTTGTTCTATAGAATTTCATTCCATAGAGTTTTTTGTTCTATTCATCAGATCCCAGAGTACAATTTGGTGTAACCATCCACTATTCACTATTACTTCCTGCTGTAGAGATAGTAGAAGGAGGAAAAGAAGGAAGAAGAGGAGGAGCAGTAGCAGGAGTAATAAATAATATATATAAAGCATGCTAAGTTTTTCACAGAGAGAAATGACCTTGCTATCTTTTTAATCTGAGAAAATGATTATTTTTATTAACATATAAATACTCATATATAGCATTCAAATATTATCTCTGTTATTATTAGTAACTAATCAGTAGGTTAGTTATTAATTGGATTTGTTTATTTTCAATTTTTATTTGCTTACTCAAAGCACAATTCTTGTGAAGGACAGGAATCTTTCCTCAAACTTAGACCCCACTGAACTGAGAGTTTATTTCTGATTAAACAGAAAATATAATCTAATCTAAGTGAATTCTGACCCTGTCTGTGTTTAATTTGTGTGGTCTTTGTGGAGAGAGAGAACAGGGACCCTAAGAAACAGTATTTCTTTTAGTAGTAAGAGATCAGGGGCCCATTCTGGGTAGGGATGAGAGCACAGACCAGGAGAGGAATAATCATACCACCCCACTGATCATAACACCATGGAAGGGCCAAAATTTCCACTCAGGACTAAATCCAAAATAGCATTGTTTAAAAATCTGAAGCATGGGTAAATACATTCTCTCCTCATTGGTGGGGGGGGGGGGGGGAGGAAGACAGCACTGGAAAAGAGCCAAAATTTAAGTTAAAATTAAAAGTCAAGAAGAAGACAGAAAAATTAACAAATAAACAGCAAAAATAATGAATCAGGAGACTTCTTGGGGCAGAGTCAAAAATGGCAGCATGAAGTTAGCATACTCCTGGAGCTTTTCCCTATACCATATGAAATGAAATCTCTGCACAGACATTAAAGCTATACAATCCATCAAAAAAATACAAACTCCAAATAAGTTTTCAGTGGTAGACATCATGGAAGCTCTTCAGGGAAGGTCTGTCTCTTTAGGGGGGAAAGGGGTTGTAAAGCCCAGATAGGCAGGAGAGCAGGAAAGCTGGGAAGTTTTTAGCCACAGTACAGTATAGGTCCTTGCAGCTTGACAACAGCACAAGTCCTGGCAGCTATATAGCAAGTCAGAAGGGAGGGTCCAAACCCCACAGAAGTCTGAACCCTGGGAACACTGTTGAAAAAAGACAGGACATGTTTGGGAACAAACCAATGCATAGAAAGAACCTGGACAGAAAGAAGGAAACAAACCTCTGCAAAGACAATGGCTAGGCTGCATAGGTAATATCTTGGCCAATGATAAACCAGGGATCAGACCCCAACCCAAACATAAAATTTTTGACTCTTTTCTCCCTATATTAGAGCTCAACCAATAAAGATGAGAAAAAAACTAAATGAGTGCTCACTATAGAATGTTACTATGCAGATAAATATGATAGCAATGCCACCTCAGAAGAAGAAAGCAGTGAAAAATTACTTTCAGGGAAAGTGTCAAAAGAGCCTGGACTCAAATCCAAAAGTTCATAGAACTTAAAAATCAAAGAAGAGAGGAAGAAGAAAAATGGGAAAAGGAAGTGGGTCATGCCAGAAAATTATGAAATATTGATCAAAGAAATCGATTCCTTTAAACATAAAAATAACCAATTGGAAAAAGAATGTAATTATTAAAAAGATTAAATTCAACCAACTGGAAAAGAAATGCAGTTCATCTAAAACTCAACTGGAACAAGTGGAAAAGGAATGTAAGTCAAAAAAAAGAGTAAAATCAACCAATTGGAAAAGGAAACACAAAAGATATCTGAAGAAAATAAACCATAAAATTAGAATTGGACAAATAGAAACCAATGAATTTATGAGACAACAAGATTCCATCAAAGTATAAAAGATCAAAACATTTGAAAAGAAATATCTTTTGGGATAAACAAATGACCTGGAAAACAGACCCAGAAGAAATAATTTGCAAATTACTGGGCTACTAGAAAATCTATATCAAATAGCAAGATAGCCATTGAAAGAACAAACAGAACTCCTCCAGAAAGAGATCACAGGATAGAAACTTCAAGGACTATCATACCAAATTCCAGAATTCTTAAAGGAGAAAATACTGCAAGCAGTAAAAAAGGAGCAATTCAAATTCAAAAGAAACACACTCAGACTTACACATGACTTACCAGCTTCAACCCTGGAATACCATGTTTCAGAGGGCAAAGAACCTTGGATTACAACCAAGAATTTAATACCCTGCAAAATTCTGTATATTCTGTCAGGGAAAAGATGAATATTCACAAAAATAGTGGACTTCCAAAATTTCCAGATAAAAAGACTAGAATTGAACAGAGAATACAAGAC
The DNA here is from genome assembly GCF_037893015.1 of Macrotis lagotis. Taxonomy (NCBI): domain Eukaryota; kingdom Metazoa; phylum Chordata; class Mammalia; order Peramelemorphia; family Peramelidae; genus Macrotis; species Macrotis lagotis. The sequence continues at coordinate 397,539,231 of NC_133666.1, forward strand.
TCAAGAGATGCATAAAAAAGGTAAACAAGGGGCTAATAGGTGGTGCAGTGGAAAGAGAATTAGTCCTGGAGTCAGTAGTACCTGAGTTCAAATCCAGCTTCAGATACTTAATAATTACCTAGCTGTGTGGTGTTGGGCCAGCCACTTAACCCTATTTGCCTTGCAAAAACCTAAAATAACAAATTTAAATTAAAAATTAAAAAAAGGTAAACAAAAGGTGGAAAAACTAAAACAAATATTGAAACAATTTAAAATAATAAACAATTAAACAATTTAAAATATTAAAATAAATTGTATATAACCATATAAGGAAAGATGTAACACTTTTAACTCTGGGCAATTGTGTTTCTTTTAAAGTAGTTAAAGGGTTGAATATAGTTGAAGAGATAATGATTTAGAAGATGAGCATGGGGTTGGTTCTTGTTTGTAAAGGACAAAGATGATGTCACTACATTTGAAACAAATAGCCCAGATGAAAAGCTGGAATGTTTACTCTAAACTTATATCTCTCAGTTTCCTTTGACCTATTTTAATTCCATCTTGCTCATAGAGTTTAACACTTTCCCATCCTATGCTGGGTGGTCCAGAGCCAATGTCTCCATATCTTACAATCAATAGTAAAGTTCTTAAGAGAGACTTCCATAGTGTCCCAATACACAGAGTACTTAGAGACTCTATAGTTAATTAAATCAGAAATGACTTTGGGGCAGAGAGTGGGAACATACATAGAAGAGTTGGACATAAAGAAAATAAGAAAAGATTTTATCTTAATAGGTAAGTTAGTTGATAAGGGTTTAAGTATCATGATTGAGGAGCTAAAGGGGAAGTATGGTACAAATAGTCAATGAAATAATTTGGCTTTTCATGATCTTTGGCTTATGAGGATTGTATGTCTATGGAAGAGTTGAAAATGGAATACGGTATAAAGTCACTATAATTTGATGTGATTCATGACTCTTAAGAAGTGAATTTCTAATGAGACAAAAGAGTGGAGGGTATTTAGAGATTATAATGAAATGTTGCTTATCTAGCAATGAAGCAATCAACCAGTCAGCTTATGATTGTACTTTGGTTGATAATACTTTTGACTTTATCAATTTTTTTCAGTGATTTACTATTTTATTTTTTTCATTACAGGTTATATTTATTTTAAGTTTTACAATTTTTCTCCAATCTTACTTCCCTCCCTCCACCCCTCATAGAAGGTAATTTGTCAGTCTTTACATTGTTTTCATGTTATACATTGATCCAAATTGAGTGTGATGAGAAATAAATAATACCCCTAAGGAAGAAACACAAAGTATAAGAGCTAACAAGATCAGATAACAAGGTATCAGATTTTTTTTTTCTAAATTGAAGGAAATAGTCCTTGGACTTTGTTCAAACTCCATAGTTCTTTATTTGAATATAGATAGTATTCTTCATTGCAGACAGCCCCAAATTGTTCCCGATTGTTGCACTGATGGAATGAGTGAGTACATCAAGGTTGATCATCACCCCCATGTTGCTGTTAGGGTGTACAATGTTTTTTCTGGTTCTGCTCATCTCACTCATCATCAGTTCATGCAAATCCCTCCAGGCTTCCCCGAGTTTCCATCTCTCCTGGTTTCTAATAGAACAATAGTATTCCATGACATAAATATGCCACAGTCTGCTAAGCCATTCCCCAATTGAAGGACATTAACTTGATTTCAAATTCTTTGCCACCACAAACAGGAATGCTATGAATATTTTTGTACAAGTGATCTTTTTTACCCTTTTTCATCATATCTTCAGGGTATAGACCCAGTAGTGCTATTGCTTGATCAAAGGGTATGCACATTTTTGTTTCCCTTTGGGCATAGTTCCAAATTTCTCTCCAGAAAGGTTGGATGAGTTCACAGCTCCACCAACAATGTAATAGTGTCCCAGATTTCCCATATCCCTTCCAACAGTGATAATTTTCCTTTCTGGTCATATTGGCCAGTCTGAGAGGTCTGTGAGGTGGTACCACAAAGGAGCTTTAATTTGCATTTCTCAAATAAGTAATGATTTAGAGCAATTGTTCATATGACTATGGATTGCTTTGAACTCCTCAGCTTTAATTTGCTTTTGTATATACTTTGAACATTTGTCAATTGGGGAATTGTTTTTAAAATATGACTCAGTTCTCTGTATATTTAAGAAGTTAGTCCTTTGTCAGAAACATTAATTGTAAAATTGTTTCCCAGTTTAATACATTTCTTTTGAGCTTGGTTACAGTGGTTTTGTCTGTGCAAAAGCCTTTTAATTTAATGTACTCGATATCATCTAGTTTGATTTTAGTGATGTTCTCCATCTCTTCCTCAGTCATAAACAGCTTCCCTTTCCATAGATCTGACAGGTAAACTAGTCCTTGATCTTCTTATTCACTTATCGTATTGTCTAAATCCTGCCTCCATTCGAATCTTATCTTGGTATAGGGTGTGAGGTGTTGGTCTAATCTACGTTTCTTCCATACTAACTTCCAATTCTCTCAGCAGTTTTTATCAAAGAAAGAGTTTTTATACCAATAGCTGGACTCTTTCGGTTTATAAAAGAGCAGTTTACTATAATCGTTTCCTGCTATTGCAACTAGTCTATTTCACTGGTCCACCACTCTATTTCTTAGCCAATACCAGACAGTTTTGATGACTGATGCTTTATAATAGAATTTTAAATCAGGTAGGGCTAAGCCATCTTCTTTTGTACATTTTTTCATTGAATACCTGGAAATTCTTGACATTTTATTTCTCCATATGAATTTATGTACAACATTTTCTAACTTGTTGAAGTAATTTTTTGGAATTTTGATTGGTATGGCACTAAAGAGGTAGTTTAGTTTTGGTAAAATTGTCATTTTTACTATATTAGCTCTACCTATCCATGAGCAGTTGATGTTTGCCCAGTTATTTAATTATGATTTAATTTGCATGAGAAGTGTTTTATAATTGTTTTCAAAAAGATTCTGAGTCTGCTTTGGCAAATAGACTCCCATGTATTTTATATTGTCTGAGGTTACTTTGAATGTGATTTCTCTTTCTAGCTCTTCCTGCAGTGTCTTATTATTCATATATAGAAAATTTGAGGATTCATGAGGGTTTATTTTATATCCTGCAACTTTGTTAAAACTGCTTATTTTTTCCAGTAGTTTTTTGGATGATTTCTTGGGATTATTTGGGTATACCATCATGTCATCTGCAAAGAGTGAGAGTTTTGTCTCTTCCTTCCCAATTCTAATTCCTTCAATTTTTTTTTTTCTTCTCTAATTGCTGAAGCTAACATTTATAATACAACATTGAATAGTAGTGGTGATAATCGACATCCTTTTTTCACCTCTGATCTTATTGGGAATGCTTCTAGCCTCTCCCCATTGAATATAATGCTTGTTGATAGTTTCAGATAGATAATTTGAAAACCCGAGTGAAATGAATGAATATATTCAAAAGTACAAACTGCCTAGATTAACAGAAAGGACAATAAAATATTTAAATAACTCATTTCTTAAAAATAAATTGGAGAAACCATCATTAAATAAGTAAGAAAAAGTCTCCACATCCAGATGTATTTCTAAATGAATCCTGCCAAACATTTAAAGAAAAATTAATTCCCATTCTAAATAATCTATTTTAAAAAATAAGAGAAATTCTCCTAAATTCTTTTTGTGCCTCCAAAATGGTACTGATTTCTGAACCAGAAACAACCAAAACAGAGAAAGAAAAATTTAAATCAATCTTCCTAAAGAAGATTGATGCAACAATCTTAAATAAAACTTTAGCAAAGAGATTACAGCAAATTATTACTAGGATAATAAACAATGACCTTGGATGATTTATACTTGGTAGGCAGGGATGTTTCAATATTGGGGAAACACTAAACATAATTGAATATGTCAATAACAAAACCTACAGAAATCATATGATTATCTCAGTAGATCTTATAAAACCATTGCTATAAAAACACTAGAAAGCATATGAAGTTTTCCTTAAGATATTAAGCAGCATCTACCTAAAACTATCAAGAAATATTATAGGTGAGAGGGATAAAGTAGCAACAGTTCCATTAAGATCAGAGGTGAAAAGTATGCCCATTACCACCATTATTATTCAAAATAGTGTTAGAAATGTTAACTTTAGCAGTAAGAGAAGAAAAAGAAATTGAAGGAATTAGTACTGTCAATAAAGAAGCAAAACATTCACTCTTTGCAGATGATATAATGGCAGAGAACCCAAGAAAATCATCTAAAAAGCTACTTGAAAGAACAACAAAGCCCTATAGTAAGAGATAGAGAAATTCCATTTAAACTAACTCTAGCAGGGGAGGGGGAAGATCCAAGTTGGTGACAGGAGAAGATCTTCTCTTAGGTGTTCTCTCTATATAATATTTCAAAACTTATAAAATAAGGACTCTAACTAAATTTTTGAGAGACATAATGCACAGAGGGATCCAGGGAGGCAGTTCTACAGTCCAGGCTAACCTGGAAAATAGTGGAAGGGCTCCACTCCGCAGAGTTGGAGGGGTGGCCCTCCAGAGTGAAGGGACTTCAAACTCCCAGAGGCAGCTCCAGGGTGCCTGTGAGCCTTGGCTCATGGCAGTGGGAGCAGTTTCCTGACCTACACCAAGGGGAGCATTTGGCACAACTTGGGGGACTAGTGAGGGGAGCTCTGCCAGCATGTAAAACCCATCCCTCAGGGCACTCAAAAATCAGCTTTGCCAGGGCAGCCCAGATCCAGGAAATGGAAGCAGGTAGACCCAGTAAGCTGGAGCCCCCAGGCAACTGAGACTTGAGTACTCAGCATACTAAGGGTACAGGAGTGGATAGAGATTTCCCAGATTTGTCCTCTGTACCTGGAAAAAGACTCTGAGTCTCTGACCACATTCAGATCCTGATCACAAAATAGGACCCCATGGAACAGTAGCCCCATGGCAGAGGGTACATTTGTTGTCATACACAGACCAGGAGGGAAGACAGAGCCTAACACACTGAGATCCCTGTTGGGGGGAGGTCTCAATAATACACAAAGCTCAGGAAGCACCCCAAAATCAGGCAGAGGCTTGGGAAATGAGTAAACAGAGAAAAAAAAGGAACACCATTGAGAAATATATTTTCTATGATCCAAAGAAGGATCAAAATACTCAATCTGAAGATGAGGAAGTAAAAGTACTGCATCTAAAGACTGCAAGAAAAATGGAAATTGGGTTCAGTCTATGACAGAGCTCAAAAAATATTTTGAAAATCAAGTGAAGGAGGTAGAAGAATAATTGGGAAAAGAAATGAGAGAGTTTGAGGAAAAGCATGCAAAAGAAACCAGCGGCTTATTCAAGGAGATCCAAATAAAATGCTGAAGAAAATAACATATTAAAAAACAGCATAGATCAAATGGATAAAATAGTTCAAAAAGTAATTGAGGAGAAGAATGCTTTAAAAAAGGAGAATTGGCCAGATGGAAAAAGAGATAATAAAGCTCTCTGAGAAAAACAAATCCTTCAGAAATAGAATGGAATTAAAGGAAGCTGCTGAATTTACAAGAAGTCAAGACGCAATACTTCAAAATCAAAAGAATGAAAAATTAGAACAAAATGTGAAATATCTCATTGAAAAAACAACTGATCTGGAAAGCAGATTGAGGAAAGATAATTAAAAAATTATTGGGCTGCCTAAAGTCATGATCAGGAAAAAATCCTTGACATCATTTTTAAAGAATTCCTACAGGAAAATTGTCCAGATATCCTAGAAGCAGAGGGCAAAATAGAAATTGAGAAAATCCACCAATCTCCCCGAGAAAGAGATCCAAGAAAAGAATTCCCAGGAATATTATAGCCAAGTTACAGAACTCCCAATTCAAAGAGAAAATATTACAAACAGCTAGAAGAATATAATTCAAATATTGTGGAGGTGCAGTCAGGATCACACAGGACTTAGCAGCAGCTACATTAAAGGCTTTTAGGGCTTGGAATATAATATTCTGGAAGGCAAAAGAGCTCGGAATACAACTGAGAATCAACTACCCAGCAAAATTGAATTCCCTCTTCCAGGGAAAAAAAAGATAGGCTTTCAATGAACCAAGGGAATTTCAAATGTTCCTGTTTAAAATGGCCAGAGCTGAACAGAAATTTTCAACTTCAAATACAGGACTCAGGTGAAGCATAGAGAGTGGAAGAGAAGGGTAAAATATGAGGGACTTAATGAGGATGAACTGCATGTTTTCTTGCATAGAAAATTGATACTGATAATATTCATAAGAAACTTCTCATATAATAGAGCATGTAGAAGGAGCTTTTATAGATGAAGCCCAAGAGAGAACTGAATTTGAAAATATAATATACTGTAAATATGAAGTCATTGGCTAAAAGGGAAATGTAATGGGACTAAGAGAAAGGAGAGGTAGAATAGGACAAGATATTTCATAAAATAACATTTTTTCATTACAATGAGCTATTGCAATGATATAGAAGGGGAGAAGGTGAGAGGGAATGAGGGATCCCTTGTTCTCATCAGAGGTAGCTTGGAGAGGAAACAGTATATATATATATATATACTCAACGAGGTATAGATATCTAGATTAAGAAGGAGAGAAGGGGACAGGTGGAAAGGGGGGAATGTGAGTGATGGATGAGAGGGTGGACCATAGGGGAGAGTGGTCAGATATAACACATTTTTTTAATATTTTTTGCAAGGGGCTGGGATTGGATGACCTGTCTGGGACCATAGGGCCAGGTAGTTCCTAGGCCTTAGGGGTGGTGTATGGATCTGGGACCTCTTGGCCCCAGGGCTGGTGATCAGTCTGCTGTACCACTCAGCTACCCTATAGCACATTTAAGAATAGGGACAGAAAAAATATAATGTATGGTAGTGGGGAAGTACAAATGGAGGGAGTTGCGATCAGCAATAGCAATGGTAAAAAAATATGGTAGTAGCTTTTGTGATGGACTTATCCTAAAGAATGTGATCTACCCATGACAGAGCTGGTGGTTTTGGAACATAGACAGAAACATATTTATTATTATTATTATTATTATTATTATTATTATTATTATTATTATTATTATTATTATTTGGAGGGGGGTTGTGGGACAACTGGGGCTAGGTGGCTTGCCCAGGGACATATGACTGGGTAATTGTTGGATGTCTGAGGCTGGATTTGAACCTGGGTGTTCTTGGCTCCAGGGCCAGTGCTCCATCCACTGAGCCACCTAACTGCCCCTATTATTATTATTTTTTTTAATTTTGATTTTATTGTTTCCTCTTTGCTTTATTTTATTGCTCATGAGGGTCTATATTTTTTTGCATTAGTGGGTATTATGTTTACTCAAAAATAATATTTTAGTAATGTATAAAAATCATTTGTACAAAAATAAAATAAATATAATAAATATTTTAAAATAATAGCAAAGAAACTCCGGATATCATTAAATACTTGGAAATCCATACTTTCAAGACAAATGCAGAAACTATAGGAAAGCAATTACAAAGCACTTCATAGCCAATAAAGTCAGATATAAATAATTGCAAAAATGCCAATTACTCATGGTGAGGTTGAGCTAATACAATAAAAATGTCAATTGTAGTCAAATTAAGTTGCTAATTCAGTGCCATACCAAACTACCAAAAAACTATTTTATCAATCTAGAGAAATAGTAACTAAATTCATCTGGAGCAACTAAATTTCAAGAAAATCAAGAAAATTAATGACAAAAAAAAATATAAAAGAAGGTTATCTACTCTACCAAATCAATCTAAAACTATACTATGAAGTTATGGTCATTGACACTGCCTGGTACTGGTTAAGAAATAGAGTAATGTGATCAGTGGATTAGAATAAATCCAAAGAAACTGTAGTGTGAGACTACAATAATCTAGTGTTTGACAAAACCCAAAACATTAGCTTCTGGGATAAGAACTTACTATTTAACCAAAATTTTGGGGAAAACTGGAAAATAGCATGAAAAAAAAAACTAGGCATAAATACAAATCTCACACCCTATACCAAAATAAGGTCAAAATAGATACCGGATTTAGACATAGAGGGTAATACCATATAACAATTAACAGAACAAGAAATATTCTGTCTGATCTATGGGAAGGAGAGAAATTTATGTCCAAGCAAGAAATAGAGTACATTATAAATTGCAAAATGAATGATTTTTACTATATTAATCGAAAAATGTTTTGCACTAATTGAACCAATGCTGCCAAAATTAGAAGGAAAACAGAAATCTGGGAAACAATTTTCACAGTTAGGGGTTCAGCACCACTTTGGGGTCATAAAAGGAATTTACAACTCCTTTTCCTATTTTTTAAAAAATAGTTTATGTAGAATAGGAGTTAATTGTTCCTTAAAAGTTTGGTAAAATTCATTTGTATGCCAATCTGGACCTGGAGACTTTTTTAGCAGCCTTATTGGATTCTAGAAGTCTCAATTCAGATAGAATCAGGGGTTCAGGTGATTGGTCATACAGAGATTATAGGGTAGTATTTTGGAGCATTGGAATTAGTTCTTTGTTGCATTGCTTATATGTGATTCTGATCACAACCCCATCAAAATGAGAAGCATTAGCTCACTAGACCATATAGCTCCAGGGAAACAGCCTAAACAAGATTCCATGGAAGAAAATATTACCTTTGGTCATTCACAGACCATAATACAGAACATGAGAGTAGCAAATACCCTGTCCTTAGATCATACAACCTTGGAAAAATTGAAAGCTTTCAGACCCCTCCAGAACAAGCTATATAAACAATATGAAGCTTGAAATAGTGCCTCCTCTACCCTAGGAGCAGAGTTCTACTTTAATATATAGTAAACAATCAAGAGTAATGGGTTGAAAAAAATGAACAAACAATAACAACAACAACAACAACAACAATCCTGTCTATAGTAAACTACTCCTATGGAGAATATAACACAATTCAGAAGAAAACAAAACAGATACATGAAATACATCAAAGAAAAATATAAATTTGTTTAAGCCCTAAAAAAAGAATTCCTGGAAGTGATCAAAATATATTATAAAAATCAAATATAATAGCTTGAGGAATAATTGGAAAAGAAAATGAGAACAATGCAAGAATCATCAAAAAAGATCAATAGTCTGATAAAGGATATACAAAAATAAATAATGAAGAAATCAATGTCTTTATAAAACAGAATTAATCAAATGATAAAAGAGGCCCAAAAATATACCAAAGAACTCCTTTAAAAGCAGGATTGGCCAAATGGATGACATAGACAAATTCAATGAAAAGAACACATAAAAAAAGTATTGGCCAGGTGGGGGAAAGAGATCCAAAAATTCATTAATGAACAGAAAAACTTATAAGGTACAATTGACCAAATTTGAAATGTGACATATAAAAGCTGATGACAGTAATTCTTTAAAAATTAGCATTGGGCAAGTGGAAACTATTGACCCCATGAGACATTAAAAAAAACACCCAGTACCATAAAATCAAAAGAATGAAAAATATAAGAAAACATATTTATCTCATTAAAACAAAAACAACTAATTTGGAGGTAGTTTGAGGAGAGATCATTTTTAAATTATTGTATTACCTAAAAGCCAGGAGCAGAAAAAGAGTGTAGACATTCTTTTTCAATAAAACATCAAGGAAAACTAGAACTTCCTAAAAGAGATCTCAAAATGAAAACTCCCTGGAATATTATAGCTGATTTCCAGAGCTCTCAGGTCAATGAGAAGATATTGCAAATAATGATAAAGTAACAACTTAAATTTCAAAAAGCTACAGGCAGATTTATGCAAGATTAATCAATCACTAAGTTAAAAGATCAAGGAGGTTATGGAATGATATTCTGGGAGCTTGAATTACAACCTGCTCAGCAAAACTGTGTATAATCCTTCACAGGAGAAAATAAATATTTTTCTAAAATAGAGATCATTAAAGTATTCATTATGAAAAAACAAGATCTGAATTTTTAAAAAAGGATTCAAATATAAATTTCAAGAGAAACAAAAAAGGTAAGCAGGGAAGAAAAAGCAAAAGAGACTTGATAAATTTAAACTCTTTTCCATCCAGCCTCCATATAAAAATAGATACTCATAACTATGAAAAATTATCATTTTAGGGGAATTAGAAAAGTTATGAGTTGATTATGAAGGTGTAATATCCAAAATTATAAAATGTAAAGTGTGATAAAAAATGATGCACTGGAAGAAGAGGGAGGGATAGAAAAGGAGAAATTATCACATATGAAAGAGTTGCAGCAGATTTAAAGAACCAGATGGATTCAAAAGTGAATTCTTCTGTTTAAAGAATTATTCATTCAATTACTATATAAGATACTCGAGAAAATAGGCAAAGAAGAGTCATATCAAAATCATTTTATGACATAAATATGGTGCTGGTATATTACCTATGAAAAGAAAACATGTAGAAAATTATTGAACCATTTCTCTGAAGAATAGTGATGCAAAATATGTGTGAGGAAATAGCAGTATATTACAAGAGTCATACACTATGACCAATTGAAGTTTATAACTGGAAATTAAAAAAATGTAGGTTGATTCAATGTAAAGAAATTATCAGCATAACTGACAAGATTAATAACAAAACAAAATTATGATTATGTCAATAGATATAGAAAACTCATTTGAAAAAATACACTGATTTGGCAGTACATTTATTTGACAAAACTCAGATATTAAAACACTAGAAATAATAGAACTCAATGGAATTTTTCTTATAATGATAAGTAATATTTAGTTCAAAATCATCAGCAAGACTTTTCTTTAATGGGGATAAGCTCAACACCTTCAGGGCATCATCAAAGGACTTTGCATTTTTACTATCAGTATAACACTGGATTTTAAGTATTTTTTCATATGGTTAGATAGATAGATAGATAGATAGATAGATAGATAGATAGATAGATAGCTTTAATTTCTTCATTTGTAAACTGCTGTTCATATCCTTTGACCATTTACCACTTGGGAAATGACATGTTAGTTCATAAATTTGGTTCAATTCTCTATATGTTGTGGAAATGAGACCTTTATCAGAATCCCTAGCTTTTCTATTTTCTCACTTTCTTGGCAGCATTGGGTTCATCAATGCAAACCTTTTTAATATAATATAGTCAAAATTATCCATTTTGCATTTAGGGATATAAAACTTCCCCTAAAAATATTTTACTGCATCTCATAAATTTTGCTATGATTACTCATCACTATCATTTTCTTGGATTAAATGATTAATTAATTCCACAATTTGATGTTTAATTCACTCATTCTTCAAAATTGTTAGTTATTTTCTAATCTATTTTTAGTCTATTTTTCCATGACCTTTTATGACATGTAATTCTTCTTGCATCATGATCTTTTTTCCTTTTTTCTCTTTAATATTTATTCTCATTTTGTACAAATAATGCTTTTCATACATCAATAAAATACTCTTTTTTAAGAGTAAATGAAACACCCCCTCCCCCCATAAATATAGACTCACTTGAATGATAAACAGGAGAGGAAAAAATTAAAATTGAAAAAAATAATAGTAATAATTGTAGGTATGGCCAGGTGGCGCAATGGACGGAGCACCAGCCCTGAAGCCATGAGCACCAGAGCCCACATCCGGCCCCATACACCCAAAAATCACCCAGCCATGTGACATGCAAGCCACCCGAACCCTACTGCCCTGAAAAAAACCAAAAAAAGAAAAAAAATACCCAAAATAAAATAAAATAGTAATATAGTAGGGGTGGCTGGGTGGCAGACAGAGCATTGGCCCTTGAGCCAGGAGCATGCGGGTCCAAATCCAGCCTCAGACACCCAATGATCACCCTGCTATGCAGCCCCAGGCAGGCCACCCAGCCCCATTTGCCCTGAATACCCCCCTAAATAATAATAATAATAACAATAATAATAATAATATGTGCTTGAGTCTTTGTTCCAACACCAACAACTCTGTTGAAGGTGGATCACATTCTTTATGATAAGTTCATCACAAAAGTTATTTCAGTATGTTTCTACCATTGCCATTGCTGATTACAACTCCCTCCTTTCATATTTCTCCACTACCATGTACTATATTTTCTCTCTCCTTTCACTCTGACTCTGTTGTAGGGTAGTGGAGTGGGGCAGCAGACAGATACCCCAGCTCTGGGGCCAAGAGGCCCTAAGCCCCCATACCACCCCTTAGGCCCAGCATCCACCTGGCCGTATGGTCCTGGACAGGCCTTCCAATCCCAGCCCCTTAGAAGAAGCAAAAAAGAAAATGTGTTATATCTGACCAATCTCCCCCATGATCCATCCTCTCCTCCTTTATTCACATCCCCCTGTTCCCCCTGTCCCCCCTTACTCCAGATGCCTATACCCTATTGAGTATATATACTGTTTCCTCTCCTAAACACCTCTGATGAGAGCAAAGATTCCCTAATTCCCCCTTACCTACCCCCTTCCATATCATTGCAATAGCTCTTTGCAATAAAGAAAAATCTTATTATGTGAAATATCTTGGCCTATTCCCCCTATCCTTTTTATTTCTCCCATTACATTTCCCTTTTTTCTAATGACTCCAATTTTGAGACCATATTCTTATCTTCAAATTCAGCTTTCTCCTGTGCTTCAACCATAAAAGCTCTCTCTACCTGCTCTATTATCTGAGAAGGTTCATATGAGTATTATCAGTGTCATTTTTTGATGCAAGAATACATGCAGTTCATTATCAAGTCCCTCATATTTTTCCCCCTCCTCCAATCTCCATGCTTCACCTGAGTCCTGCATCTGGAGATCAAACCTTCTCTTCATCTCTGGCCATTCCAGCAGGAAAATTTGAAATTGGGCTCAGGCTACAACAGAGCTCAAAAAAGACTTTGAAATTCAAATGAGGGAGTTAGATGAAAAATTCAGAAACGAAATGAGAGAGATGCAGGAAAAACATGAAAATGAAGTCAGAAGCCTAATCCAGGAAATACAAAAAAAGCTGAAGAAAATAGCATGCTAAAAACCAGCTTAGGTCAAATGGATAAAACAGTTCAAAAAGTTATTGAGGAGAAGAATGCTTTAGAAAGCAAAATTGTCCAGATGTAAAAAGAGATAAGAAAGCTCTCTGAGGAGAACAAATCCTTCAAACAAAGAATAGAACTCAGGGAGACTGATGAATTTACAAGAAACCAGGACTCGATACTTCAAAACCAAAAAAATGAAAAATTAGAAAAAAATGTGAAACATTTCATTGAAAAAAACAACTGATATGGAAAACAGACTTAGGAAAGATAATTTAAAAATTATTGGAATACCTGAAAGTCATGATCAGGAAGAGCCTTGACATCATTTTCAAAGAATTACTACAGGAAAATTGCCCTGATATTCTAGAAGCAGAGGGCAAAATAGAAATGGAGAGAATCCATCGATCCCCCAGAGAAAGAGATCCCAAAAAACCAACCCCTAGGAATATTGTAGCTAAGTTCCAGAACTCCCAAGTCAAAGAGAAAATATTACAAGCAGTCAGAAGGACACAGCTCAAATATCGTGGAGCTGCATTCAGGATCACACAGGACTTAGCAGCAACTACATTGGAAGCTCATAGGGCTTGGAATATAAAATACCGGAAGGCAAAAGAGCTTAGAATGCAATGAAGAATCATCTACTTAGCAAGGCTGAATATCCTCTTCCAGGGAAAAATATGAACATCATGATCTTAAAAACATACATTTTTTTATTTCTGTCTTCTACATTTGATTGTAAGGTTTTTATGCCCTAGTACATGGTAGATTTTGGTATAGGTGCCATGTACTGCAGAGACAAACATATATTCTTATCTATCTCTATTGAGTTTTCTCTATAGGTCTATCATATCTAATTTTTCTAATATTTCATTCATTTTCTTAACACCCTTCTTGCTTATTTGTGGTTAAATTTATCTAATTCTCAGTGAGGGAGATTAAGGTCCCCATTATTAAAGTTTTGCTGTATATGTCTCCTTGTAGTTCACCTAGGTTTTCCTCTAAAAATTTGGGTGCTATACTACTTGGTGCTGTATGTTCAATAATGATATGACCTCATTGCCTATGGTGCCTTTTAAGAACATATAGTTTCTCTTTTCTAATCCCTTACCCTTCATGATCCCTTTTAATGAGATTATTTTTGCTTTTTCTGAAGTCAGAATCATTACCTCTGATTTTGTTTTTGCTTCCTCTGAACCATAATATATTTTCCTATTGCCTTTTATCTTTACTCAGTTTTTATCTCTCTATTTCAAATGTGGCTCCTGTAAACAACATAAGATTCTGTTTTTTAATCCATTCTGTTATCTCCTTCCTTTTTTAGGCAGTATTCATCTCATTAACATTTCCAGTTAAGATTTGTATTCTTTGTTTCTCTCCATGCTGTAGTTCCCCATTTATACTTTTCTTTTCCCTTTCTTATTCTTCCTCATCAATGTTTTGATACCTTTCCCCTTTTTTTCTTTTAAATTTTAACCTAAACTTTATTTACACTTTAACCTTCCCTTTTCTTTCCAATCCCCTCCCCCACACTTTCCTGTAGATTAGGATAGATTTTTAAACCTAATTGGGTATGTTATTCCCTCTCTGGTCCAAATTCATTGAGATTTACCCAGTGTTCACACCCTCCCTTCTTTCCATCTACTATAATAAATCATTGATCTGCTTCACTGGATATTATTAATCCACTAATGCCTAGCCTTCTAGTGTGCTTTTTTGGTTGTTTTAACTCTGTCTTTTACTTATGTCTTTTTATCTGTCATGATAGATGTACTATTCTTGTAGGTTGATTAATTGATGGATAGATAAGCAGCATTGCCTCATAAACTAAATAACCTCTCCTCTTCTGTCTCATTAGAAATACACTTATCAAGAGTTATAAATAACATAAAATTATGATCACTTTATATCTTAATTCTTTTTCTTATACTCTCCATGGATATTCAAATTTCAAGAGCCAAAGCATCATGCAAGGCCAAATCATTTCATGAATCATTTATACCTCTCCCCCCAAGTCCATTCCCTCCAATTGTAGCCAAAGTGTCAAGCAAAGCAAAACCTCTTCATGATGTTTTCGTTTCTATTTCTTCTAAGTGCACTCTCTCCTTCCCTCTCTATAGTACTTTAACCATAGACCTACTATGCTCCCCAATCAAAGTTTTGAATACATTCTCTCCCTCTGGTCCTTTAGCTCTCCAACTGCCATATTAAAATCCTCTTAACTAAAGTATGGATTAAGCCAAGACTACTTCTTAATATCTTTATATCCTATCCTTCTCAGTAAGCTCTCACCTTCTGAGCCTATTGCACTAGAGCCCTTTTTAACTAAGATTATCTAGTAAAGGAAGATCACTTCATATTTAATTATATATAGAACTTCTAAATATCCTAAGTACTAGGACACTTGAAGGTTTCCATTAAGAGCTTTAGAGTTGATTTTAAGTCTTGGGAGACAGTGACTCAGGACTGACCACCCAGAATATGAGCAAGATAGAATTAAAGTACCTCAAAGGAAAATTGTATGGACGTATCTCCTCAATGCCTACCCCATTCCTGGTGCACAGTAGAAATGTAATAAATACTTATTAATTGACTTATGAAATTAAGTGCTCTTAAATACTGAGTATTCAAATATAAAAATAATCAAATTGAACAACTGCTTTGAAGACAGGTTATTCTGAGAGGTGGGTAAAATTGAATGAGCTACAAATAGATAGGACAGAAGCTTGACTGAGTGGAACAAAGAATAAAAAGGATAGTTTAAAGACAGATGCAAAAAAGTTAGGATGTAGGAAGGACATTTAATAGAGAGACTTCAGTCCATATTTAGTGCTGTTAATTAGAGTCCCGAAGTATTTGATAACCTGGATACTTTCCTAAGTGTGGGGATGTTGAAAAAAAATATCCCCCCAGGTAAAATAACTCATGTTATTTGATAGGAGATAAATTAGTGCATCAAGGGAATATAAGAATATATTAGTCAACAAAACAATTTGCTATACTACTAATATTATGTTATTATAGCATTAATCAAAATTATTATAGTATAATTCAAGAGATGTGGCTAATTTTGGGGGTTTTTTATTTTTCTAAAGTCAAGAAATCTAGAAAAAAATGATTTTGACAGTTTGTGGAGAAAGAAAATGGGTTTAGGTTTGAACATGTTTTTTTTTAGAAGAACTATCAAAATGTTACTCTGCACTTAAACTAGAAGTTAAAATGCTCAAAGAATTTTGGACATGAAAGGAAACTTCACTGCTCTCTAATATAACCCATAACCCAGAAATCATTCCTACTTCAAAACACCTGACAAGATCTGATCCTGCTGCTTGAACAATTTCAAGGAAACAATTTTTTCAAATGAAGAAACCACTGTTTACTTTCTAAGATAGGATTTCAGTGTTAGTGAGTCTAATTGTTATGGATTTTTCCAGACATTCAACTTTAATTACCTCTTTGTAACTTCTATCTACTGCTATTTTTTTGCCTTCTAGGCTATGCATAATGCATACAAAACCTTTCCCCATGGTAGCCATTCAAATATTTAAAGTCAACTATCATCTCTACAACTGTGCCCCTCTTCTTTGATTAAAATGGATCAACCATATTTCCTTCATCTAATCGTTTTTTTGCTATGAACTCCATCCTGTGTGGGTTCCTTCCAACATATTCTTTTTTAGTTTATCAATGCCACTATGGCTAAAATCTAAAAATAATAATAATAAAGCAATGCTTATGAGATGTAAAAACATCTATCTAATCATCTGATTATATTTTTTAATTTTTTTTAGGTTTTTGCAAGGCAAATGGGGTTAAGTGGCTTGCCCAAGGCCACACAGCTAGGTAATTATTAAGTGTCTGAGACTGGATTTGAACCCAGGTACTCCTGACTCTAGGGCTGGTGCTTTAGCCACTGCACCACCTAGCTGCCCCTTCTCATTTGATTATTAAGAAATGTGAGAATGTGAGAAAAACAGAGCTTCTAAATAAGAATAATAACAAGGATAAAGATATTAAATTTGAATCATTGAAGACAATTTAATGAGCTTGTATTGCAAAAGAGAAAATATTTACATAAAACTTCAAGTTTAAATTGGAATAGTCAATGAAAATATTGATAGCTTTAAACTTAGAGAATTAGGTTCTAGTTTCAAAATAAATGCAGACTTCAGCTGATTAATATTTTCTATCTATCTGGACTTTAGTAAGTTTGCTAATTTCTTTGGAATTCAATTATCAATTTTCAATCTGATACTCTGTGAGGTCCCTTGTAAATCTATGATATTAAAAGTTTCAAGATTTCTTCCAGCTTCAAATCCATTATCCTATGACCTCTTTAATTTCTAAATCAGTAATTTCAAAAATATAAAACTAGAATTCATTAACTTTTCTTTTAATACTTTGACTTCATTAAACGAATATCAAATTTTCCTTTGCCTTGCACAACCAAAAACATTTTGGTGGACTGAAAAGATAGGAAGTTTGCAACCTTTGGATCTAGTTCTGCTTTATGGCAAATTAATTATATAACATTGAGCAAGTCACTTAATTTCATTGGGCCTTAATTTACTTATCTGTGATGTGAAAGGGTTAGACCATATGACCTCTACAGTAAACTTGATTGAATTAAGCAAACATTTATTCAATACCCATATTAGTCAGTGAACTGTGCTAGTCATTTAGTGGATAAAAATATGAGTAAAGTCTGCCTATAATCCTCAAGGATTTTGTAATTTAGTGGTTCCTTTAAACAGTAAATGTTCAGTATTCTACTAATAAGAGGAAATGAACTGGAATGATTATGAATTTAATTAGACCCAAAAAGAATTTGTTGCCTGCTTGATTAAACATAATAAAAAAAAAATATTAGAGACAACTGTGATAGTGACAATTCCAGAGATTTCCATTAAGAGAATTGATTTACATTAGATTTGAAAGATTCAGGGCTTCACATTCCTACTAGGCAAGTCTATATGAATTTGGAGAATCCTTTTCAGTAAAAGAAGCATCTCTTTCTAATGTATTTCATAATGTGAATCTTTTCAAAGGACTTGCTCTTCAGGAATTCTTAAAGTTAACATTGGAAAAATGCAAATGGATTATATTGGGAAATTTTTGATGTTAAGGATAAGAAAAAAGTTGGAATCCAGATCTATTATTATCCACTTCATTATGTTGCTAAATTAGTAACAAGACCTTATTCACTATCTTGCTGTAATGCATTACTGGATACCTGACTGGGAGTGGGGGGAAACAAGAAAAGGATCATAATAAGGTGTATAGTTTTAACAAAGCACTCTGCTTCCACTAGGTAGTCTCTATTCCATCTTTTTTTTTTAAAAAATTCATTCTGTCAAGTAAGGAGGTTTTATCTTCCTTCTAGATAGATATTTATAACAATGTTAATTCAATTAATTAAAAAATATATTTCATGGAGAATTCACATAGGGCAAGTGCTCATAAAGGGAGTCAGAAGAAGTGGTCCAACACAATCTGAAGGTTTCCATGAAGAACTTTAGAATTGATTGTACAGCATGGGAGACACTGGCACAAGAACACACAGCGTTGGGTGACCTCATCAGTAAGGATGCTGTACTCTATGAGGAAGGCAGAATTGAAACAGCTCAAAGAAAATGTGACATGCATAAGTTTTGAGTACCCACCCAGTTGTTGATATGAACTATTTGTGCTCAACTTGTGGTAGAGCATTGCAAACCTGTATTAGTCTGATCAGTCTATGTAGGACATATTGTAATTTTTCTCAAACATAATGATGTCATTTTGTTCTTCTTCAATAATGAAGGACAAGAACCAACCAACCAATTCAATTAGCCAGATGATTGACAAATAACCATAGTTTTATCTCAGTTATAATCTTAATATGAATAAAACTGTTTCCCCAACAAACATGTAAAGTACCATGGTAGTTTTAAAAATTATTTGCATTTCAATAAATCCTAGTAAAGAATAACTAAATTTTGATATTGTTTTACAAACATTTACCCAATTAACGCTCATAAAAAATCTGTAAGATAGAACTTTAGGTGTGAGGAGACAGGTTCAGAGAGGTTAAATTACTTTCCCATGATCCAATAGACAGTAAGACAGCATTATATGACTTCACAACTGTTCCAGTATGCACCCCTTGCTCATTATACAATGCTACCAGGATACATTAGACTGCTTTGTGTCTTGATCCTTTTGAATTGTGATCCATCAGGATTTAAAAATTATATCATAGCTCTTATCATCATATTATATTTATAATATAAAGCGTATAATTATATATAAATATGTAACTATATGTATATTAAAAGAATGGAGGAAGGGTGGCTAGGTGGCACAGTAGATAGAGCACTGGCCTTGGATTCAGGAATACCTGAGTTCAAATCCGGTCTCAGACACTTAATAATTACCTATCTGTGTGGCCTTGGGCAAGCCACTTAACCCCACTGCCTTGCCAAAACTAAAAAACTAAAAAAAAAAAAAAAAAGAATGGAGGAGTATGTAAAAGGGGGAGGGAGAGAAAGAATTACAATTTAATGGTTACATATTGCGATCCAGTAATTTTAAACAAATTAAGAAGATGAGTTTCAAAGAAATTAAATGGCTTGTAAAGGTAAAACAAGTGGGACATATGAGACTCAGGCTCCCATAAAACATGGACATGGGATGTCAAAATAAAATTGTACCCCTAATTTAGTTCATTCTTTGTTGATCTGTTAAATTACATCTGCCATTACTTAGAGTTCCAGAAAAAATTAAAAGATGAGTTTCAGGGTAGTGAAAATACCTTTTCTTTGCATGTTTAATGATGTTGACTTCCCAATGTTATCACTGATAATTTTAAAATTTGATTTAAAAATGGTTTGTATTTGCTCTGTTCTATAATATAACCTATTTTATTTTTATTTAATTCTGGCTTTCAGTGTTTCACTGGAAGATTTTTTTAGAACTTCCAGTAGAAGGTCAAGAAGGTAAAGAACAAAAATGTGAAATATGAATCAATTAATTCAGTTAGGACATTTATAGTTTTCTTTAATTAACTACTTATTAATTTGGCCTAGTATATGGAAAATTATGTTGTTATGGTACTGTTTCCCTCATATCCAGCACTATGTGACTCCATTTGGAGATTTTTTGGCAAAAATACTAGAGTGGTTTGTCATTTCCTTCTCCAACTCATTTTCCAGATGAAGAATTGAAACTATACAGGACCAAAGAGTTAGTAAGTCTGAAGTCAAATTTGAACTCAAGAAGATGAATCTTCTTGACATGACCCCCAAAACTTCAGTAATTTTACCTCATAGATATCACATATACATATTACAGCAATATATGACACACATGAATACAAACATTCATAAAGAAAAATACATATATACATTTATGTGTATTTAAACATATGTGAGTATTCATATATATGTATCTTACTGTGTTGAAAATTGGTAAAAGTATATGCTTAAACACATACAAAAAAATTCTTTCATCATCATGAGAAGCTTTCAATCCAGTATGAAAATTCCTTAATTTAGGATAGGTCATCACAAATCTATGATTTAGATTAGTATTTAGAGTTTGTTAGGCAAATACAGATTAAATGTTTTCTTTAGGGCTGACACTCTTTCACTAAACCACCTTGCTGACCATGTGAATGAGGCCAAAATGTAGTAAGCATAATGAACTTGCCAAGAACCTTGGCAATTGACAGGGAGGAGAGACAAAGATAAAGAAATAGAGAAGATAATTAAAGGGAGGTGGTATAGAAAATTATAGCTTGAAGAGATGATAGAACATAGTAAAACTTATGAAAGATGGAGGAAATGAGTATATTAAGGTAGTGGTTTAAAAAAACATGTAGATCATGAGGTTGAGGATTAGAGATAGTGAACAGCTGAACATGAAGTATTTGAGAAAATAAGATAGCCAATATTGGTTGGTTTGGATCTAAACTGGCAGAAAGGACAAGAAAAACAATAGATGATGTCAAAAGGTTATGAAATGAAGAGAATAAGAGAAGAGGGAGCTCATTTAAAATAGATTCAATAATTTTCTTCAATAAAGAGCTTATTGTGTGTTAGCTATTTAGTTAGATTATTTAATTAGTAGAGAAAAAAAGCAAAAACAGTTACTGCCACTAAGGAGCTTACATATATAAATGTCATACAGAAATATTAGCATATAAGAAAAAGAAAAATTAGATTATGTTCATAGAGGGGATGCACATGAAGCTAGAGAAACCAAGAAAAAGCTCTTGGTGGAGGTGGCATTTGACCTAAGTCTTAGAGGAAGCCAGAGATTTTAATAATGAAAATTTGGAAGAAAGTGTTTTCCAGGGATGGGAAATAGCTAAACAAAAGTTGAAGAAATGGGAGACACAGTATTTCTGTGGGAAGAACAGCAGGTAGATATTAATGGTTTGACTGTAGAGTATGTAGAAGTAAGTATAATGTAAGAAGACTGAAAAAGTAGAAAATGGTCAGATTGTAAAAAGAAAGTCAAACAGATGATTTTTATATTGAATCTTGGGAATAAGAGGGAACAATCTGTTGGACTGATATAGTCAAGCATATCCTTGAAGAAAATTACTTAAGCAGCTATGTGGAGTATGAAACAAGATAGAACTAAGGCATAGGAACCAGTTGGAAGACATATTTGACAAAAAAGACAGTGTGTTCTTTTGGTACTCATCAACTTTGAGATGCCTCTTGCATATCTAGTTTGACAAATCCAATAGACAAATGAAGCTACATGACTTGAACTCAGAAGAGTGATGATGACTAAATAAATAGGTTGGGGAATGACCTACATAGAGCTATTATTCAGCTGTTTAGAATCAATATAATCAAATGAATGAAGAATTCCATAGACAAACTCTCAAAGTTAGCAGACATGGAAGGCATGAAGAACAAGGAACACAGATTCAGAAGAGGTCATGTGGTTAGTATATGAGGAGTCATAATAACTCAGAGGGGAAAGAATAACCCAGAGTATTAGTGTCAGGTGCTGCAGTGAGCAGCAGAGTTCATTAGATTTGACATCTGATAAATTTATTGGTAGTTTTGGAGAGTTCAGTTTCATTTGCGGTAAGGTCAGATATTGGCTTTCATATGTCTTAAAAAAAAAGTGAGAAGTAATCACCATTGCAAACTGATGATTTCCTAAAGGTACCATTGGAGGATGCAAAGAGGTAGGTCAAAAGGAAATATATTCCAGAGAAATTTACAGAGTTTATTTAGGCTGACCAACAAGTCTTCAAATTTGGGGATCTTTCATAACATAGAGGAGCAAGCTATTTTCTGTTCTCCAGAACAATTCTTGTTAACGTGAATATACTGTTTTGTGGGGAAAGAAAAAGATTCATATTTTCAGTTTTCTTAATCCTGGTCTTGGGTTCACTATTGTTGGTGCAGGTTTCACCTGCAAAGACTTTGGGAGTTTATCTTTAAAGTCCCTTTGTACCCTAGCTTCAGGTAATACAGACTGTTAGGATTAGATGATACTAAGAATATGAAATGTTTCTGAGACTTACAGAACAGGAAGGAATACTGTATTTGTTTTGCAGCAATTCTTTAGAGAAGAGATAGCTTTGATTTTTCACTTTTGGGAAGAAAATTGATATGTGATTAAACTTTCTTTAAATGGTTAGAAATAAAATATTGAAGTAATAAGATATAGAAGATTGGAGGCATGCACAGAACAGATCAACAAAAGGTCCTTTCTTGCACACAACTCATTGGAAGGAACAGATTCATTTCAAATGTGTTGCAACACAAGCATATTTTCTAGTTTTTTAACTCAGAATTTCCTTATTTAAGCCACATTTTTAGATTACTTTATAACTACCATGCAAAAAATCATTGTAAATTCAACATATATAATTCTAGTTATATTTTCCACAGATCACATAATCCTCACCCCTTTTTGAAAATAATATGAACCATAAAAAGTTAGGTTATATTACGTATCTACTTAAACTGTGATACAGCACAGATTCAAACAAAGGAAGAATTCTTACTTACATACCTGACAGAGAAATTATTATTTGTGAGAACAGGAACTCTGATAAGGCCACAGTGGGAGGGGGGAGGGCACTACATTATATATATTATTCATGAATCTAAATTTATTTGCTGTTTATGAGTGTAGAAATTTTATTAACTATTAAAAATCACCAATATGGTATCATGAAGACAGTCCAAAGCCAAAGAAGAAAAAAAACTTAATGAAGGATATATATATATATATATATATATATATATATATATATATATAGTTAAAGTTATAATAGGAGCAAGTCAGTTGATATTTATTAATTGTATTCTATGTACCAAACATAGTATTAAGCTTTAGAGATTCAAAGAAATACAAACAACAGTTCTTGTTCCCCAGAAGTTTTTGTTCTAATGGAGATTGGGCCATTTTCATAGATAGTTTTAGTGAAAAGCAAATGTTTTGCTATATCTTTAATTCAATATAAACATTCGCATTTTTATCAGAAAATCTCATCAGGTAAATTTGGAGATATAATAAATTAATGGCAAATAATGTCATAAAATAACTATCTTAAAGGTGGGGTGGCTAGGTGGTGCAGTGGATAAAGCATGGCCCTCAGACACTTAATAATTACCTAGCTGTCTGGCCTTGGGCAAGCCACTTAGCCCCATTTCCCTTGCAAAATCCTAAAAAAAACCCAAAAAACAAAAACAAAAAAAAACTCCAACTATCTTATGGCTGCAAAGGATAATGACTTAATTAGCCCACCCCTTCCTCCTTCCTAAGGTCAAAGCTTAATCAGAAATATCCTGTGATTTTAAATTGATAGATTTATAACTTGCTCTTAGCAGCTGCTTAAGCTCTTCTATTATACCATGACCCTAAAGTGACTCATCAAATTTGAAGGGACTGGACAAAGTCATTAAATAAAGTTTATTCATGAAATGTATGCAATTGAATATTACCTGCATAATTAAAAATAATTTTTATAGTTGCCTTTTATTTTCTTGCATTATACTTTAAAATTTATACTCCCTATAGTCTAAATGCAATAATTATATTTTATATACAATAATGTATTTACTTAAACATACATATATATTTAACATGAGCATATGTGAACATTTTCTTATACAAAGGATAGGAAAAATATTTCATATACTATCATTAATTGTTATTAAGAAGAATATTCTTTGATAAAAAGCAAACAGAACTTACTAATGTTCATTCTTTCTGTATCTATTCAATATTTCATGAAAATGGGCAAAGTCAATGGGATGGAGCCAAGATAGAGAAGAGAAGCCAAGAAATTCCTTAAATTCTTCCTGGCTTCTCACAGGAACAATATTAATCAATACTCTAAATGGATTCTGGAGTGACAGAATATATAAAAGAATAGAGTGGAGCATTTTTCATCAAGGTCTGTGTTGGTAAGGAGGAGAGGGGGTGCAGTGAGGAGCAGGGAGTGGAGTCAGGGCAGGGAGCAGAAACTACAGCAGGTGACTTGCAGAGGAGACCAAACTGAGGCTCTCAGCCACTGTTGAGATCTACAGCAGAGGCCCCCGCAGTTCCAGTTCAGCAGGCCAACACCGCAACAGGCCCACTGGTAGGGCTCCAAGACAGTTACCCTGATCAGCCAAGAGAGTGAGTTGGGTGATCTAGCCCAGTCGACAAGTTTCTAGTATCCTATCATTCTAAGTGTAGAAATCCACAACCCAGTAAGCAGGTCAATGGCAATCTCAGTGTGGATGCTTTATTTCTGGTTGGCCCCAGAACAGTGAATAAAACTGATAGTGTTCTCAACAGTGAAGATTGGCCAATGGACTCTTACCCCAACAGAAGAAACTGGGACAGTGCTCCTTTGGTCCAGTAGCAGAACTCAAGCAAAAGAAAATTCAGAGAAAAGCCAGGCCTATAGGTAGTTACATTGTAGAAAAGATAGAGCATAGGGCCATCTCAGAAGAGGATGACAGAAAAAAGTATTATATGTGAAACTCCAAAGTGAATATAAATTAGTCTTCAGCCTAAAAGACTTCTTTGGATCAGGATAAAAAAGTATTTTAAAAATCAGGTAGAAATTTAGGAAAAGAAATTCAAGAGAAATTCAACATCTTGCAAAAGGAAGCACAAGAAATGAATACATTGAAGATGCAATTGGGCAAATGGAAAAAAAAATAATAGTTCCTTTAATAATAGAGTAGACCAAATGGAATAGGAGACACAAAACTAACTGAAAATAATTAGTTGAAGAATTGACTCAGGCAAATGGAGGCTAATGACTCTAAGATATCAAGAATCAGTAAAGCAAAATTTTTAAAAATTAAAAATAAAAACAGAAGAAAATGTAAAACACATCATTGAAAAAACAACTCACCATGAAAACAGATGCAGTAGGCTTAATTTAAGAATTATTTAACTACCTGAAAACTGTTTAAAAAAAAAAAAGAGCTGGACAGCATCTTTCAAGAAATCATCAAGGAAAACTGCCCTGCTATCCTAGAACCAGAGGGGGAAATTGTCACTGAAAGAATTCATTGACCACCTCCAAAAAAAGGATCTCAAAATGGAAATGTCAAGGAATATTTTAGTCAAATTTCAAAATTACCAGTCTAAGAAGAAAATACTGCAGGGAACCAGAAAGAAATAATGAAAATATCAAAGAATCAGTCAGAATCATACAGGACTTAACAGCATAAACATTAAAGGACTGAAGTGTCTAGGATATTATATTCCAGAGGGCAAAGAAGTTTGGAATACAATCAAGGATCAACTACTGAGCAAAATTAAGCACAATCTTTCAGGGGAAAAAGAAGACATTTAACAAAATAAATGACTTACAAATTTTCCTAATAAGAAAAAAACAGAGCTGGAGAAATAAATTTGATCTTCACATGTGAGTCTTAAGAGACATACATAAAAAAGGTAAGCGGGGAGAAAGAAAAAGAATCTTATTCAATAAGATTAAACTGGGTATATCCCACCATGGGAAGATGATACTCATAATTCTTGAGAACTGTATATCTATTAGAGGTAGTATACTTAGAAGTTGTAGGCATAAGTTGATTTTGATCAGATGATTTAAAAAAAATTAAAACATTACAAAAAGGATTTTACTTGGATAGCAGGAAGAGTAGAAGAATGGGATTGATGACATCACAGGAACAGGTTCAAAGAAGCTATTACAGAAGAGGGAAAGAAAAGAGAGGGTGAGAATTGCTTGAATCTTTTATCAGATTTGGCTTAAAGAAGGAATAACAAATATACTCAGGTTTAGAAATTTTTCTTACCAGAGAATTAGAACGAGAAAATGGAAGAAAGGAAGGAGGGATTGATAGAAGGGAGGGAATAAAGTAGAGCAAATATAAATGGATAGAGGGGGAAAAAAGGAGGAAGGAAATAGGAGAACAGATTAAAGGATACTATAATCAGAAGGAAAACACTGATGAGGATGGACAGGATGAAAGAATAAAGAATAGGGCAAATAGAGATGAAATAGGATCGAGGGTTAAAAAATTAGTAATTATAATTGTGAATGTGAATGAGAAGACCTCTCCCCAAAAATGGAAGCAGATAGCAGAGTGGATTAAAAACCATAATCCTACCCTGTGTTGTTAACAAGAAACACTTGTGAAGCACAAAGATACATATAGCAAAAAGTAAAAGACTAGAGCAGAATATATTATGTTTCATCTGATTTGAAATATGCAGAGGTAGCAATCCTTATCTCAGACAAAGCAGAAACTTTCTCATTAGAAGGAAAACTATATATTCCTCAAAATTACCATAGACAATGATGGAATAGCAATACAAAACACACACACACACACACACACACACACACAAACACACACACACACACACACACACACACACACACACACATATATATATATGTATACACTCCAAGTGGCAGAAAATCCAAACTCTTAGAGGAGAAGGTAAATCAGATAAAATGACTAGAATATCCTGCAAAATCAACTAAAAATGACCTAAAATGATTAGCAACTTTAGCAAAATGACAGGATATAAAATAAACCAATATGAATTATCAGTGTTTCAATATATTTCCAACAAAGCTCAGCAGCCAGAGATGTAAAGAGAAATTACATTTAAAATTAGTGTAGATAATATTGAATAGTAGTGGTGATAATAGGGCATTATTGCTTCACCCCTGGTCTTATTGGAAATGCTGTTGGTTTATCCCCATTACATGAAAATCTTGCTGTTGGTTTTAGATAGAGGAAAATTACTTTAATTCTTATGTCATTTAGTGTTTTAAGAGGGATGGGTGGTGTGTTTTGTCACAAGTTATTTCAGCATCCATTGAGATAATCATGTGATATGATGGTATATTTAGAAAACCCTAGAAAATGAACTGAAAAACAACTTGAAGCAGTTAACAATGTTAGCAAAGTTACAGATTAGAAAATAAACCCACATAAACCATCAGCAAATTTATATATATAAAATACTTGGTAATCTAGTTCCCAAGATAAACCAAGAAACTATCTGAACACAATATTCATACAAATAAAGTAAGATATAAACAATTGAAATAATGTCAGTTACCCATAGTTAGGCCACACTAATATAATAAAAATGACAAATTATCTAAATTGAATTACCTATTTAGTGCATACAAATCACACTACCAAAAACATATATTATGGAGTTAGAAAACATACAAAAAAATTCATCTGGAGTAACAAAAGGTCAAGAATATTAATAAACTGATGAAAAAAGTGCAATGGAAGGTGATCTAGCTGTATCAGAGCATAAACTATATTATAAAGCAGCAGGCATTAAAATTTTCTTGTACTGTCTCAGAAATAATCAGATAAGTGGATTAGATTAAGTTCAAAAAGAAGCAGTACTAAATACTTTTATCATATGTTTGATAAAAAGACACTGCCTTTTGGGATAAGAACTCACTATTTGACAACAACTATTGGGAAACCAGAAAAATTGTATGGCAAAAACTAGACATAGTTCCACATCACACATCCTGCACTAAAATAAGTTTGAAATGTGTACCGAATTTAGACATAAAAGGCGCTCACTTAGTCTAATTAAGAAAATCAGAAATGTTCTGCCTGGTCTATTGACAGCGAAGAAATTTATGATGAAACAAGAGATAGAAAATACTATAAATAATAAAAATGGATGATTTTGATCATAATAAATCTTATTTATTTATTTATTTTTGCTGTGTTGATCTTTGTACTTCAAAATAAAATATTTGATTATATTAAATTTTATTTATTTAATTAATTTACAAAGAAAATCAATGCATACAAGATTCAAAGGTATGCAAAAAACTTGGAAGTTTAGTATTTCTGATAAATGTCTTATTTCTAAATTATATAGAGTATTGAATCAAATTTAAAATGTTACAAGTCATTATCTAACTGACAAATGGTCAAAAGATATGAATAGGCAGTTTTCAGATGAAGAAATTAAATCTATGTTTATTCATATACAAATGCTCTAAAACTTTCTGATTAGACAAATGAAAATTGAAACAACTCTGAGTTACTACTTCATACCTATCAGATTGGCAAACATGACCAAAAATGAAAATGCTCATTGATACAGAGGATATGAGAAAAGTGGGACACTAATGCATTGTTGGTGGAGTTACGAACTGATCTAAACTTCTTGGAGAGAAATTTGGAACTATGCCAAAAAGAAATAAATTTTTGCAAACCCTTTGATTCTGCAATATAACTATAAGGTTTATATCTCAAAAATATCATAAGAAAGCATTAAAAAACTCATATATAAAATATTTATAACAACTTTCTTTGTAGTGACCAAAGAATTGGAAATTTTGAGAATGCACATCAATTGATACAGCTGAACAAATTGAAGTAAATGAATGTGAAGGAGTACTATTATTCTATATAAAATCATGAGGAACTAGCCTTCAGAAAATCCTGGAAAGACTTTCAGGAACTGAAGCTGAGTGAAATAGGCAAAATAGGAGAGCAATATAAACATTAACAGAACATTGTGAGATCAATTACGATGGACTTGTTCTCAGCAGTTCAATGATCAAAGACAATTATAAAGATTTGTAAAGGAAAATATCTTCTTTCAAAGAAGGAACTATGGAGTGGGAATGGAGAACAAATTGTTTTGTAAATTAAAAATTTTTTAATTTTTCTTTATATTTTTAGTTTTTTCCTCCTGCTTTTTCCCTTTTGTTCTGATTATTCTTTCATGATAAGATCAGTATGAAAATAGTTTTAACACAGTCATATATGAAAAACCTATTATTAAACTATTCACTTTCAAGGAGAGTGGGGAGAAAGGGAAGAACAATAAAGATGTGGACTTCAAAACCTTTCAAAAAGTGAATTTTGAAAAATATCTTTTCATGAAGTTGGAAAAAATAAGTAAATAATTTCTGAAAAATGAAGAAAGTCAAGCAAGTGTAGTAAAGGCATACCCTGACTAGAGCTCTCCCAAATTTTCCTTGAAGCAACAATAAAAATTAATTTTGAAGAGGAAGAATAAATAAAAGAATGGTTTGAAAAATTTTCAGAATAAGACAATTTAGGATGGCAGTGAATTGCCTAACTCACTGAAGTAGCTCAGTGATGGCACAATTCACTATAAAATAGTGGTAGTTCAGTGATGGCAGCATAGTTCAGTGATGAAAGCATCAGCATGACATGTTCCCAGCAAGCCAGCAGCAAGTCTTAGTGGTGATTGTATCTGAAGCATCAGCTTCCAGAGTACTCAGTCCCACATACAATAAAGGTTTAGAAAAGAGGTCAGAAATTTATATGGGGCCATTTGCAGGCACTGGGAACAAGAATACGCTGCCTAGTCAATATGGAGTTCTGGGATATAGGTGAGGAAGAACAGCAGCAGGAGCACTGGCAGGTAAATGGCCTATGGAATTACACTTTATGTCTAAATCTTGTACCCATTTTGACCTTATCTTTTTATATGCTGTGAATTGTCAGTTTCTACCTAGTTTATTCCAAGCTCTTTTCCAGTTTTCCCAGCAGTTTTTTTTTTTTGTCTTATTCCTGAGTGAGTTCTTATCTCTGAAACTGTCTTTGGGTTCATCAAAGAGTACAATAATATACTTCAAAGTGAGTTTTATCAAATATTTAAACACGCCTTTTCCAACATTTATATATGTGTGTGTGTGTGTGTGTGTGTGTGTGTGTGTGTGTGTGTGTGTATGTGTGTGTGTGTGTATTAAAGTTACATAATTTCCTTCCATCCTCACCCTCAGCAGTGAAAAGTCAGGTGAATATTGTGCATACACATTTATGTTAAATATATTTACAGATTAGTCATTTTCCATATAAGGAAATAAGATTAATGGAAAGAAATACATGAGATATTTTTTAAAAGTTGATGTAATGCCCATCAGATTTTGATTGGTTTTTGTTTTGTTTTGTTTTGTTTTTCTTCCTATGGATGAAAATAGCATTGTCCATAATTGATTTAATACAGTAGTCCTAGCTCTCTGACCTACTGAGAGGGGTGCATCCATCAAGGTGGAACAACTGACAATGTTGGTGTTTTTTAAAATTATACACATATTTGCTTTCCAATTATATACAATAGTGGTCTCTACCTATCATTTTTGGTAAAGTTTTGAATTTTACACTTTTTCTCCCACCCTCCCTTCCCTCTTGCCTCCCCCACCCCATAGAAGGCAATCTGATAATTTTTACATTATTTTCATGGTATGCATTGATCAAAATTGAATGTATTGAGAGAAAAAGCATATCCTTGGGGAAAAGATACAATATTAGAGATAGCAAAATTATATAGAACATAAGCCAATGTCTTTTTTAAAGGAAAGTTTGTTTAAACTCCACAATTTTTTCTCTGGACACAAATAACATTATCTATTGCAGATACCCTAAAATTGTCCCTGATTTTTGCACTGATGGAATGAGCAAATTCAGTAAGATTGATCATCACTCCCTTGTTGCTCTTAGGGTGTATATTGTTCTTCTGGTTCTGCTCATCTCACTCAGCATCAATTCATGCAAGTCTTTCCAGGCTTCTCTGAAATCCCATCCCTCCTGCTTTCTAATAGAAAAATAGTGTAGTGTTCTATCACATAAAATTTATCACAATTTGTTGAGCCATTTGCCAACTGATGGACATCCCATCAATTTCAATTCATTACCACCACAAACAGAACAGCTATGAATGTTTTTGTACAAGTCAGGTTTTTAACCTTTTCCATGATCTCTTCATGGTATAGACCAAGTAAGGGGTATTGCTGGAAGAAAGAGTATGCACATTTTTTAATTGGTCTTTGGGCATAATTCCAAATTGCTCTGCAGAAAGGTTGGATAAGTTCACAGCTCCAACAACAATGAATTAGTGTCTCAGATTTCCCATATCCCTTCCAACATTGGTCATTGTCTTTTCTAGTCATATTTGCCAATCTGAGAGGTGCGAGTTAGTATCTAAAAGATGCTTTAATTTGCATTTCTCTACTCAGTAATGATTTAGAGCAATTTTCCTTATGACTATGGATAGTTTTGATTTCCTCATCTTCAAATTGTCTTTCTATATCCTTTCACTATTTGTCAATTGGGGAATGATTTGTTTTTTTTTAAGTTTGACTCGGTTTTCTATATATTTTAGAAGTGAGATCTTTGTCAGAAACACTAGTTAAAAAGTTGTTTCCCAGTTTATTACATTTCTTTTGATCTTAGTTACAGTGGTTAGTTGATCTTAGTTACAGTGGTTAGTTTGTGCAAAAACTTTTTCAATTTAATGTAATTTAGTGTAATTAATGTAATTATCCAATTTGTTTTTAATGATGATTTCTGTCTGTCTTCCTTGGTCATAAACTGCTTTCCTTTCCATAGATATGACAGGTAAACTAGTACTTGTTGTCCTAGTTTGCTTATGAAATTGTCTTTTATGTCTAAATCTTGAACCCTTTTCGATCTTATCTAGATATAGGGAGTGAGCTGTTGATCTAATCCAAATTTCTGCTTCTCTAACTTCCAATTTTCCTTACAGTATTTATCAAAGAGAGAGTTCTTATCCCAGAAGTTGGACTCTTCGGGTTTATCAAACAGCAGGTTATTATAATAATTTCCTGCTCTCTTTTGTACCTAGTCTATTTGAGTGATCCATTACTCTATTTCTTTGCCTCTACCAGACAGTTTGTATGACTGATACTTTATAATATTATATTCAGATCTGATAAAGCTAAACACCTTCATTGATTTTTTTCCTTTAAACCTCTTGATATTCTTGACTTATTGTTTCTCCATGTGAATTTAGCAACAATATTTTTCTAGCTCATTAATTTTTTGTAAGTTTGCTTGATAAGGCACTAAAAAAGAACTGTCATTTTACTATATTAGCTTGGCCTATCCATGAGCAGCTGATGTTTGCCTAGTTTTTAAATCTGATTTTATTTCTGTGAAAAGAGTTTTATAGTTATTTTCATAGTTTCTGAAACTGTCTTGGCAGGTAGACTCCCAAGTATTTTATATTATCTGAACTTATTTTAAATGGGATTTCTCTTTCTAGCTCTTGCTGCTGTATCTTGCTAGTAATAAGAAGAAATGCTGAGGATTTGTGTGGATTTATTTTTATATTCTACAAGTTTGCTAAGTTGCTAATTGTTTCTAGTAGATATTTAGATGATTTTTATGGTTCTCAGAATATTCCATTCTGTCATCTGCAAAGAGTGAATTTGTTTCTTCCTTTCTAATTCTAACCCCTTCAATTCATTCCTCTTTTCTGGCTGCTGAAGCTACATTTCTAAAACAATATTGAATAGTATGGGTGATAACAGGCATCCTTTTTTCACCCTGATCTTTTTGGGAAAGCCTCTATCTTGTCCCCATTGCATATAATGCTTGTTGATGGTTCCAGATAGATACTGTTTATCATTTTAAGGAAAAATCCATTTATTCATATGCTCTCTAGTGTATTTAGTAAGAATGGGTTCCATCTTTTGTCAAAGGCTTTTTCAGCATCTATTAGGATAATCATATGATTTGTATTTGGCTTGTTACTGATATAGCAGTTTATACTGACAGTTTTCCTAAAATTGAACCAAGACTACGTTCTTGGGATAAATCTTGCTTGGTCATAGTATATTATTCTAGTGATGTCTTGCTGTAATAGCTTTGTTAAGATTTTATTTAAGGGGCTGCTAGGTGGCATAGTGGATAAAGCACTGGCCTTGGAGTCAGGAGTACCTGGGTTCAAATCTGGTCTCAGACACTTAATAATTACCTAGCTGTGTGGCCTTGGGCAAGCCACTTAACCCCATTTGCCTTGCAAAAACCTAAAAAAAAGATTTTATTTAAGATATTTGCATCCATATTCATTAGGGAAATTGGTCAATATTTTTCTTTCTATATTTTGACTCTTTGTGGTTTAGGTATCAGCACCATATTGATGACATAGGAGTAGATGGGCAGAGTTCCAACTTTACCTATATCCCTAAAGAATTTATTTAGAATTGGAACCAATTATTCCTTAAATGTTTGATTCACAAGTGAATACATCTGGCCCTGGAGATTTTCCCTTAGAGAATTCAATTATGGCTTGTTGAATTTCTTTTTCTGAGAAAGGTTCATTTAGGTATTTAATTTTCTCTTCATTTAACCTGGGCAACATATTTTTATAAATATTCATCTGTTGCACATAGATTATTAAATTCATTGGCATGCAGTTGGGCAAAATAGTTCTGAATTATTACTTTAATTTCCTCATTAATGCTAAGTTTACCTATTTCATTTATGATTCTAGCATTTTGGTTATCTTTTTTAATCAAATTCACTAAAGGTTTATCTGTTTTATTGCTTTTTTCCATAGACCCAACTCTTGGTTTTATTTATTAGTTCAATAGTTTTCTTACTTTTTATTTTATTAATCTCTCCTTTAATATTTAGAATATCTAATCTGGTGTTTAATTGAGGGAGTTTTAATTTATTCTTTCTCTACTTTTTGACTAGCATGCTTAGTTCATTAATTTCCTCTTTATTTTATTCATGTAAGCATTTAAAGATATAATATAATTCCCTAATAACTGCCTTCGTTGTATCTCAAAAGTTTTGTTATTTTGTCTTGTCATTATCATTGTCTAGGCTGAAATCATTACTGCTATCTATACTTTGTGGTTTGACCCACCACTTCTTTAAAAAAATGTTATTTAGTTTCCAATTAGTTTTAGGCCAACTCTCCATGGCCCATTATTGCACATGATTTTTATTGCATAATGGTCTGAGAAGGGTTTATTCGCTGTTTTTGCCTTTCTGCATTTGGTTAGGAGTTTTTATTCCCTAGTATAGGGTCAAATTTTGTGTAGGTGCCATGTTCTGAACGAAAAAAATGTATATTCCTTTATATCCCCAATAATTTTCTCCAAAAGTCTATCATGTCTAGATTTTCTATCATTCTATTCACTTCCTTAACTTTGTTCTTGTTTACTTTATGGTTACATTTTCCTAATTTTGAGAGAGGGAGATTGAGATCACCCACCAATCGAATTTTGCTGTCTACGTCTTCCTGCAACTCATTCAACTTCTCTAAGAATTTGGATGCTATATCATTTGATGCATACATATTTAGTATTGAAATTGCTTCATTGTCTAGCGTACTTTTCAGGAAAATAATTTCCTTCCTTCTCTCTTTTAATGAGATCTATTTTTGCAGCTGCTTTGTCTGAGATGAGGATTGCTACCACTGCCTTTTTTCACTTCAGCTGAAGCATAATATATTCTGCTTCAACTTTTTAAATTTACTCCTTATGTAAATCTTTGCTTCAAATGAGTTTCTTGTAAGAAGCATATTGTTGAATTCTAGTTTTTAATCTACTCTGCTATTTGCTTATGTTTTATGGGAGAATTCATCCCTTTCACATTCAAAGTTGTAAAACCCTCTAATTGATTTTCCCCATTTTTTTCCACCTCATCCATATTTGCCAGTATTTTGCTCCTGAATACCACTTCCTTCAGTATGTTTGCCCCCTTATATACAATCCTGCTTCCCTTTCTTTCACTTTTCCCTTTTGCCCCTTATTTCTTCCCTTCCTTCTGTCAGTTCTTCTCTTCTTCCCACCTTTCCCTTCTTTCTTAACTTAACTGAGTGTGTGTATATTAATCCTTTGAACCAATTCTGCTAAGAGTAAGATTCAGGTGGTTCTCATTTCCTCCTTCTTCCCCTCTATTACAATAGGTCTTTTGTTACTCTTTATGTAATGTAATTTATCCCATTCAGTCTCCTCCATCCTCCCATCTCTTTACTGTCCTCCCTTCTTAAGGAGATATTGTTTTTAAATCCTTCTGTCAGATTCAAAGAAAAGTCATTATTTTCCAATATATCTGGATAAATATATTCTCCCTAATAGAGTTACAATTTTCTACAGTTATGAGAATCTTTCTCACAGGTGGGGATATAGCCAGCTTTATCTTATTTGATAACAGTTTTTCCCCTTTTTATCTCTTCATATATCTCTTGAGTCTCCTGTTTGAAGTTCAAATTTTCAATTTAGTACAGTTCTTTTCATCAGGAAAAGCTGGAAGTATCCTATTTAATTAAATGACCACCTTTTCCCATGTAAGAAAAGCATCAGTTTTTTGGCTGTGTTCCAAGCTCCCTTGCTCTTCAGAATATTGCTTTCCAGGCCCTTTGATCCCTTAATGTTTATACAGCCAGGTCCTGTGTAATCCTTACTGTGGCTCCTTCGTATCTAAATTGTTTCTTTCTGGCTACTTGCAGGTCTTTCTCTTTTATTTGATACTTCTGGAATTTGGCCAGAATGTTCCTTGGTGTTTTCATTTTAGAATCCTTTCAGGAAGGGATCGATATATTCTTTCAATAACTATTTTGCCCTCCAGGTCCATGATATCAGGGCAGTTCTCCTTCACTATATCCTGGATTATCAATCCAGGCTTTTATTTTACACTCAATCTTTTCAGGAAGTCTAGTGATTCTTAGGTTGTCTCCCCTATATCTATTCTCTAATTCAGTTGTTTGCCAATAAGGTATTTTGAATTTTCTTCTATTTTTTTTTAGTTTTGTTTAGCAGATTCTTGTTGTCTCATGATGTCTTTAATTTCCACAGATTCCAATCTTTTTTTTAAGAAAAGAATTTTCTTCATTGACTTTGGCAACTCTTTTCCCAACTGGTCAGTTCTATTTTTGAAGGAGTTTTCTATTTGTCAAATTGTGGTTTTGAGAGAATTATTTGATTTTTCCACTTTACCAACTGCATTTTCATTTTCTTGTTGCATGTTGATAATTTTCTCTTGAAAATTGTTAATTTTCTATTGTATTTCTGTTCCCAATTTTTCACTTGATTTTTAACTCTTTCCAGATCTCATCTAATAAATATTTCTGACCTGGAGACCAATGCATATTCTCCTCAGAGGTTCTAAATCTCTCTGAGTTAGGATCTTTGATTTCAAGGTAGCTTTCAATGGATCCCCTCCCCCTCTCCCTGGCTTTTCTTCATTTTCCTAGGATCTTTTGTTGGGGGAGGGGCTGCTTCACATATCTTTGTTGTTGAAATATCTACAGGCTTTGCTCACTGTGCTTAATAACTCTCAGTGGGCCAACCAGTAGACATTTTCTCTGTAGTATCTGTGAGGATGATTTGTGGCCCACTCCCTATGCCTGGGGGACTTGGCAGGAGTGGATTCCTGGTTATTCATGAACAATGTGGAGTGGGCCCTCTGGCTATATAATTAATCTCCTTAAACCTCACTCAGCACTGAGGGAGATCTGATGCACATATCTAAGCATAGGGAACTTGGGGAGGGGGTAGTTATTGTGTTTCTTCTGGGAAGAGTCACTTTCTCTGACTCAACTCATCTCAGGAGGACTCCACTGAAAATACAGGGATAGCAGTCTGGGTCTTCCAGACCAACTGAGCTGATGGGATCTTTCTGTAACCGCACTCTGGAACTCTTCTACCAGCTACTCTGCAACTTTCCTTCCAGGCCTTCTGGACCTTTCCTGCCCACTGCTCATATAGCCAAAGCTCCCACAGCTGTTCTCAGGTTAGTCCCTGGACCTCACCCCACTGCCCCAGGGCTAATTCTGTGCTCTCTGTCCCCAGTTCACCCAGCTCCCCTGAAACAGATTTTGTGGTAGATATTCTTCTCTTCTAATCTTATCTGTGTTCTGTGGATCCAGAATCTATAAAGAGGTCTGATTCACATTAGTTTTGAGGAAAAGCCTGGAGAATTTAGGACAATGCCCAACTTCTCTCCATCATCTTGGCCAGAAGATAAACTCTTGACAATGTTGTTAATATTTTCAATGTTCTCTTGGTTCTGCACCTATCTATTAGCATCATATCAAGTAATTCATTTCAGGCTTCTCTAGAATCTGACTATTTATGTACCATAACCTGTTTAACTTTTCCCCAATTGATTGTCATCCCCTCAAATTCCAATTCCTTGCCACAACAAAAAAGAGCTGCTATGAATATTTTGGAATATTTAGGACTTTTCCCATTTTTTTAATATTTCTTCTGGATATAGTCTTAGAATTTGAATTTCTGGGTCAAAGGGGAGTATGAACAGTTTTATTGCTCTTTGGGCATATGTCGGGGGGTCGGCCCTGACCTCCTGAGTGGATAGGACCTCCCCGAGAGTGAGGTCAGGCCAATCCAAAGAAGACACGGCTCCTTAAGGGGAACAGTGGCTTCGCCTGGTTGGCCTGTGTCGCTTGCTCCAAACGGGTGGTAGGTTCCGCCCTCGGGGCGGATCGGGGTGGCAGCCCAGAACTAGCTCCCTATATTAGCCATCACCCTGAGCTATTCGGGGGATCCCTCTGCACCTAATAAAACATATGCCTCCTGAAGACGTGTCTGCCTGAGTCCCTCCTCGCTGATCCCCGGGGGAGGGAAAAACCGGGGACGCCTGAAGCAGTGCCCACTGAGGAGCTCACTCGGGGGTCCGGGGAAGAAGACCCCGGACAGAACTGGCGTCCGAACAGGGACACCCGAAGACCCCGCCGAGTGAGGTAAGCCTGTTTAAGTAAAAACAGAAGAGGCAGACACCCTAGGTCCACGGGACACCTAGAGGGAGTAAACATGGGCAAAGGAACGTCTAAGCATTTACAGCCAGAGGATTCAGGAGTATTAGCATGTCAAGTACATGCACTAGTAAAGACTCATGGCATAAGAGTCCGTATAAAAGAATGTAAGGATTGGGTGGAAAAAATATTGGTTGTCTCCCCTTGGGTCTCCCACACTGGCATTGACCCTCAGAAGTGGAGAGTGGTAGGAACTCATATGTCCTCTTACAACACAGAAAAACCTGGCTTTCTAACGGACACAGACTTTGTAATCTACTCCGTGGTGGCCGCGGCCCTTGACCCACAGCCCCCACAAGGAGCCGTGTCCGGAGAAACACAAACAGGACCCTCGTTACTGGGGGAACCTGAATGGCCCCCACCCCCTGATGAGGGGCCTGATGATCCCAAGGAACCAGCCCCCAAGTACCCTTGGGAAGAACTGGCTGCCGCGAGTCGACCGCCTGCCCCGGTACAAAGTGAAAGTAAGAT
The DNA here is from genome assembly GCF_037893015.1 of Macrotis lagotis. Taxonomy (NCBI): domain Eukaryota; kingdom Metazoa; phylum Chordata; class Mammalia; order Peramelemorphia; family Peramelidae; genus Macrotis; species Macrotis lagotis. The sequence goes on from NC_133666.1 coordinate 397,577,717, forward strand.
TTTAGAACAAAAGGGCAAACATACAGAATGGCAAGGGATCTGCGGACAGGGTGCAGATGGCTGGAGGCACGCGCTGATGACAGGAAAGGAAGGGTCTGGGGCGACCATCCCCAGCCAGACACCCCGCCGGACTCGATTACAGCAGGCCATTCATAAGGCTTTGGAGGATGGGGAGGAAGTAGAGGAAGAAGACCTAGACTATCTTACCTCCTCAGCAGCTGCTTACCCAGTATTTGTGCAAAGAGAAAACGGCCAACAGGTTAGAGTTCGCCGCCCAATACCGTACAAATTTATCAAAGATCTCAGAGAGGCAGTCCATAATTATGGGCCAGGATCTGCCTATGTAAAACGGCTCATAAGTTCTAACACTCAGACTGCCGCCTGGCTCCCCATGGATTGGGATGAAACTTTACAAGCGGTGTTGGAGTCATCACATTACACTGCCTGGGCTGCCTACTGGCAGAGAGAGGCCAGGCTACAGGCTGAGATCATAGACCCAAATAATTCTGATTTAATCACTAATCAACTCACTGGATGTGGCCAATTTAACACTGTGGACGCTCAATTACAACTTTCAGAACCCATTGTTAGGGCAGTACAGATAGCAGGACTGAATGCCCTGAACAAATTGGCTCGAGCAGCTGCCACTCCCTTGCAACAGTTGAAACAAAGGACTAGGGAGTCTGCTGTAGATTTTATCAGCAGAGTGCAGACCACTGTGGAAGGGAAATTCGGGACAGGAAATGCAGCACAGCCGTTAATCATCCAGTTGATAAAGGGAGGGCTAACTCATTCAAAAGGCTTGCTAGCTACTCTGCCTGCTGACCCCTCCTTAGAGGAGATAATTGGTAAAGCCCTAGACGAGGAACCACCCCCCCACCCCGGACCCTCTCCAAACCTCTATTAACCTCCTCGCTAATGCTTTACAAACCACAAGCTTAGTGCCTAGATCAAAGGGTAAAGGAAACTGTTTCCATTGCGGGAAGGCCGGTCACTTTCAAGCTGAGTGCCGTAACTCCCAGAAGAGCGCAATGAAATGCTTTGTCTGTGGTAAACCTGGTCATATAGCAAAGCATTGTAGACAGAAAAATAAGAACCAGAAGTATAGCAATGATGGGCCGCAGGGAAACGGGAAGAGGGGTCGAGAAGCCGAGGGCCCGACCCCAGGGCTGATCTATTAAATCCCTCGGTTTACTATTCCCCTCTCAGAGAGCACAGAATTGAGCCCATGGACTACGACTACTGTTAAAGCCTCCCCTAGGGACTTCCACCGTTTAGTGATTGGAACTGCTCTCGCTCCTCAGGTCATTGTCCACACACAGCTCCTAAGCCCAGGCCAGACTTCTATAACTGTTACAAATCCCCACCATTACCCGATAGAACTAAAAGGCGGTGAGCCTGTTGCTCTTGCCATTTCCCTCCCGTGGATAGATAAGGATTGGAGAGAACGTACCCATGAGGACACATTTGTGGCCTGGACACAGGCTATATCGGCCCACCGTCCCACTTTACCACTTATAGTGGAGGAAAAAGAGATCGTAGGCTTAATTGATACAGGTGCTGATGTCTCGGTCATATCCACAAAAGATTGGCAGCCCTGTTGGGAACTTTCAAAAACTCCCCAAGACATCACGGGAGTTTCAGGAGGAACTTTGGTGAAAAAGTCCCTACGATTTCTAAAATGGAGAAGTGATGATGTGGCAGGGATTTTCCTCCCTTTGGTACTTCCTATTCCTATGTCCCTATGGGGGAGGGATGTTTTGCAAACTTTGGGCTTGTCTCTAACTACAGACACAGCTTTAAACCACTAGGGGTCACTGGAGGGCCGCAACCCATACCGCTGACGTGGCGATCCGACAAACCAGTTTGGGTAGATCAGTGGCCCCCTCACCAAAGAGAAATTACAGGCCCTTGCTAACATAGTACAAGGACTTTTATCGGCTGGACAAGTAGAGCCATCCACCAGCCCATGGAATTCCCCAGTTTTTGTAATCAAAAAGAAAAGTGAGAAATGGAGAATGTTAGTAGATCTAAGAAAGGTAAATGCCACTCTACAAACCTATGGGTACCACCCAGCCTGGGTTGCCTTCTCCAGTTGCCATTCCAAAGACTTGGCCCATAACTGTTATAGATATAAAGGATTGTTTCTATAGTATACCCCTTAACCCTGTCGATAGGCAGCGCTTCGCCTTTAGTGTACCTGCTGTAAATTATCAAGAACCTGCTCAGCGTTTTCAGTTTAAAGTCCTTCCCCAAGGCATGGCAAACAGTCCCACTCTATGTCAGGTTTATGTTGCACCAGATTTTGATGCCCATTAGGCGAGAACACTCGGGAGCCATTATTATTCATTACATGGATGACATATTAATTTCTGCATCCCACCGGACTGTTGTCTCGCTTATTTTACAAAAGATTACCTCAGCCCTAGCAGCATATGGGTTACAAGTTGCCCCTGAAAAGATACAAACAGAACCTCCCTACACATATTTAGGACATCAGGTATACAAGGATTTAGTGAAGAAATCTCCTAAGATCGATACAACTCAAGTTTCTACATTAAACGACTTTCAGAAATTAATTGGCTCAATCCAATGGCTAAGGAATGTAGTTCCTATTTCCAATGATATGATGTATCCATTGTATAATATCTTAAAGGGCTCCTCTGATTTGAACTCGCCCCGTACATGGACCCCTGCAGCCATGGAAGCTGTTACTCAGATACAGGACTTGGCATCCACATCAACTGTTGCCCGATTAGATCCAGCCGCTCCGGTTTATGTAACTCTGGTGTGTCATCCTTCATTGGGTAAGGCCGGAGTAGTGTTCCAAGTTACAGGTCCTTTACAATGGGTACATTCATCTAAATCCATTAAGTCTATACCCTCCAAGTTTGAAGTGGATGCACAACTCCTTTTGAAAGCAGCGGAAGCTGCAATCACTATTTTTGGTACCATTCCTATGTTACTGCTCCAGGAGGATTCTGCAATACTTACTCATCTAGCACAGAACTCCGAGGAGTGGGCCATGTTATTGTCTATTTATCCCACTTCTCAGGGTCATCCACCCCCTCATTACGAGGCTGGTTGCAACTCCCTTTGAGGTATCCCTCCAACCCAGTAGTTCCTCAACCAGTACAGGGAGTCAATGTTTTTACCGATGCTACCAAACACCATAGAGCATCTATTTATATTCCAGACAAGAAGATATTGAAGGTGTTACAAACTCCATATACCTCAGCTCAAAAGAATGAATTGCAGGCCATTGTGATAGCCTTAGAACTGTGTGCTTATGAGCCCTTTAACCTAATCACTGATAGCTATTACTGCTTTGCTTTATTGCAACAGCTAGCTCTAGCAGATCTTTCTTTGTCCAATTCTGCAGTCACAGATCTCTTACACCAAGCACAACGGTCTCTCCTACACCGCTCTGACCCCCTCTATGTCTTACATGTCAGATCTCATGTGTCCACTTCTGGCCCAATCTACGCAGGGAACGCCATAGCTGATTCGGCTCTCCTTGACCCTGATATAAAAAGTGAGGGTAGTCATGTATGCAGATCCTTCTATTGTTCATGACACATTTCATCTCCCGGCAAAAACACTTGCACGGCTTTATGGTCTTCCTAAGGAAGAGGCACGTCGCATTGTCCGACAATGCAGGCATTGTGTCCCTTTCTGCCCTGCCCCGCTTGTACATGCCACCAACCCCCCGGGG